>NC_057794.1:222443929-222750416 GCF_018294505.1 Triticum aestivum | reverse complement strand
CTGGCGGCGAAGAGGGGGGAGAGAGAGTGGGGGTTTTGGGGAAGAAGCAGAGGTGGGAAGAAGCAGAGAGTGGGGATTTGGGGGGTTAAGTGAACATAGCAGAAGTGCGTTTCAGCAAAAGGCGCTACAGCTAAGTTAACTATAGCGTGTTTAGCCAAAAAGCGCTGCTGCTATCACATGTAGTTATAGTGTGTTTATCCAGAAGGCGCTATTGCTAGTTTGACTAGCTGTAGCTCTTTTTCAGAAAAGCGCTACTACTAAAACCAGTACCTATAGCAGTTTTCCCTGTTTGTTTCTTCTATTTTCTTTTCCTTTATTTTCTCTCCCTTTTCTTTTCTTCTTTTTCTTTTCTTTTCTTTTCTTATTTTCGAGAGCAGGAACGAAGGGAAGGTGATACAATGTATATAAGTAAGGCAATATATATTGCATCATTTGACGGTGAAGTATGTGTATACAAAATAGGAACATATATATTACATCATTTGACCCATGCATAATGGTTAAGTGTGTACACAAAATAGGAACACATATATTACATCATTTGACCGGTAACGGTTCCTCGGTGTTGACGTTTTCGTTTGAGTGAGCTTCTTTCCCTTCTTGTTCGTTGAAGAATAATTGAGCCCCTCATTATGAATTTTCCTTTTCCATGGAGTATGATCTTTCTTAGGTAATGTAGTATTGATTCTTATTTTGACGCATACTTCATCGTCATCGTCATCTTCCCTCACTGGGTTGCCGTACTGGTCATAGTCTTCCTCGTTGGCGACTCCATCCATTCCAATGATGTTCCTTTTGCCTATCCTCACGACAACATGGCTGGGATTGCATGGGTCGGTTATGAAGAAGCATTGTGTCACGTGCTTAGCATGTACCCATGGCTCGTTTTTTGCGATAGCGTTCATGGTAGCGCTCTTGGCGTTGGGTATAGTCATGGTAGTGAGATACTGGTTTTCTCTTTCGACATTCTTAGCCCATCTGACACGGAACATCATCACGTTGTCCACTCCAAAGTAGTCAAGCTCCCAGATCTCCTCGACCCTTCCGTAAAATCTCTCAGTTGAGCCGTTGTCGCTACCGGTCATGCATTCCATCGTCACCCCTGAGTTCTGATCATCATTGTCCATATCTTTGGCCTCCGTGTAGAACGTGTATCCATTGATATCATATGCCTGATAGGTGATGAGGTTGGGCGAGGGGCCATGTGCTAAGGCGTATATGAGCAATCCGTCCTTAGAGCCCTCTTTCGGGGGATTAGCAATAATATGCTCTTTGAACCAGTGCAGGAAAGTGGAGTTGTGCTCTCTAGTAACTTCCGCGTCCATCCTGCATACCCCCCGGTCACGATACTTCTTTCCGATAATTTTTTGTGCAGTGCCGCAAAAGGATCTACCTCATCTTGGTGTTGTAGCACTACCAAGTTTGCTCTGTCAAAGTTGTTGCGTCGATCTGAGTATGCCACGTGCAGTTCCCTGCGATCGTTGGAGTGACCTTCTCCTTCGAGCCTCCCATCGTGCTTGTTAACGGGCAAACCAACACCAATTCTAGGCGGCTGGTCTGCGCCATATAGAAAATTCTCGCAGAAAGAGATGCACTCTTGTGTCAGATAGCCCTGACGATGCTTCCATCCGCACAGGACATGTTACGAACGAATCCTTTGATGATCCCATTCATCCTCTCAAACGGCATCATGTTGTGTAGGAATGACGACCCTAGGTCTATTATGTCGTCCACAATATAGACACATAGATGCGCCATGATGTCAAAGAAAGCGGGCGGGAAGTACATCTCAAGCTCATTCGGTATCACAACGATCTCTTCCTGTAGCCTACGGAGCTGCTTCAGACTGATCGACTTTCGAGAGATACCGTCGAAAAAGTTGCAGAGACCAATAAGCGTGTCACAGGCGTGCTTGTCCATTATCCCTCTAAGGGCAACAGGTAGTATCTACGTCATCATCACATGACAGTCAAGGGAGTTCATCCCGCTGAACCTTTTCTTATTCGTGTCTAGATATCTGACTATCTTGCCACAGTAACTGGAACTAACTTTGACTCCGGTAAGGCACTTAAAGAATTGATCAATCTCAGCCGGATTTAAGGTGAAGCAAGAAGGGGGCAATAATCCTCTTCCTTTACTTTTTTCCCTTCTTCTCCCGCGCCTCTGTCTCTGTTTCTGTCTCGTCTGACTTTTTACGAGGCGACATGTGCAGATCTTCCCTGGTTTTCAAATCTTGCAAGTCTTTTCTTGTCTTCGGCCCATCCTTGGTCTTATCCGGAATGTTCATCAGTGTCGCAAGCAAGCTCTCAAGGACATTCTTACAGATATGCATTTGATCAAGGCAATGAGGTGTGTCGAGTTTGTGCCAGTACTCCAAGTCCCAGAACACAGACCTCGTCTTCCATACCTTCAGCAGCGGCTCCGGAGCCTTTTTCATCGTCTTTCCCGATGCGGGGCACTGTTCCCAGTTTTTCAATAGCTCATTGATTTCGGCGCCGCTCCGCTTACGTGGATGTCCTCGATGCTCAGCGTGACCATTGAATAGATCTCCACGGTTTCTCCACGGGTCGTCCTAATCGAGCCGTCTCCGATGCCCCATGTACATGAATTTCCCAGACCCGCCATCTTTCCTTGATGTTAGCTGCTGAGACGTTGTATCATCCATGCACTGCGTGCATCCGCAATATCCATGGCACACCTGGCCTGCGACATATCCGTAACCGAGATAGTCGTGCACCGTCGTGTTCAGTGCGGCTCTCATGTAGAAATACTCACCTTTGCTGGCGTATCATGTCTTGGCCGGTGTTTTCCATAACGTGTCTAACTCCTCTTGAAGTAGCCCCAAATACAGATTAATATTATTTCATGGTTGTTTCAGCCCTTGAATCAGCATGCTCATGTGAATGTACTTTGACTTCATGCACAACCAGGGGGGAGGTGTACATCCATACAAACACGGGCCATGTGCTATGGTTGGTGTTCTAGTTGCCAAACGGATTCATGCCATCGGTACACGTGCCGAGCACGATGTTCCTTGCATCACATTTGAAATACTGATAGAAGCCGTTCAACGCTCTCCACTGGCTTCCATCCATGACGTGTCTCAGCTTCGGATCATCTCCATCGTCGGGCTTCTTCCTATCCGTGTGCCAGTGCATGAGCTTTGCTTCCTTGGGATCTACGAAATACCGCTAGAGACGGGGAGTGATCGGTAAGTACCATACAAATTTCTGGGGAGATTTCTTCATGGACTTCTTGTATCGAGAAGCATTGCACACCGGACAGGTTACTTTTTCTGTGTGCTCCTTCCGATAAATTATGCAATCGTTGATGCATGCGTGGTATCTAACATGCGGCAGATCAAGAGGGCACATGATCTTCTTGGCCTCATCCACACTAGTAGGGCATAGATTCCCCGCGGCAAGAACATCCTTTAGGTACTTCAGATGCTCATCGAGGCTAGTGTCGGTCCATTTGATTTTAGCCTTCGTCTTCAGGAGTTGGAGCATGAAACTCAAGCGGGTCACCTTAGGATTGCAACCATCATACAATGGAGTGTTCAAGTCTACCACTACTTGTTGCAGCCTAGCCTCCTCTCTATAAGCAGCTCTCTCAGTACTCGTCTCCTTGCGAAGCAGTGCTTGAACATGAGGGTCCCACATGATTGAACTTAGTACCGACGAACTCTGCGGCGTGGAGTCCATGTTCTCGCCGCCGCCATGTCCGGCCCCTTCTCCTCCACCATGTCCGTCCCCTTCTCCGCCGCCATGTCCGGCCTGTTCCCCGCCGCCATTATCAATCATCTCTTCGTCTTTCCCCATGTCGTCATTGCCCGCCCCGTCGGTGTCCTCAACATCTTGATCCTCATCTTCAATTATCCACTGAGTATAGCCATCCATGAAACCAGTCATGAGCAGGTGCGCTTCGACATGACCATCGTCATAGGGGTCGAGATAAACTATTCCTTTGCATCTTCGACACAGACATAAAACCTCTGTTAGGTTATTTTCTTTCACGTCCTCCACCGCTGACTGCAACCACCTATCCACCATCGTTCCACTGACCATCATGAACGCCTGCATGGTAATAATAAACAAATTTACTATGAAAACGCATGCATGCATCAAAGCCATACAAAAGTTCGGCATGACCTTCCCTAAAAATAGGACATATAGATCTAGAGTTTGCCCGGCGCCGAAACGGAAATAAATCGACATTTTAGCAAAACATAGGCAACTCACATGCACAATTCGGTGTCAACTCATGCCACACACACAATTTCCATCATATCGCCCGATTATGTCATATCACACACACATACACATATTTCCATTCTTGCAAAAGCATGAATTTTTAATTACCTATCTCGAGATCGGTGGAGATGATGATGTACATACATAGTAGGGAGATCAAAAGTGTACAAAGCTCTTCTTGACAAAGCTAGATCTAGTTAGGGGGTACATACGTCACTTCACTAAATGCTACATCTACCTAGCTAGCTAATTTGGGTGTGACGGTGTCCTGGACTAGGGGGTACCCACCACGTCGTCTCCCGACCAGTGGGTCGGGCCGAGGACCCCCATGGCGGTTCACTATTGGGCCATTTCAGACAGCCCATACCGCATACAAAGGAGATCGCACAAGACTTGGCGCCCAAGACGAGGACTCTCCTAAACCCTAGGCCTCTGGTGTGTTATATAAACCGGGGCAAGGCTAGTCAATATACATCTCATATTCATTACTACAATCTCGTGGTAGACACATGTACTCTGTACTACACCCCATATGAATACAATCAAAAGCGGGACATAGGGTTTTACCTCCATCAAGAGGGCCCAAACCTGGGTAAAATCCCGTGTCCATGTTACCATCGCTCCAAGACGCCTAGCTTAGGACCCCTACTACGCGATACGCCGGATATAGAACCGACATTGGTGCTTTCATTGAGAGCCTGTTGGGTGATCACCATGGTTCGATGGAATCTTCAACCAACGCAAAATCAGGTGTTGTAGTTTCAGTTTATTTCGCTGTACCTAGATCAATTCTTTTGCCAAGAGAAAAATCTATGTTTTTCATCGCTATTTTTTCCGCAGATTAGATCCGGCTATGTGCGTATAGGCTATCAAGGTGAGGAACATGCATAGCTATGCCTGCGCCGGACACCAACGTGTGTTAAAGCAGCGGTGGCAGGAGGCTGGCGGCCGAACACAGCTTTGCATACGCAGGCCATAAGATACCTGATTAGGGTCAGGTTCCGGCTGGACAGCAACTCGTGGGACCTGCTAAGAAAATATATCCGACCTACGGTCTGGCCGAGGAGACCCTGCCCCTGCCGAACAGTGTGCAAGGGCGGGCAGGAATTCAGATTCCTGGGAACACACAGGGTGATCCGATCCTAGTTCTCTTTTCTTTATTATTTAATCATAATCATGAGGCAGTCTATGCTTTTGGCTAATCATCTGTTATATATGCGTGCAAGTACTCCTACTATTACTAGGACTACCATTGTCCACATAATAGGAGCAGCATATGTTTTTGTTTGGATCGCCACAACAATAACATGGAGACATGGACCTCCAAACACACATCGGGAAGATTCTCTTCTTTTCCTTCCCTTTTTAATCTTTGTTTTCTTTAGTAGCAGGGTTGTTGCTGGTCAGGCCATCAGTTCTTGTTATAGCATACAGTGTCTTTGCACCGTGGCAATAGCCAACTGATCATACAAATGCTAGCACGATTGGTACTAGTACAACAGTATAATTGGTGCTTCTCACGTAAATTATATACTAGTACTAATGATTGGTATTGCAGCTTTGACGAGTATGAGCAATTAGGTACTTTTCTCCTATTAAAATTGTTCTCGCGGATAGGTACTACGAGAGACCTTTGTACTGGCAACTGGTATAATTTTGCGCGCAGGTTATTGGCGCTGGTGGTTCGCAATCAGATTTTCGCTCTTGCCGATGACCTCTGACCTGCGTCGATGTCCCTGTGCCGTCGATTTTACTTCGGTGCGGAGGCCGTACTTGTTGTATTATTTACATAATCTTCGCATGAATTAACTATGCAAATGATTTTTTTAATCATTATTATTATTTGGCTTGCACTACTTTGTGTGTACATGTAATCTATTTAGGCTGGGCCGCGCTAACACCTAAGCAAGTCGATGTCGTCGTCCCACCTGCGTCGGCCAAGTCATTGCGTCGCCTTGACGTGTCCCCCTGTGTAAACCGACGCCGACCTGTTTCAACGCGTCGGCTAACGTGGGGGCTCCGGCGTCACCCGCTGACTTGCTTCGTCACCTCGACTAAACTGAGAACTTCACCTCTCCACGGCGGTCGTGCTGTGTTGCCACTTTGGAATGCCGAGCTCTTCACACGGCCACCTCGGGACATGCATGGGGGCTGGGACCTCGATCCTTCAAAGGATCATGCACCACAGGAGGACCGGTCGATGGCGATCCAGATCGGTGGCACCATACAGGGAAGATTCCATCTATCTTTCCTTTTATTTATTATCTACCATTTAATTATAAAGGTTGAACGACGATGCACTTTTGGCTAGTCCATCCACCTTACACACACTTTTCAGTTGTTTTGTCCTCTAGTTTGATTACAAAAGGGGGGCGATCTATCTGGCAACCCATCCGAGGAGACTACGCAGAGGCCATTCCACATGAGGATAGGATTTGGTACTAGTGCTGCTTGTCAGCACCCAACCGCGGTATGTTGTACCGCCTTCAGTGCGGATTTTGAGGTCTGCTTGATCTTCATGCAAACGCGGTGCCAATCGCTCACTTCAGATTTTAATGTCCTCTCGCTACCCTATGAATCAGGTTGTATTTCTCCTAATTACACATGTTGTATACTACTTTCAACAGAATTTTGTTTTTCTTTTTTTGCTGGTTTGCATGGTTTTTTCCATGCAGATTTCCTGTAGTGGATTACTTTTCGGTCTGTTGTTGATTTCGACTGTGTCACGCGGTCACCTTGCCGACCTACTCCGCTAGCTTTGCTAGAGTGAGGGCTTCGCCTTACCACATCGGTCGAGCCGTGTCACTACTCCGGAGTGCTAAACTCCTTGCTCGGACACATCAGGCTTGGGGGCTGGGACCTCGGCCATGCCAAGGACTATGAACCTTGTTGGATCTGTCAAAGATCAATGGGCATCTTCGTCCTGCCACAAGCCCAGATCGTGTCATCAACACCGAGCACATTAACCAGCTAAGTCGCTTTCATGCTAAAAAACTTTTAGTTTTAAATTTTGTCCGGTTCGACCAAGCATTATACTTTTTTGGCAAAAAGTTGTTTGTGAAAAACGTCCTTGTCAAAACTTTGTTTGTGATACACAAATTCAAATACCCCGTTTACTTGGGGGCTTCCTTTATGAAGCCTTTCCTCTTGCATAGATTATACTTGTATGGCTTCTTTCCTTGTTTGTGTATTACGCCACAATATGCACCATGTTGACTTAAGTGTTTCGCAAGCTGGGTTGCCTTGCTCCTGTGTTTACCCCTACATTCCTGATTGTTCGGCTAGGGAGTAAAGGGAGCACCTCTGCGATTGTCACGATCGGGTCATCCGAGCTCAGATCTCAGATTGGGTGAAGCTGAAAGCTATCTCTCTTATTGTTTTCTATCATGGTCGGCACACAACGAAACTCACGAGTACAAAAAATCTATTGCACAAGTCTCATAATAACAATGAGCAACCGAAGAAAGGTATCGGTGGGGGGTCTATTTTATTCGAAGATGCTTCTTACACTTCATCAGTAATATATCATAAGTTCCCTGAGCGTGCTTTGTCTGTTATAGCCTTATGGCCTGATTGCCTGGTTATCGGAAACACCGTCGATATTCTCGACAGGAGGAGTACATAACACTTTTCGGCCATTGACCGAAGAGGGAGAAGCAGACGGCCGGTTAAGACACGTTTAAAGTTCGGGTGAACACAGATATGATATAAGTACTTCGGTACATACAATCATTATACATAAAATTCTTTTACCCAAATCACTTGGGGGCTCTTAAATTTATATGAGCCATTTTATAATAAATATCCCCTTCCTAGTCGTTGCAAATCCTTTTTCTACCACTCCTTTCTCGACTCGAGTGCATGGTCAATAGCCGGATTGCATGGTTTCTCTCTAAAGCCACTCGCGCTTAGCTCGTTAAACTGGCTTTAGAAACACTCCGCCTTCGGGATAGGGAGATTGAAGCCGAAAGCTGACCCACTTGATGTCTAGTGATCGGATGTGTCATGTTAAAGCATGACAGAAGCACAATTTTAAGACCAATTTCGTATTGGCACCAAAAAACTTGATTCGATTGAGACGTAAAGTTTCACATAATTTTTTTGGTCTTTCGAGCATATAACATCTTTAACCTATTTTATATTTTCCTTTCAGGAAGCTGGACATCCTCTTGGTTGAGGTGTTCGGCGTGATGGTCTTGCTCGGAAACTCTTTTTCGAACTACAGTTCGGCGTTGTCAAAACATACACGGCGGTTGAAACTAGTTCCCAAGGAGATACGATCCTAGGGTCGGCCATGTTGCCCAACCCAAGTCTCGTGGGCTACTACATTTACAATTCAATGCAGAAAATTTAAGTGCAATACAATTTCCGGGGAGATTATGATCCTCGGGTTGGTCGGCCGCACCCAACCTGAGTCTCAAGGTCTGTGCACACCGCTTTTGTGTTCTGAAGTATGCTGCCAAGCTAGGATTTGATCCTGAGTCTCAGGGGCTACTGGGATCAGCGGTCTTATGTCATCCATCAGGTGCATCTCGGGTTTTAGACCGACACACACCTTGAGGGCTACTGACTATACATCTCGGCAGAGAATAAATCACACGCTTCAGAAGCATCCTGGCATAGAACTCGGATGTGAGTGGCTGGCTTCACCGAGGATGTTTTTGGTATTAAGCTCGGCTGAAATCCTCAAACTTTTCATGACCAAGGTAGTCTATGACACCTCAGATGCCGAACAACATTGGACTTCGGTTATAAAAATACAGCTCGGATACAGTCTGGGTTGGAGCCCAGATACAGTTCGGCATTGATGCTCGACTACAAAAGATACCTCGGAAGCAGTCCGGCATGAAGCTCGGTTGCAAGTGCCCGGCTGCATAGAGGGCATCTCCGGCATTAGGTTTGGTTCTACCCTTTTAACTTTTTCAAGACCGAGGTAATCTATGACACTTCAGATACATTCCGGCGATTAGAGCTCGGATACATTCCGGCGATTAGAGCTTGGATACATTCCAGCGTTGGAGCTCGGAAGCGGTCCAGCGTTGGTGCTCGGCTGCAAAAGATATCTCGGATGCAGTACGGCGTTGGAGCTCGGACGCAAGAGGACACCGCCGCAAGGGAATACCTTCAAACCTGAGGTGTGGCGTAAAAAATAACAAGGCATTTCTAAAGGCCGAAAACTTAAAGGGGCTCCTCGGATACCCAATGTGTAGACTCTTAGGATTCACTTCGGCGATCCTCAAGATAGAAGATGGAAAGATTTGTCGAACCAGTTTTCAAGATCGGTGACCGAAGATGAAGAACAATTTGGAAGAATCGAGGAGCATCCCCAACTTGAAGATTGGTTCAGGGGGCTACTGGCGGTGTCCTGGACTAGGGGGTACCCACCATGTCGTCTCCCGACCAGTGGGTCGGGCCGAGGACCCCCATGGCGGTTCACTATTGGGCTAGTTCGGACAGCCCATGTCGCATACAAAGGAGATCCCACAAGACTTGGCACCCAGGACGAGGACTCTCCTAAACCCTAGGCCTCTGGTGTGTTATATAAACCGGGGCCAGGCTAGTCAATAGACATCTCATATTCATTACTACAATCTCGTGGTAGACACATGTACTATGTACTACACCCCATATGAATACAATCAAAAGCAGGACGTAGGGTTTTACCTCCATCAAGAGGGCCCGAACATGGGTAAAATCCCGTGCCATGTTACCATCGCTCCAAGATGCCTAGTTTAGGACCCCTACTAGGAGATATGCCGGATATAGAACCGACAGGGAGGAGACAACTTCCACTAGTGGAGGGGGAAGGAAAAAGAGAAAGGACATGCATCAATGGAGGTGGTGTAGTTAGCTAGGTGTTACAAAGAGAGAGAAAGGTAGGTAGAAGACGGAGAGTAATGGGGGATAAGTAGTGAGGAAGAAGCAAAGTGAGGGAGAGAGGAGGTGGGAGGTAGGGGAAAGTGAGGAAGAGAGGATGGTGGAGGGGGAGGGGGAGGGAAAAAGGTGGTATATTCTACGACTTAGTAGTAGCGCTGGTCGTAAACCGCGCTACTGCTAATAAGATAGCAGCAGCGCGCTTTTGGCACATGCGCTACTGCTAAGCGGCGCCGGCCATGTGGCTAGTTTCAAAATAAGCAGTAGCGACCTACAAAAAAAGCGCACTACTAGTATTACAGTAGCAGTAGCACGGTTAACATGGGCGCGCTTCTGCTAAACCTAGCATGGTGGGAACGGTCGGTAAATTTTGGTAGTGGCGTGGTTCGACCGAGCTGTGCTACTTCTAAGTTGGTAGCAGCAGCGCCTGTTTATGGCCCGCGCTGCTGCTAATTAGCAGTAGTGCCTGTTGTTGTCCCGCACTGCTGCTAAGATTCTATGTATAAACTTTTTCTAGTAGTGAGTGGCGAGGCTGGGAAGGAAGGGGACGGAAGGAACAGCTCGGCGGTGCCCTGGTCACCACCCCCAAGGCTCGCAAGAAGCCCCAGCACAAGCACCGGCGGGGGAGCCGCCGAAGCTCAGCTGGAAGACTGCTAGAGGAGGCAAAGGCACCAAGAGAGCAACCCGCCGGCAACCGTCCTAACGAGGCCGGTGATGATGGTGCTGGGAGGGAGGGGAAGAGCGGAAAGATGAGGCAGTGGGCCAGCAATAGGTGACTAAGGCATCGGTGCCATCGTACTCCGACGTGACGTCCTTCCATCCGCCTCTCTGTCTTCCCTCATTTCTTCATCACCACCATCGCTCCAGGAGGGCCCCGGCTCCTCGGCTCGCTACCTCCCTCGGAGAAACAGCAGACGATGGCAACATCCGAGGCATGCGAGGAGCATCATTCCCTGCCTTGGAGGGAAGGAAGGCGTTGTCATCCATTAACCCTGACCCCACTGGAAGGAGCGGTGCTGGGATTACCGAGGATCTCGAGCATTGCACCCCACACAGGCCCTGGGAGCCCCCAGGGCCTCTCCATCGAGGTGACGAGCCTCGGCGACTTGCGGCAAGGGAAAGCACTCCTAACTAGGCGGCCGGCTCATTTGGGGGAAGCGGGCGCGTCACCTTTTTGGAGAAGCACGGTGCCCCTTGCACTACGGTCGATTTGGCATCCACATCTTCGACCGTTGCATCTCCCATGACCCCGGACCAGACTCACTCCCCGAGCGTCAACACAAGCGTTTGACATAGTCGACTTCGAGCTAGAGCCCGGGGCCTGGCCCCGGTCTCCGCCCCTCGACATAACAAAGGAGGAGGAGGCAAGGAATAGAAGGGGAGAGGTGCGTGGATGGGTGCCTCTGCCCCCTCTTGCTCCCCCTTGTTATAGACAGGATAGGGGCGGGGTTGGTCCTTCGCCTTCATCTCCAAGGGGCTCGTTCCGATCCGACTCGTCCAAGCTACCACCGATGGTCGGACTCGCTCGCCGCCCTCTTACGCCAATCCGAAAAGACCGGGCCTTTGCCATGAGACTCTCTCCCACACCGCGCACCTCCGTTACCTACCCCACTCAAAGGATGCAGCATACGTGGCAAATGATAAGGGTGTGGTAGGATGAGTGAATAGGTAGTTGCTCGCCTGTGCATTAACGTCATTCACGGGCCATTACAGAGATGGTCCCACTACAATTGGCATCACGCGATGCGTGGAAAAATAGGAAACTGACTCAAGCACAGGTTAATGAATAAGCAAAGAAGATCTCAAAGGATGAGCTATCGCAACCTCGTCGCATGTGTACTTAACAGGGCCTACCCCGATGACGCTTGGTAGCGCATTCAGGCCAGGCCCTGGGGCTCCTGTCGGTGCAACAAACCTTGGCGTATGTTGCTCGGACTGTACACAGGCTCGAGAGCAAGATTGCAACATCCAAGACAAGGCCAAGCAGAAGGGATAGCTCTTTGAGAAACCAAAGGGTGGATCAAGAAGACCAAGGCTAACCAAGAGAACAAGGCATCACTGAGGAAAAACCTCCCTTGCCGGCCGCCGAGCCTGACAAGGTCTAGGCAACCCAAAAGACAAGTTTCAAGACACCCTCGGCAAGCTTGTTGGGGACGCCGAGGGTGGGTTGCCCCACCAAGACTCCGCCGCTCCACCGCACAGTGACTCGAGTCACTTATCAGTGCAGTGTCAAGCCCCCAAGTGACTAGGTGGCTGCCTCCTCGCACGTGGCAGCCACTCAAGGAGAAGATCCACTCTACATGACACCCGTCCAGAGCCGTGTCAGGAAGACAGGGTAAGAGGCAGCTAAAGTGGCGCGGCAAGGCTTGCCGAGCTACTCCATGACGTGACACTAAGCGGTGCATTTAATGCATCCTGACCTGTCTGCAGAGTTAGGTATGATAGCACTGTTTGCCATCTGATTAGTGTGTAATGACTGATTTTCCATTGTGGTAACCTCTTGATCTATAAAAGGAGGGTTGTGGCTACCTTAGAGAGGATTCAGACCTTAGTACACTCATACGCGCGTAGCTACTCTTGTACCGAGGGACCTTGCCGGGCAGAGAGCATTCCGTCTCCACCACGGTCCCCTCATCAATCCACCAAAAGCAGGAGTAGGGTTTTACGCCTCGCGGTGGCCCGAACCTGGGTAAAAACTTCCTGTGTCATTGCTGTCATGCTGCTCTATGCTCTCCGCTCTTTGTGCAACGAGCTCTTCCCACAAGGGGCCGATGGTCCCATAGGTGGTTGTGTTACACCACGACACAACTTCGCAAGCAATGTTTGGTTTCAACTAACAAGTAATATTCTAAGTGATGGACAAGAAATCCACTACAAAAAAAGACACATTCGTGACATTTTGGGCCGAACAATTTTTTTTTCTGTCATACATATGACACTTCTATGACGATAATTGTGACAAAACCCGGTATCATCATAGATGTGGTGGGATCCTACTTCTATGAAAAAAATCATGACAGAAAATGGGCTTTTCGTCCTGGGCAGGCCGGAGACGCAGCTGCATGACATTCTTTGGGCCGTCCATGACGGAAAAAATCATGGTAGAAGCGAGGGGGAGGAAAATTTTGGGGAGTTCCCAGTTACGGTGGGAGGTCGGGGGCTGAGCGATGCGCGTTTCTCTCGTACACGTTGGCTCTAACTGAACCCGGGCGAGGCGTTGGGCTCTAACTGAACCCGAGCGATTGCACTGCAGGCTATGCGTTACTGAACCCGAGCGATCGATCGATGGCTGTTAACTGAACCCGATCGAGTGATTCCTTCGCTACTGCTGCTAACTGAAGCCGATCGATTGGATGAACAGTGAGTGTTGCGAGGGGGTTGGATGAACAGTGAGCGGTGGTGTTACCTCTGGATGAACAGGACCCCGTGGTGTGGAGGGCTGGATGAACAGTAGACGGTGGAGGGGTGCCTGTGGAGGGGTGGTTTAACAGGACCCCGTGGTGTGGAGGGCTTGATGAACAGTAGACGGTGGAGGGGTGCCCGTGGAGGGGTGGTTGAACAGTAGCCGGTGGAGTAGCACGCGGTGGAGGCTGGATGAACAGGAGCCCATGGAGGCTGGAGGAGGTCGACGGTAGCTCGTGGAGGCTGGAGGAGGTCGACGGTGGAGATGAACAGTATCCCGTGGAGTCCCGTTTTGCGGTACGCCACACCCCTCCCAATGAACATGACCCCCGTTTCGACTGTAGGAGGTCTGTTTCATCCGTTTTGCGGTACGCCACACCCCTCCCAATCAACAGGACCCCCGTTTCGATCGTAGGAGGTCCGTTTCGTCCGTTTTGCGGTACGCCACACCCCTCCCGATCAACAGGACCCCCATTTCGACCGTAGGAGGTTCGTTTCCTCCGTTTTGCGGTACGCCACACCCCTCCCGATCAACAAGACCCCGTTCCGAATGTAGGAGGTCCGTTTCCTCCGTTTTGCGGGACGCCAGGCCTCGTTTCCATTGCCTGTTCCATCCAAGCCCTCCTGATGAACACGACCATGCATTTCGTTCCAACCCAGCCGGTTGGCTCCCACACATTCCGTTGCCTCCCGATGAACACGACGCATTCCGTTGCCTCCCCATGAACACGACGCATTCTGTTGCCTCCCCATGAACACGACGCATTCCATTGCCTCCCCATGAACACGACGACGACGTTGTTTCTCCGTTCCGACCCAGCCATGTACACGAGCCCTGGCCGTATGTATGCGTGAGTAGGCATTCGAGACCCCGCCCGTATGTACACATATGTGGTCGTATTTTCTTTCTTGCACCCTGGCCGCTGTACGTACATGTACATGCTACGTACGCGCCTCTACATCCACCAATATATATGTACGTACACGTTCGCGACCAGAATGACAACGCTACGTATGCTTCGACCATGTGGGTCCCGACTGTTAGGCACTTCCTCGCGTGCGAAGATGTAGCTGGTGGGTCCCAGCAGTCAGGGGGAAACGTTTTTTTCACGAAATACGGTGGCCCGTCCGATGGGTCCCCACTGTCAGGTGGAGGAATAATTATTTTGCACGTAATAATGAGGCACTTCTTTGCTGCGGCCGTGGACCTAGCTGTCAGCCTCTCCACGTACAGTCCACGTCCGATGGAAGTCGTTCCTTGACCACGTTGACCACACCGTGCCGAGAGCACTAGGGCGATGGACGACGGCGAGGCCTAGGAAGGGGACGACGTGGAGCCAGGGAAGATGCGGCAGTGGATGCCCACACATAGAGGAGTATGAGGGTTTGCTGGTTTGCTGCGGTGTGAGGCTGCCGTCGCCGTAGAATAACAGGGGGTGTGGGTGAGTAGAGGGATGGCCTGGCCAGCGGTGGGAGTAGTAGGGGGCGGTGAGGCCTCCGCCGCATCGCAGCTGGCCACGGGAGGCATGAGCACGAGGCACGACCGACGCTGGTTTGGGCGGCTGGAGCAAGAAGACCAGAGGTTGAAGAAGCACTACGACCGTTGGATGGACATCGTACGATCACTGGAGCTAGAATCGTGCATATTGACTAAGTCGACAAAGCCCTCCGTCCCCGTCAACTTAGTAGGCCCACAAGTCAGCCTGCCACTATACTGGGTCCCAGCTAACAGGGGGAGTATTCATTTTTTTTGTGCGTAATAAGGAGGCACTTCCTTACATGCGAAGATATAGCTGGTGGGTCCGAGCTGTCAGCGGCGGTAACATTTTTTGCACGAAATACAGAGGCCCTTTCGGTGGGTCCCTGATGTTAGGTGGAGGAATCATTATTTTGCGCATAATAAGGAGGCATTTCCTTGCGTGCGGCCGTGGACCCAGCTGTCGGCCTCTCCACGTACACTCCACTTCAGATGCATGTCGGTCGTTGACCATGTTGAACAGGCCGCACCGAGAACACCAGGGCGGTGGACGATGGCGAGGCCTAGGAAGGGAATGACATAGAGGCAAGGAAGACTCAGCAGTTGTTTCCCACGCGGAGGGGAGTACGACTGTACGAGGGTTTACTGGTTCGTCTGCCGTCACCGGAGAATAACAATAGGTGTGGGTGAGTAGAGGGATGGCTAGGCCAGCGATGGGAGTACGGTGGGGCGGTGAGGCCTGCGCGGCAGCAGAGCAGGCCGCGGGGAGGAGGGAGCAGGCAGACCCGCCGGCACTTGTTTGAGCGTCTGGAGCAGGAAGAGGAGAGATTGAAGAAGCACGACGGCCGTTGGATGGCCATCCAACAGTCACTGCTTGTGCGTCAACCTTTTTTTAGGAAAGCCTCAAATATGTGGAAAACAGCATACGGCCCATCTGCCATTATTTCAAATAATTTACAGCCCATTTGCTAATTATTAAGGTTTTTTGGAGCCAATATTATTTTTGTTAGCATTACAGCCCATATTGTGGCCACGATTAAAAAATTATATGAAATTTTGCATATTTCAGTGCGGTCCGAACTGTTTTTAATCCCGAAATTTTGACTCACATTCAAACTGATTTTGAAAATAAATGTATATCAATATAAAATCCAACAAATTCTCCACACATAAAAATTAATGTAATTTAAAATCTCGAAATGAAAAAAAGATATTTGAAACTAATTGTCGGTTTGATGTGTTTTAAAAATGTACATCCCATTTCTCATTACTGATGGGCCATTTTCTCGGCCAGCCGAATGAAAGCTCTCCTCGTCTTGAAAGATTTGCAGCCCAACAGGCCTGCCAAAGCGACTTACTTGGCAAATCACAAAAAAACTGGGATGTGGCCATGGACCCAGCTGTCAGCCTCTCCACGTACAGTACTCTTCCAATGGAATGTCGTTAACCATGTTGACCACGCCGCATCGAGAGCACCAAGGCGGTGGACAATGGTGAGGCCTAGGAAGGGAACGACGCGGAGCTGGGGAAGACGCAGCAGTGGATGCCCACACGGAGAGGAGTACGAGGGTTCACTGGTTCAGCTGCGGTGTGAGGCTGTCGTCGCCGCAGGGCCTAGCTAGCGGTGGGAGTAGTAGGGGGCGATGAGGCCTCAACGGCAGCATAGCCGGCCACTGGAGGTAGGAGCAGGCGGTCTCCCCGGCGCTGGTTTGGGCGGCTGGTGTAAGAAGAGCAGCGATTGAAGAAGCAGCAGGACCATTCGATTCAAATCCAACGGTTACTGCTGCTAGAATCGTTTGTTGACTAAGTTGACAAGCCCTGCATACGCGTCAACTTAGTAGGACCACAGGTCAGCCTCCCAACCGGTGCGCCCAGATGTCAGTGGGAGGAATCATTTTTTCGCGTAATAAGGAGGCAGTTGATTGCGTGCGGCCATGCCAGCAGAGGGAGTAGTGTGGGCCGGGGGAGCCTGCGCGGCATCACAGCGGGCCACAAGAGGAGGGAGCAGGCAGTCCCTCCGGCGCTAGTTTAGCCAGCTGGAGCAGGAAGATCAGAGTTTGAAGAAGCACGTCGGCCGTTCGATGGACATCCAATAGTCACTGCTGCTAGAATCGTGTGTTCATTGACAAAGCCTTGCGTAAACAAGTCAGCCTCGAAATTTGTGGCATGTACAGCCCATTTGCTATTATTTTTATAATTTTTACTCATTTTCTAATTCATATGGAATATATTGCAGCCCGTTTTCCATTTTTAGAATTGCTGGCCATTTTCTGGTCAGTACCAGGGTCAAAAAATTAACTAAATATGTGGGAAATTTTGAAAATTCGCAAATTTTTGATGGAGAACAAAATATTCTTAATCCAAAAATTAATAGCCATACTAAAACAAATTTAAAAATAAATTAGTACTATGTCATGTTAAATCTAATGAAATACATATAAGATATCAGTGAAGAACAAAAACAAAAAAAGAAACTTATATCCCATTTGCTATAATTTTTTTGGAATTTTCAACCCCTTTTGATATTACTTTTAATAGACATTGACCATACTCTTAAGCCAGGCCGGAATGCATCCCTCCTCATCTTGAAAGATTTGCAACCTAGTAATTTAGAGAAAACAAATAGGCCTAGCTTGGGTATTCTTCAAAAAGAAATACTGGGCTACCTATTTTCCCAAAGAACTGGTGCATGAGCATTTAGCTTTATTTATTTATTTACTTATTTATGTTTAGGGGACCATGAGCATGTACCTGGGCCGGATTCATGTGAGAGCCTCCCTTCCAGTTAATTATGGGCTTCTCTATTGGGCCTTCTTCAGTGGGCTGCATGTTATCAACAAGTGGAAAATGTGTTTCGTACGAAAAATAGTATGCGCTACGTACGGTACGGGGCACTAAAGGATTGAACCGTGCAAGGACTTCCAAAACATTGTGTTTGTTGTTCCAACAACACATTTATTCAACCAAAAGACGAAATATACTACTGATTGTACATTGAAAACAGTAGCAGCAGCAACCAGGGCTGGGGGTGCAACAGAAGTAGTAAGCAGGCCAGAAGAGTGAAGACCCAACTCTCTCTTCCAAACCAAACATCAGCCATCATTACAAAAGGGCTACCAAAAAAGAACAAGTGTACGCATCAAACTAAATAAAGATCCTACTACACCAAGTGTACTCATCTAACTAACTGGCTCAGTTAGACGTTACTATTTATTAAGATGTGGAGATTGGCTGGCGGCTTGAACTAGATGGAAACTCCAGCCAGCAGGTCAAAGTCTGATACTTGCGACCCTCTCTCCTACTTTGGGCTGCAGAGCATGGCGGCACATATCAGGGTATGGTGCATGCAGAGACGCATGGTATGCCGTGTACAACCAGTTTTTTCTGATGAACGAAACCGCGCTGCCATCATGATCCTTGCCGTCGGTTATCTCCTAGTTAATCGGATAATTCAGTCCAACAAACAGAGAGAGTGTACCAAGGCTACTTACCAGGCTCCAGTCAAAAATTCCTGAAGGCCCAGAGAAGCCGGGATCCTGCTCAAAGACCTTGCAGTGACTATGATTGTATTCCGCGAAACAACACGTCTGGTACGTGCGAACGATCATCAATCTTTCGCCGTCGTCTAATCGAGCCAGGAACCACCTGCAACTGCCATGCCGCTTTTCTTTGAAAGGTTCTGGGATTAGGAAGGGTAGGGACACCAGGCAGCCTACAACATCATATCAAGTTGGAGTCAAATAAAAAAGGGCTCTTGATTTAGTCAATCTTAAAAACAGCATGTTATGAGCATGAATATTTTTTCAGCAAATGTTGACAGTAATATAAGCAAGCCATCGTGATATCATAGGAAAGTAACATACTGCTGTAACAGCCGTTTGTAGCGATGACTGGAGTAGGCCAGCAATACGTCCAGCCATAGAAGGAGTCGACAGCGTAAATGAAGCCCTTGTGTTCAATGGCATCAGAGAACCATGGAGGATGTATGATCCTGCGATGGACGTGCAGATTTATCCACTTACCGCAGTGATCTGTCAGATAGGCGAGACCGCGGTTGAAGAAGCAATTAGCCTGAAGTCTTTATAATTCGTAGATCTTGTGGGCACTTGGCAGATTACAACCTTGAGCAAATCAAACTTGGTATCATGTTGGCTATTGTAAGATTCCGAGTATTCTGGACCGTGGTGCCAAAGTAGTGAAGTGTTAATCGAAGGAAGGGGGGTCAATCGCCGGGTGTAGACCTCCACGAGCATCCAGCTGCCACGACCGTCGATGAGCACCATCCAAGACGTGTTCATGCCAACCCAGTACATACCGTTAATGTAGTTGAGGCTGACGGGGATCGGATCGCAGTCAAGGGGGTTGATGCTCGCCACCCTACGATCGTTATGCTGCGTGACACGCCGTTTCTAAAGATCAGGCGGCATCAGCAAGCAAGGAGCTGGCTTAAAAAGCTCCGGCCTGAGGGCTTTGAGTAAACGGTACAGCCCCGACGAGCACGCGGCGAGCGGCATGGTACTGAGATTGTCCACACATGAAACAATGAGCTTGATTACCTCTGTGGGGAGCGAATTCCAGCCACTCTTTCGGCGGACGCTGCTCGGTTCTGCCATTGTTAGTGCTTGGGTTTCGGACGAGGGGGGAGGCTCCTTAGCGGGGATGGAAGATTGGACGAGATTATGTGCGGACAAAGATGGAGAAGTGAATATGTGCTACGAGAAGTGGACAGGTGATGATGACTACAGCATGCCGCTTGACTTATGAGACACATACCAGCAGCGTAGGGTCATGTCGATGCCAGACAACTTGCTTGAGTGATCATAGTACTGGTACTCCCTACAGTGCTATGCCCTAACTTGCTTGAGTAGAGTAGTAGAGTAGGACTCTGCTCTACTACTAGCACCGGAGGAGTATTATATTCTAATCTAAAATAGTTACAAACTTCAATGCCCGAGCGTGGAAGGACTACGAACCATGCTCAAAAACTGTGTCTATGTGGTGTTTGGACATGGGCGACAACCTCAACGCCAACGGTGCTGCTCCCGTTGCACCGTATGTGTTTCTGTCCTTCCTGTTCGAAATCATGGCAGAATTCATGTTTCTACTCTGTATCCTACTACTATGCTAGTCCACATGATTAGTTTCATCTCTGTTATAGCCGTCATGATTTATTTTGTGGTTATTTGGATTAAATCTCGTAGTAACTTGCTCATATATTCAACTGGCGCAACGTCCCCTACAACCACTCCCATTTCATGGACGACCTAGTCGATGCCTCCAAGGAGCCCTTCGTCCACTGCTATGAGTGCCCGATGCCGTTTTGTGGCTCACCGGCGGACATGGTGCATCACCTCACGAATGCGTGCGGCGGTCACTACTGGCCCTTGGCGGAGAACATCAAGTACGAGACATGCTACCCGTTCACCATGCCGGAGTCGCTGGAGGATCACCGCCGCCTGCTAGTCTCGGAGGAGGACGACAACATCTTCCTATTGATCGTGGGCACCGGCGAGGCCCGCGCAGGCTGCCGCCCCGTCTCTGTAATGTGCATCAAGGGCGACGCCAGTGACGCTGACACTGACACGAGGCCGATGTATGGGTGCATGGTCAGTGTTACTACCCCTCCGGGTTGCGTGGGCGGCGACACCGGCCTCATCGAACGGAGTTGGACTCTGGGGAGCTGGGACTATCCCGCCAATGTGGACTTGGAAAACCCATGGCATCCTTTACCCACTGACGCGGTGCACGGGGACTCCAAGGAGGTTCACCTGGACATACACATTATCAAGTTAAATGTTGATCATTAGTCTTCGCTCAATGTAATCCGCTGTCTAAGCATGTGGAGACTTCCATGCAGGATCTTGCTCTATTGGAGTATCACGCATTAATAAAAGTGTATCCGTTTATGGTTTAGTCTAGAATCTTCCATGTATAAATTTTTACTACAATACTGGTGAAAGACTTACGATGAACCATTTCTTACATCTCCTCTGCCCGCTTGCAAGTCATCCTGATTTAATCCCTCCGTCTAGGTGTATAAGGGCATGGTTAATATTACTTAATAGTATAGCCAATTGTTGACTATAAGAAAGTGCCATGTCATCTGTAGCCAACATGTATAACAATCGATACTCAAAAACTAATTCTTAAAGATCATTTCTTGCAAAGCACAATAAGTGTTATTTCTTCACAAGTTTTGGATGCAGGTTGAACAGTTGAACGCTTTTGTTTGCAAAAGATACCTTTTTATCTATTTCACCCGGATGTTTGTGAGCTCTAGAGATGAAATAATATCCAAAGAAACCTATCGATACCCGTTACACATGAGATGACCCCCACATCCTTTGTCAAAATAAATAACTCCCCGATCAATGCATTTCACTCTTCGGTGCAACGCACGGGCACCTTACTACTATAGATTAGTACGACCAAAAATTGAACTAACATTATATATAGTACGATAAATGCTGAGGCATGTCACCTAAAATTATATCATTCAAAACTATGTTCAAATACGAATCCAACGATATAGTTTTTGTTGACATGCACTAACATTTTGTCAGTTAAATCTTCAGTCAAATTCAATGGGGACTAATAAACCACGACCGATGTAGTACAAGTGTAGAGGGCGGTGCTGCACGAGAGTCTCACCTCTCACCCTGCTCGTGGCGCGGCAGTAAAGCCGTCATATCACAAAACCCAACCACTCCCAGTAATAAGTGGCCTGGTAAAATAAACGGACAAGCAACCATCACATCCCTCCGTCTTTTTTGCATTTCATCTCTCTACATTTACTTTTTCGGTTCATCTCGCACACTCGATCCCTAGCTACTACTCCTAGGGCCAGTTCTTTTGGCGGCTTCCCTAGCTTTTCCCACAAGACTAGTCACAGTGGAGAGTAACAATAAGGCGCCACGCTCATTTATTTGGGCTTCTAAACTACTACTCCGTCCTAGTTTATTGCTCACCATTGTAATTTGTGCTAAATTTTTACCAAAGATTTAACTGGTTTATTCCTCACAATTGTAATCCCTCCGTCTAGGTGTGTAAGTCATCTTACGAAAACCAAATAATCCCAAAACACTTAGGCGCGGTGCATTAACTTCTACCTCGTTTCTTGTTTCTTGACATATCAACCAATAAGAGATAAAGAGTGTGCATGCTTTTAATGACTTGAGATATCAAACACGACATGCAGTGGTTAGTTCATTGCATGCAATACTATTAATTAGTAAATAAACATTAACATTTCTCGTTTTCTCCTCCTCCTTGGTCATGGTGCACATCCTAAGATGACTTACTCACCTAGACAGATGGAGTAGTGCATGTGACATGCACTAACATTTCATTAGTTAAATTTATGATCAAAATGTGACACAAATTACAATGGGGACCAATAAACCAGGACGGAGGTAGTAGTTATGGGATTACTAATCTAGAAGCCTAAAAGAACTGGCCCCTGGTACTCCTACTAGTAGTAGTACTCAAGTTGGAATTCCAATTGCACGGCACAACTTGTTAGGCAAAAATTCGATACAGGGTGTAGGAAGCGGTTTGGGAATTTGCATGCCTTTCCAACCAGTGAGATACTTCGTACAAAGTACGACAGAGAAATAACCGCAGAGAAGGAAGCTAAAAGTAAACAATCAAACGAGCATTTTTGCATTTGTTTTGCATTGAATCGTTTCACAAGCTTGACTAGTGTTGTTTTTCTACTTTTACAAAAACCGCATCGTAATGTTAAAACGTGCATTTGCACGTACATAAGTAATAGTAGTATTCCCTCCGTCTAGGTGTACAAGTCTTCCCTCCTTCTTGGTCATGGTGCACAACCAAAGATGACTTATTGACCTGGACGGAGGGAGTAGCACAGTCTGCAAGCATATATCGAGAGAGACGTGCAGTGCGATAGTATATAGTAAAGTTTGTGCTATATGCACGTACTTGCAAAATGCGTACGAATACACAAGGTTTTCAAACTTTCCCTTTTACATACTTAATTAAGGACGCTAAAAATTCCTGAACGTTCGGGATTTATCATTTGCGTCCCAAAACTAATGAGATCGCCTTACGAAACAAAAATTATACTCCTCCTAAAAGCCACAACGCTCGCAGGAGCGCTTGCGGCGCGCCACGAGTGCCGTGGTGCACGGCCGTTTCCCAGCGCGCCGACACAACGCCTCTTCCTCAGCCTCGCAACTCGCAAGGTGCTGATTGGCGGCTTGCCGGCGGGCGAGCGCGATCTCACCGGTGTGGTGATCCGGCGCCGACAGGTACTCCTCCTCGCTGGAAGCGTGCACCCGGTCCACGTACCGCCAAGCGTAGATGAGGCACTTGGGCCTGACTGCACTCATGGCGTCGGCACGAGCGTCCTCCGCCACCCTCACGGCCCTCGCACAAGCCTTCTGCCAAAGAGCCAATTGCCTGACTCTCTCGGACGCGACATAGGCCTCCCAGGCAGCTCGTTCCGCTGTGCGCTTCTCTTCCTCGGCCTTCTTCTCCACCTCTATTTTGGCGCGCTCTGCTGGAGGCAAAGCCTCCCACAAGGCGACATCCATTTCTTTCCAAAGCTCCTCAGGGCTGGGGGGCTCGACGGGCGGCACGGCGTTCTCCTCGAAGCGAGGAGCCGACGCGTCCTCCGGCGCGCATGCTGGCAAGATTTGGAATGCCGACGCATCCACCTCGACGCATCGCGGTGAGGAGCGGAACACCGACGCGTCCTCCTCGACTAGTGGTGGCGAGGAACGGAACGGCGACGCGTCGCGGCGCGGCGAGGAGCGGAACACCGATGCGTCCTCCTCGACTAGTGGCGGCGAGGAACGGAATGACGACGCATCGCGTAGCGGCGATGAGTGGAACACCGACGCGTCCTCCTCGACTAGTGGCGGCGAGGAACGGAACGGCGACGCGTGACCGTCAGCGCGGTGCAGCGAGGGGCTCCTAGGGCTTGGGAGAGGCGATGCCATGGTGGTCGACGTGAGAGGGAGGGGAGGAGATAGGGATGAACGTGAACGTGAGGGGGAGGAGATAGCGATGTCGTGGGAGGCGCAGTATTTATAGCGAGCAATGGCACACCTACGTAAGATATGGACTGAGCTGCACTGACTTAACTGCAGGTCCAGTTGCGTCACTGACATGTGGGCCAGACCCCTATTGGGCCCATATGTCAGTGACCCAATGCACCAACAGTTAAGTAACAGCTATGTGGGCATATTTGTTGGAGTAAATTACGGGGAGCAAAGGGGTGGAAATATTGTTGGTCACAACGGATTGGATGAGCGTGGGGGGAGGAGAGTCATGCATGCAGATTTTTTCACATGGGGTGGAGTGGTGGGACCGCTAGAGGGAGAAGGAGAGTTTGGCAGGCATATTGTTTCCACACATGGAGAGGAAAATATTTGGACACGAACGGGCTACCTGCAGGTATGGGGAACGATGCATAATAAGTCATCTTGCATGACGGGCTAGGTATAGTCTCAAGTCATTAAAAACATACACGCCCCACACATGTTCATATTTCAAGGTGCACTAAATTATTGCATGTGATGATTAAGGCTGGCCATAATGGTGGTATCTTAGCTGGTATCATGCACACGGGAATAGCAAACATGCTGATGTGGCAAAGAATTAAAGAAGAGAGGGGGTTAGAGCAAATAGTGTTCATGCATGCATTGGTAAACACATTTTTTGTGAAGAACGACAGCACTAGTTGAGTACTTTTGCAGACTTCAATAACTATTCCACTGCCTCTACTATCTTGATAATAGTAGGTGAAATTTTTGAATCGAGCCCTTTAAACTAGAAGGGAGGTAGTGGTACTCTAATAGCTAACCTTGTTGTGATGACAAGATAGGACATGGCACACACCTGGACGGAGGAACTAGTCTGCATTGTGCATTTAAGTTTTGTCTGAAGTCAATGTACCTCTACTTTCACCAGACTTATAGAAAAATGTGTCAACATTCACAATGTCAAATCAATATTTTTACACTCATTATAAAACGTAGTTCTTATACTCATTATAATCAGTATTGTAGATATTGATATTTTTAGTATAAATTTGGTCGTGGGATTTCATTGATGCTGTCAAAGCGTGGAGGAAGCGGAGCTTAGGGCTTGCATTATTGGTCTCTACATAGGTATTTCTCTTCATAATCCTATAATTTTAGAGATTGATTGTGCTTTTGTGGTAGCGTCTCTTGCATCGGGGGACTATGACAGGTCTGCTATGCGTGACCTGAAGATGAAAGCGTTGAGCATCTCGAAGTTGATCAACAATCTTCAATTGTCAAAGATTTGCGTTCGGCCAATAAGGTGGCACACTTAATCGCTAAGTATAGCTTTGATAATATATTAGATGGTATTCTTGTAAATAACGTACCGCCCTGTGTTGTGAATATTGTATCGAATGAGTATACTGGTGTGGCTGGTTCAAAAAAGTATAAATTTGGTCAAACACTTTGCAAACGGTTGACGGGAGTAAAAAGGACCAGAGGGAGTATCATGCATGCGGAGTAGGCAAAAAAAATTGCTTGTCTAAAAAAGGCAAAAAATGCACATTTATAGCCGGTCGAAGTCTCAAAGGGCACGACCGCGCGAGGGAGGCGAAGGTCTTGGGAGGCATGACGTTTAACGGAATTAAGTGAAGTTACATCCACGCGCCGGCATGGCGTGCGAACAGGCAGAAGCTATACCGTCAGGCCTACGATATGGGTCTAGTAGACATGACATCTAGTGGGTCCCGCATAGTTCTCGAGAACTCTTTGGGGGCTTGCAGCCGTTTATCCACCGGGCAAGCCAGCAACCCCACGCCGTTCGCATGCCCTACTCGTCCCCATCTTCTACCTTACAACAGTTCGCTCCTTGTTGTCCCGTCCTTTCACATTAGTTCGCTCCCAGTTTTTTTGCGGGGTACAACAGTTCAACTTCTCCTAACCCTCCTCCAAAATCCATGGCCTCCCAAATCTCCATGGTCGCCACTGAGTACCAGGTTAGAGCCATCACCGGCGATCAGTTCATCGTCATCTACACACGTGGATCCGAGACGGTGAAAGCATGGCTTGCTCGCTTCGTATGCATGTTCAACAGTTCAACGGATGAGTGGGTTGATGGGCTAGATGTTGAGTACACCACAGTCCTGGGACAAGAGAAGGATCTAAAGGACGAAGAGAGGAAGAAGCCCGCCGTGATCCAGGTTTGCGTACATAACATTTGCTTGGTCTACCACATATGCCATGCCGATGTTGAGTGCCAGGATTTTAAGAACTTCCTCAAGGACAAAAGAGTGAAATTCGTTATTGTAGGCTTTAAGAACGACAGGGATGTCCTGCGTCGAATAGGTCTCGTTGTAGGCCAGCCCTTCGATCTCCAGAAGGCAAGCCTGGTGTCCTCCTCTCGACCTTCAATGTTGACCCTGGCAGCAGCCATGATTGATCCTTCGTACGCTAAACTGAAGAAACCTCATCACGAGTTTCATCATGCATGGGAGTCGAAGACATTAGATGAAGATCACATCCTGTACGCAACAATGGATGCCTACCTTTGTTTAAATATCTACAAGGGTTGGATGAAGAAGCAGAGCCCAATGTTCGGTTCAAGCAAAGAAGCATCAGCGAAGAGGATGAGGAAGAGGGACAAGGACGAAGTCGAGGACGTGGACTCGGACTCCGAGTAGGTGGCAGTGCCGTTGCTCATGCTGGTTCTACTGCAGTGTCAAGCAGACTAGTTGCTTAGTTTATTTTCAAGGGTGTGTTGTGCTGAGGCCCCAGCAGAACTATGTTTATGTTCTTTCTCGTTATTTGAACTCTTTAGTACGTACAGTAGTACTAGTACTATGTCTTACTACTGTTCTTCTTGCAGTTGGTACTACTGCTCGTATCTTTGTCTTCCTACTATACTTAATACGTTCGTACTAGTAGTATAATTTGGGTCAGTCGATTTGTGAAAGAAGTTCAATGGAGCGAAGGAAGAAGATGGCAGAAGAGGTGGAACAAGCCCTTCTAGCCATCCATGTTGCATCAAACGGCTCACATGAGTCGACTGACCCAAATTGCTCCTTCAGATTGTAAGATCCACGTGGCATTCAAGGTCTCGAAGGTAGATTTCGCGTCCACACCCGGTTTGCAGGCTCGATGCGCGCGCGACCAGCTTCCGCCGTGACAGCCACCATCCACGCCTCCTCCGCATGGGCGGAGACGACAATGACACGCTAGTTCCTCCTCGCCGGCGTGCTGGAGCACGCGCTCGTCCTCCTCTTCCTACGCTGCATGCATAGACGCGGCTCCACCAGCTGCTCGCATGCTTGGCAGCACGGCGGCATCACGAGGAGGGACTACAGAAGACGTGAGCGGGCGAGCCTTCGGCTTCATGGCACAAGGATGGCGGCGACACGGCGGTGATGGGCGAGAAATTGTTGGCCCGAGCAGGTGGGCCCCGGCATGCGCAACGGCGGTGGCGGCATATTGATGAGTGCACGTGTGGGAGCTTACTTTAGTTTTATATATAAGGTTGGTCAAACTTAAAAGAAAACCGTACTAGTACACGTAAACATTAGACTTAGGCAGCGCTTTTATTAGTTAGTACCACAACCACGATACGGAATCCTGTGCAAGCGCGTGAACCGCGGCCGCGCGGTCGATCGAACGGTGCGTCACCTTGTCGCGCTCGAAGGACATCCACCGAACCTTTTTGTGTGTGTGAAAATAATCCTCGAATATTAGTCAACTTTTTTCCTGTGAAAGTTCTTGACGCTGCAATATTTACATATATTTGAATTTAGCTCCAATTCGTGTTTATTTGGATTTGGACGTTTAAGGTGCGCCCTAGTTTTTTAATACTGATTTTGTGTGTGTGACTGAGAGAGAACGTGTGTATGTGTCCATATGTGTGTTGTGGCAGAAGGGCAATGTGGAGACAGTGTGCGTGTGATACAGACATAGAGAGGTGTGAATGTGCAAATGATCATGCATGAGTGAGACATAGACAGATGCTGATACGTTGTGTATACATGAGAGAACGGTCTTCTAGTTTACTTGTGTGTGTGTGAGAGAGAGAGAGGGAGAGAGAGAGAGAAAGAGAGAGGAGCATCCGTAACACAACAACCATCTCTCTCGATTCGTCCGTCCCTCGCACGGTCGCATGCAACACATGCATCAACGCACACATTTTGACACCCTCACCCGGCCCCTGCCCACCTCAAGGCCCGCACAATCTCTTCGTGAATACCCATTTCTCTCCTTAGGTTTGTTTTCTCTCAATATCTGACACACACACAGAGACACACGCAGCACAACACACACACACACACTCCCCCCAGCACACAATTCATTCCCATCCAAGGTTATACGACGACCACTCTCGCTTGTGCTTCTTTGCACCCCAACATGCACAACACCTCAATCTTCAAAGAGGGCATCGAGCAGATCAAAGACGGCGACCACCCCGCGCTAGAGAATGCGGAGTCATTTGGAAGCAGGGTGATGTGACGACGGCTGACTGACTCCTCCCCCCACCCTCTCTCTCTTGCACAAAATTACCAATCCCTCTCTCCCCCGCACAAAATTGTCAATCCCTCAACCCACGAGATCCTTCCCCTCTCGTCCATGTTTTTCTAGCTCTCTCATCAAACATGTTGTCTCTTCTCCTTCCACGTATACAGAATCCATATGCACACGCATCTCATGTATATTACATGTATCCATCTTTCTCACAGACCTAACTTCTTCCTCTCTCTTTCTCTCTCTATCTCTCTCGTTAGGTTTGTCTCCTACTCTCTCGTCCACATACATACAATCTTTCCCACCCTATATGCTCCATCTTCAAAAGCTCTCTCTACCGTCTCATTCACACATTGGGATATGTCAAAATGTTGCTTCTATAATGGATGATGTAGAGTTATGGTTGTTTTTGTTGCATCCTACAAAGTAATAACTATGAAATGCATTTAGATTCTCATTTGACTAGGATTATGTGAGTTTGAGCATGTTGTGAAGTACTATAGACCTTGTATACATCTTGGGATTCGACAATGATTGTAACTATTGAATTGTATAGACCATTACATTCGAAGTCAACAGCCTAATATATTTATTTCACAATTACAACAAATGATTAGTTCACTACAAACTGAGAAAACAAATGTGTACTCCCTCCGTTTTTATTTAAGTCAGCGTATTAGGATTGGTCAAAGTCAAGTTTTTTAAACTCTCAGAAAGCTTATAACAAAAAATATTAACATATACAATAACAAATAAATACCATTAGATTCATTATTGAATGTACTTTCACATCATACATATTTGTTATGGTAAATGTTTACATTTTTCTATAAACTTGGTCAAACTTTAGGAAGTTTGACTTCAGTCAAACCTAATATGCAGAGTTTACTACTACTACTCGCTAGTTGCTTAGCGGAATCACTCAACACGCCACACGGGGAGTCCAGTGTCACAAAATTTTGAGGTCGGCGGGAAAATCTCCCGCGACCCTGATTCGAGCAGTGGGAAGTTACCATCATAGCCTTCAGAACAGGCCTGCGAATGATGCTTGGTAGGGGGCTGTTTTCGTAACTTCAGGTTCACCCTACCCAGCCAACCCCACCCCGGCACCCAGAGTAGTACACCTGAATACTCCCCATTTTCTATCCCCACCGCAAAATAGACTTCTCCACGGCACCGCAGCCTTCGTGCTCCTCTAGGGATGTCAATGGGGACAATCCCCTATGGGGATACCTACAACATCCCCATCCCCATTTATTCCCTATCATCCCATCCCCACCCCCGTTTACATGATTGGGGATGAAATTTCCCCATACCCATGCCCCACTGGGGAACAGGGCCCCATTAGGGTCCCCATCCCCATAAACAAATACTCATATACATAATATGACACCCTATAATCAACATAAATAAATGGTGTTGTCCTTGTCCTGCTAATGCCTATCTAGGTCGTACTTACTTCTTGGTCATGGTGGCAGCTGAGGTGAGGACGTGAGATAGGTTTAAGGTTTTTTCAGAGCTTTTTTTGTTTTCGCAAGTTTGTTTGTGAATATTTTAAGGTTGACCGATGTGTCACAGTTACTAACCTGGTCCCCGATGGGTATTGGGTCTGGGGAATAGGATATCATCCCCATCCCCGTTGTACCCTATGGGGAATAAATTAGTTTTGTAAATATCCCCATGGGGATGTTTTTCGCCCATCCCCACCCCCTAATAGATGAAATCCCCATGGGTTTGGCGGGTATGGGGCCCCATTGACATCTCTATGCTCCTCCCCTTTACATCGGCGCACTCATCCACCGTAGCGCATCTGCCTCATCGATGACCTCGTACGCTGCACTGGAGCCGGTCCACCGTCATCGTCGTACACGGAGCCTCTTCCCCGACATCGTCTTCCATGGTCTCGGATCTGCTTCCCGGACGCCGACGCCAAGCGCGGAAGTACCACCATTGTGGACAATGAACTGACTCCCGTTGCCGACCATGACTCACAGAGGCCGCCACGACCATCGTTCTCCTCCTCGATTGGTAATGTGTGTATTGAATCACTTAGCAGTACATGTGCAGTTCCAATTTTGTTCATACCTACCCTTCAAATTTCCTGGGTGCTATTGTTCCTGTAAAAGTAATTGGTTATAGCCTCCATTGTCCAACAGAATATCAGCTTGTAATTGTGCGTCGCTCCCATATCGCGCTGTGCTTGGGTAGGTTTTTCATCTGCAACCAGTAGTGTGGCAAATGATGGAAAGGTTTTTAGAACTAGCAAGATGCCCATGTGTTGCACGCATCAAGATGCATTTGTATGAGTAGTTTATCTTGTGGGAGAAAAGGATGAACGAGGGAAGGCCTTATTTGCAAATCTAGAGATGGGTATGGGTATCTTTTTGCAAAATTCCCATTTGTTTCCTTCCTATCTATCAGATATAAATCGGACGGCCAATATTGCAAGAAAAAAATATATAGAAAAAAAGTAGACAGTAAAGGAAGTAGAGATAAATATAAAATATAAAATATAAAATAAATATAACAGTACATAAGAGAGTAGAGATAGCAGAGGGAAAGGATCGCGTGCGCGGGAAAAAGCGGTCGGGCTTGCGCTAGTTTTGGCGCGCGGCGTCCGGCGCGCTTTATAAAATCCAACGCCCTCCCACCGCTCTGTGCCTTGCCACCGCTCTCTCCCCGCTCTGTGCCTTGCCACCACTCTCTCCCCGCTCTTTTTCGCCTCGCCGCCGCCGCGCCACCATGCCGCCGCGTCGCCGGGAAACTTGGGGATACCGCGGCGTCCGCGCGCGCCCCTCCGGCAGCTTCTCCGCCGAGATCCGGTTCTGCGGGATGCGCCTCGGCCTCGGCAATTTCAACACCGCCAACGAGGCCGCCCGCGCTTACGACACGGTGGTGTGGCGCCTCCAGTGGCCTCATAGAACATTGAACTTCCCCAATGTGCCGACGCGGGAGCGGGCGCAGGAGCTCGCGCCTCTGCCATGGCTTAGCACCGACGAGGACTGTCACGACAACCGGAGGTAGGAGCACCGTCTCGGCATCGCCGAGATGGACGAGGAAGCCATGGCGCTGTGGAGCCAACACTTCTCGCATGACATCATCAACGAGCATGAGTTCTACGCGCAAAGGAGGGCGGAGAGGGATAAGAGGAGGGCAGAGCGAGCCGCCTATCGTGAGGACAAGTGTAGGCGAAAAGTGGACGCTCAATTCAACATGAGGCTAGGAGCAGCGTCGCCCTGGGAATCCGACGATGATCGGTATCTTCACGCCTACAGTCAGATGTCGGAGGAGGACATCACCGAGGAGGAGTCGGACGACGAGGAGTAGTTGAATTATCTTTTTTTATCTATCTATGCTGAGAACTATCCTCTACTCTCTAGTATCTACTTCTCGATCTCAGCACTGTAAACGCTTTTTTTAAAGCGCCGCGCGTTGCGATTCTATTGGAGATGCTCTAACATGGCAGACGAGTGCTTTAATGTTGCCCACATGATGCGTGAGTATTACTAGTAGTATATTTTTCTTGCCATGTTGAGATTTTAAAACCACGAGTGCGAACATGCAGAGGAGCAATGAAGACCAAACACAGGATATTTGGGACATCTTCAAGGAGCGTGGCAAGTTAAAGAGGAGCTGCACCGAACCTGTAAAACGAGCTTTGGTAAGTAACATCCTTTCAATTACTTTCGTGTAGCGTTGTGTTCTTCGATGTGTATATGGTGTAGTTTTTGTTTCTCTTAAGCATGGTGTTCTTCGATGTGTAATAAGAAGAGTCTTAATCGTCCTAATGCTTTCGTTTTTAGCTTGATGTAGGAAGTGGGTGTTCTCACCTTGTAGTCTATTTTTATTTTATTTTTCCTTTTGAATTCACTTCTCTGAGTTCTGTTTATCTGGCTTCTACTAAATGGATCTAGGTTGCTCTGAGTATTGATCTAAAAAAGAAGTAACTTCATGTCAGGATGCAGTTCCTGCGAGGAGGGAAGTATGGTCAACCTCCAGATCATGTTTCCAAAATGAGGCTGGATTACACACAAGGTGCCAGTTCCCTAATGATGCTGGATTAGACACAAGTTGCAAATTCCCAGATGATGCTGGATTACACACAAGCCAGGTGGAGTCGTCAGCTGTTCGTGTCCTCGTGGCATTAGTAAAGGCTGAAAGAAAGCGTGCAGCAGCCCTTGAGAATGTAGCTGAGTTCCTGAAGAAGCGAAAAGAGCAATCATGATCTCTTCACCCAAGCCAAAGAAGAGATGGAAGAAGCCAGAAATAAGCTAGCAGAGGCAAAGCAGGCTAGGCGTCTCTTGCTATCTAAAACTATTGTCAATACAAAATTTCCTTCATAATAGCTAGGTTCAAATGTTTATCCAGTCAGCATGCCTGTTGTGATGTCCGTGCATCTACTGATGTGGCACAAAATGTTTTTTCAGGTCATGTAATGACAGCAATTACTTTCCAAACAATAACAAACGAAGCATTGGAGATGGTATAGTTCACGCGCAAGCCCAACATTCCAAGTTCAATTTCCACATCAAACTCATGTTCACAGATATCTACACATTCATACATAATATCCACAACCATGATTCACTTCAAAGCCAAAAAAAATGTGAGGAGAGTTATAAATAAAGAAAATCCTCTACTAGTTCCTGCTACTAGTGCGAGCACAACAAGTCAAGACCATGCGTAAATTAATTATATTTTAGTCATTTTTTGTGTTCTAAAATGCCTGTCGGCTCGCGGAAGGACGTGTTGCCAGCACACGCGCGGATTCAATGAAGGCGGGCGGGGCAGTCTTAGGCTGGTTGCACGCGGCGAGGAGGCGTGCTCAGCCGGGCCTACAGCGAGTGCTGCCCTCTTGGCCGGCGCCGGTTCAATGCCTGCGCTATGAGAGGTCGCGTCCGTGTCAGAGCAATCACTCCCTAAGGTCCTTTTTTGTTTGGGTATAACAAAATCTCGTTTTCCATTCACATTTACAAGTAAAATTCATGGACAAACTTTGACCAAAAGTACGATGGGGACTAGTAAACCAGAATGGAGGTAGTAGTTTTTTAATCAAAGAAGGGTTTCCCCTTCCGATTTTCATTACTGAAAACCAGCATCTTAATCTAAACCATAGTATTTGCCCTAGAACTACCATGTTCAACATCTCGCAACATAAACCCATACAACCTCCACCGGAAAAAAAACCATACAACCATATGCCAAGGAGGTACGTAGTACTATGAATTCCATTTTCGCTCCATACCAATCGTTCTAAAAACTACTTACTACTTATAACACGCCATTGAAAACCGGAACTCTTAACCCCGCTAAAAAATGATATTTTAAACATGGCTGCTCGATCTGTGGCAACTGGCGAGCCACCGCGCTCCAAGTCATTCACCTATGGTCCCGACCATCAACTCCTACGGATCAAATTATCATGCGAGCTGACTATTCCTACAAAGATGGTCCACCACATACCCGGTACCCCTGAATGCAGCAATCGTGCACCTAGGGTTTTAGGGTTTATTTGTTAATGTCGCCTTTATGTAACACTCATGTGTGCGAGACAGCGAGAGGCCGACTGCGTGCGTGCGCCTCTTCTCTTCATATATGTACTCCACCGTTTGTCTGGTGTCCAAAAAATTATAATAACTACTAGCAATGTGCCAATGCGTTGCCACATGATCAAAGTAGATTAATACATATTCACCGATTTGATAGAAAAAAAAGTCAAGTTTTGAAATACATATATCACTAAAAATATGTTATGTTTCACTCAAAATATATTCATTTGGCGGTTTTGATGAGATAAGGGAGGAATGTTGTTGGTTTCAAGGTTCAAGAAGTGGTATATGTCTAATTTCTACTCTTACTAGCAAGATGCCCGTGCGTTGCATGGAACATCAAGATCTTGTGGGAGAAAAGGATGAACGAGGGAAGGCCTTATCTGCAAATGTGGTGAAGAGTGCGGGTAAATTGCCATATTTTCCTTCCTATCCGTCAGATATAAATCAGACGACCTACATTGCAGGATGGCAGGCCCACCATCATCACCAACTCTATTTTTTATCCCTACTCTTGTAAAAAGCATTGTCGGTGATGATCGTGTGCCTGCCATCCTGCAATATAGGCCATCCGATCTATATCTGACGGATAGGAAGGAAACTATGGAAATTTTGCAAAAATATACCCACACCCCTCTCCACATTGGCAAATAAGGCCTTCCCTCGTTCATCCTTTTGCCCCACAAGATAAACTACTCATACAAATGTTGATGTTCCGTGCAACGCATGGGCATCTTGCTAGTTGTTGCAAAAAGCCCATGTGTGTGTGAGAGAGAGGGAGAGTGGAGGAGGATGGAGTTCATGTGTGACAAAGACATAAGGAGTGTGTGTGCAATAGGTATCAGCTTAAAATGAGGCGATAGTGTGTGTGTGCATGATCGAGAGGGCGTGTCTCAAGAAGGGAATAAAAATCTACATAGATACAAGGAGCGGGAGAGAGACATGTATGCGATGGTGGAAGCACGAGTGTGCGGGTGTATAAACCTATCTAGAGGCTAGCTAGTCGATAAATGTTTGTGAGAGAAATATGAGTCAGGGTGCGAAAGCGAGAGTTTTGTCTGTGTGAGAGAGAGACAGTAGTCGGGAAGGGGAGTGGAAGCAGGAGTTGTGTGTGTGTGTGTGTGTGTGTGAGAGAGAGAGAGAGAGAGGAGACGGTAGTCGAGGTTGTCTGATCGGTAAACAAATGAATAATGTCAGTCTGGGATGGAGACGAAAAGGAGACCGCAACAAATGTTGTGTCTACAGGAGAGAGAGAGAGAGTAATTTTAGTGGTATGAGTCATATGTAGAGACATATAGGGTGTGTGAGAGAATCCCATAGAGAGAAAGACAAAGTGAAAGATGAGTGGAGACTATGTGTGTGGCGGTGAAAAAGAAAGCTTAGGTACCGAGTGATACCAGAGAACAGTAGAGACATGAGAGATAATGAAAACCGTGTAATGTATAATGATAGGGAGAGTGTGACACTTCTCAAGGGAGATGTCGAGAGACCATGTTTGCGAGGATAGGAGAAACATGAAGTGAGCGTGCGGGTGAGCTGGAGAAAAGAGAGTGATAGCTACCTGAAGGAGCATGCATGCGAGAGAGATGGGCGTGAAAGGAGTGAACAAAAAAGGTTTCAAATATTTGAATTCGAGATGATGATACATGTAATCCATACTCGAACCAAAATTGATCTATCAAACATGCATACTCATATGAATTCACGCACATCTATGTTATTTAATATGTAGATATTACTGATCCATACATTTTAGTAGAACATAATTTGGTTAATTTTTTTCGAATTCAACCTTAAGATTTCGAGATCGTTGTATTTGTAAATCATAGTATACATATAAAGGAGTAGAATTCTTTGTTGTGCTTTTGAAAGTATATATAAAAAATGATGTATGTAGAATGTAATTCCAATTGAAAATGGATCCCGCCGGAAAAAATAGAATACAAACGGGATTCGAATTGAGTTGGCACGGTGAACGTGCACTTTGCAAAATTTGAATGAAGCGGGGAAAGTCACAGTAACCGCCCGAAACCAAAATCTGCGAGATGGAAATCACTACTGCCTATCCCTGCCACGCAAAGCCTATCTGCTGGATTTCTATAGGTTTCGATTAGGGTAGGTTTGTAATTTCACCCAAACGTGACGTAACCGCTTCTCACCTGGATTCATACACGGTGGGCGCCAAAACAGAGTGTGTCCTCGGCCGAAATTGACTCCCTCCCCGATTCATATGCATACACGGTGGGCGCCAAAAACAAACTCTCGTCGGCAAATATTCGGTGTATGCAAGATTACCGCCCTATCCCCAACCGACTAGTGTTGCTGTGATGTAGTAGAAATATGAAACGGGGCTAAGTTTGTAAATTTCCTTGCATTTGAGACAAGCGCGCCCTGAATACATGGTTCCCCCCTTCCTCTCTACCTCCCTTTTCCCCATTCGTACTCCGTGGACGCCAAAACACCCTCTCCACCCCCAACCTCCTCCGTCCGCTGCCGTTCGCCACCCCATCCACCGCCGTCCTCCTCCACCATGTCGGAGCTGATACCCCGATGCCGTCGTCCCTTAGAAGAGATTGACCTCTCTCATCCACGGCTTCGGACCGAGATCCTTGCATCCCGTCCTCTCGCTTCATCCCCGTCGTCGTCCGCCTTGCCGGCGCCGCTCTTACGATCGTCTCGTCCACCGCACCCCTCCGCCACCGTCTACCCTCCTAGATCTACTTCTATGCCACCGACAGCCATCGCTACCGCAGCACCGTCAAATTCTCAGCAGATGCGTACACGGCGCCGCACCAGAGGCGGTACTCTTCCGTATCTGCTCAACTTATTTATCGCAGCAAGAAAATAGATCACCACTACTTTACTCTGATTTCTTGTCTTGGTTGTGAAGTTGCCTTTGTCCGATTTGCACCTTCAGATCCGCCATGGCACGCTCAACACTATACTCCCAATGCTTATGGTTTTCCCCTTTTATATTCCACACTAGTTAAATCACAGTAGACTAAATTTCAAAATTGGGTCAGTCGATTTTTCAGAGCTCGCCGGAGTTCGCCGGTGCGATCGAAGGGGCTCGGGTGGTTGTGGGGCCTCGCCGAACAAAGAAAACTTGACGTGGGTGGTGATTGGGGCAGGGGTGGGGGTGGGGGTGGCGGAGGAACATAGGCGGTCGGGGCCGGTGGTCCGGCCGTCGGCCCGTGCGGTGTTCTTTATGGGAAGAATCAAAGACGAGGAAGAAGAAGGGTTAGGAGACGTAGGATCTTCATCCAACCACCTGAAATGGTCGAGAGACAGCTGGGAGTTGCATTCTTAATGCGCTCTAGTTCATCATGTGTGGGCACTGCGCAACCAACATTTATTATCCAAAATCTGCTTGCTCTTCTTTACCATGTTCCTGTTCCGTTCTTCTTTATATGTACTCTCTTCATTCCTAAATACAAGTCTTTGTATAGATTCCACCATGGACTACATATGGAGCAAAATGAGTGAATCTACACTCTAAAATGTATCTGGATACATCTGTATGTGATCCATAGTGAAAATCTCTACCAAGACTTACATTTTGGAACAGAGGGAGTATTATAGTAGTATAGTATGTTCCTTGTACTGAAGATGAGCAGGGGCATTTGCAGTGTAGAGGTCTATACGGTCGGTTGTGATGGACACTTTGAGCCTCTTTGATTCGTAGGATCTTGTAAACATAGGAATAGGATTTGTAGTGGCCTGCCCACTTGAATCCTATAAGAATAGCAAGGAAATACGGGGAGCTGTGTCGCCTTTGAGAGTTACACTGATATTAATAGTACCGCACCTTCACTTGAAGAGAGTTGGTATCCGAAGCCTTTCTAGCCGTACCGACAATACTAGCACATATATTCCAGCAAGTTCCACTTTGCTGATTTTACTCTGATGCTTAAGGTTTTCCCGTTATATCTACACTATGATCTGTGTAGCTGCTTTGTGTTGCACTAGCAGTAGTCCACTCTTGAAGCTAAACACTGCAATGACTTACAAAATTGGCACCAAGGCATTGAGTGCCATTCTGGATGCAATGAAACTCATACGCTCCCCACCTGTTGATTCTTGTTCAGAATATTATCCTAATGACTATTCTAACCTCGAGGAGTCAAAGGCAGATGGCCTATCCTGTTCACCCATCAAGGTGCCTGTTCTAATTTGGCAATGTTTTATTGATTGCGGGTATCTTGCATATGTTGTCTTGCATTTCCTCTACTTTGTTGCACCGCCATCTGCATAGTTTACTCATTATATATGTCGAGATGCCATGCCCATCCATTATCAATACATATTCCATCTATCATCATACCATGTTTTTCCACTCAAATGCTGTTCTTGTGCATCAGACATCAAAAAGGAAGAGGGTGATTGCCGAACCTGAAGGAGCACCAGCAAAGTCCTTGAAAACGTGGTGGTGCCAGAGAAATCAGACAACAGCCCACTTATATTGGCTGTACAACTAGTGACACAAAACGTAGGACTGACTCCAGCAGACTGTACCCATACTTCACTGGCCACACCACTAGCCCCACCACATAGGACCTGCACTCCAGCAAAAGGTATACCGATTTCATTTGCCATAGCATGAACTGTACCATAGAAAAATCCCACTCCAGCAAAAAGTACAGCAAGTCCACCGGCCGAAGACCTATCCCAACTGCAGAGACGGCCAATTCCTGCAGATTGGAACCCCATTCCATTTATTCCCGGTTTAAAAGACAATGATTTCAATGTTGTTAGGGACTACATGCATATATTCCCATCATGGGAAGATTACTGTGAAGACAAACACCATTTTCACATCTTCCTGTCCCACTTACATGTAAGTGCTATTATTCATGGCTATTATTTTCCTGTTTTCTGCTAATTGAACACATCAATGATTTACATTACATTGTTGTAACTAGGCGAGGGTCAATCTAGATAGTCATGACGAGCAAAGCTTGCTTGTGCTTTTCAAGGAAGCATTGCAGAAGTATCGGTGTTACATGAGGTAATCACACTTTGATGGCAAGTCTATAAACGAATTTCCGGTGAAGTCTCCTATGCTAAATTTAGAAGACATTGAATGGAAAAACCTTGTTATGCACTGGTCTCGTTCCCAAGATGAGGTACTGTCTATGAAATCACATGACAATTTGAACTTCTACTTTTCCGCATGTGCCTTACGGATCTTTTTTGCAGGAAATCTGCTCGAAGAAGAATTCCGGTTTTACAAGAACAACGGGATATCACAAATATGCTGCCCGGTGCTTTGCTCTTGTTAGTACCTGTTGTCCTGTATCACTGTACTTGCATACATACCTGGTTCATTATGTGACAGCAGTATGCATGATAGCTTGCTTATCAATTGTTCGCTCCAAATTATCTGATCTGTATGAACGGTTACATTAGTGTAGAATATATCCAATGCCAATGTTTTTTTAGCTCTGCATTGTTCTTGTAAGTACATGCTGTCCTTTATCAGTGTACTTATAATGACAAGTAGTTGTTCATGTACCATCACTCTACAGCTTATTTTCCTTTGCCCTCCATTTTCTACACATGAGATCTATATTTACTCTTACCATAAGGTTGGTACTGAAGAAGTTTAGCTGTGCATTGCTCTTGGCTGTACCTTTTTCCTGTATCGCTGCACTTACATTTATAGCTACTTGGTTATGTAGCATCACTCTTCATCTTATCTTCAATATTCTCCATTTTTTCGTATATTATCACATCTATATTTACTCTTAACAAAATGTAGAATAAAGGCAATGCTTTTGAAGAAGATTTTGTGGTAAACTTCTTGAATTCCCCTCCCCCATCAGCATGGACAAGGCCTTTGTAGAGCCTGTCTTCACCAATAATGTAAGTTTGTCCATCTCAAGCCTTCAAACTTTGTTGTATATATTTGGTTAGGCATGACTGCAACAGCTGTTTATTTTTGGTGTTTGCATCAAATTGCTTGTTTAAAGTTTATTATGTAGGTCATAAACAAAAGTCTGTCCTTTCTCAATTTATGTTTTCAGTTGTACAACCAAGTTCCTTCTTCATACCATGTAAATTAAACTATACAGAGCAAGTGATCTTCTTTTGCACTCCATGTATGCTTCTGTTCTTCATCCGTAATCCAGTGGTGTGGTGAACCTACCCACTACAGCACAATGTCATATTCTGCAATGTCTTAACTATGAACAATGTCATATCATTCTACTATTATTTAAACCGTCTCTTTATTTGCCAATCTGAAATGGTATAAATTGATAGCACACTAACCATTGATACTTATGAGTTCTTGATCTGTAATCCAATTGTGTCATGAAGCTGCCAACTCCTTCACAATGTCATTTCCTGCCATGTCTTGATCTGAACAATACCATATTGTGTTAATGCAATTTTAAACTATGTCACTTTATTATTCAGTAAGAAATGTGATGAATTGTCAGCACTGATACGTTTATGTGCAAAACCTGTCATCTGTCTGCTTGTTTATCTTTCAGAGTGAGGAAGATATAAGTGTTGAACAAGCGCAGTCTCATCATCTTGCTCAGTTGCTTGCGCTGCAGCTCCCCAGCAGGGCTAACCTTTCTTGTACTTTATTGAAGTACTGTCGGTTTTGTATATTATTTTGTTGGCGTGTTTATTTGCACTGGTGGCGATCTTTGATGCCCAGTGTATGTAATCTGCTGTCTGCTTGTGCTTTATTATCATAGTGGCGAACTTTGATGCCCAGTGGATGTAATATGACGTAATTTCTTTATTGCATAGTCTAGGTTTTTTCTTATTTATGATGCTGGAGTTATTTTACTGTATATATATCATGTCTTCGCAGTAAACCGGCCAAACCGTAAAATTACGGTACATAATCGGGGCGTCATGCAATCACGATGTAGGTTGGGCCTGAAACGTGCCAAACAGCTCACGGGCCGACAGCAGCCCGAAATGAACCCCGACCCATGATTGTGCGAATCAAATCACGGGCTTTTAACATGCCAAAATTATCTCGGTCCTTGTTTGGCCCAATCAGATATCGGCTGCGAGCAGGCCGGATGCAAACTGGGCCGTAGTTAGGCCTAACTATATGACGGGCTTTTAACAGGCCGAAATTAATATAGGGCTGAAATGTTAAATGGGCCCTTAACAGGCCAAAACTAATATTACGCTGAATTACTAAGTGGGCCTTTAGCAAGTGGGCCCAAAAGCATAGTGTCCAGTTGATGGGCAGAATCTGATATGGGCCATAATTGAGCCCAAAGTCTCTTAAAGGGCCAGACCTGATCTGGGCCGTAATTTGGCCCAGAACATGGTAGGCTTTTAACGGGTCGGATCTCATATGGGCCACTATTAGGCCCGGAGCGTGGCAGGCCAATAATGGACCGGATCAAATATGGGTCGGCATTTGGCCCAAAACATGGTAGCTAGTTAATGGGTCGTCCTACTAGGGTCCTCAAAATCTCGTGGGCCTACAGCTGGGCCGGCCCATTAATGTCTGTGAAATCTCGTGGGCCTTTAGCTGGGCCGACCCATTATGATCCACAAGAATCTTGTGGGCCTTTACCTGGGCTGGCCCATTATGGCACACAAAAATCTTGTGGGCCTTTACTTGGGCCAGCCCATTATGGCCCGCAAAATCTTGTGGTCCTTTAGCTGGGCCAGCCCATTATGGTCCGCAAAATCTCATGGGCCTTTAGCTGGGCCAGCCCATTATGGTCCGCGAAATCTTGTGGGCCTTCAGTTGGGCTGGCCCATTTAAACTTGATGGGCCGGTCCACGTGTCAACATATCATAGGCGCGTCTTGCCCATTTGATGAGTGACACCTGTGCAACACGGACCTAACACGTGTCTCCTCCAGCCAATGATGATTTTACACGTGGAAAATCCCCATTAATCGGGGCTGTTAACGGGTTATCGAATCCAAAACCCGACCCGATAGCTTAACGGCGTTCCGTTACGGTGGATGCCACGTGTCGGCCACCCTTGACGAAAGCACTTCTATGACGCACGATTTATCGTCATGGAAGTGGACACTTCCATGATGATAATTTTGGTAATGTCATGGAACACTTCTATGACAGCACATGTATGACTATCTTGATTCTGTCATAAAATCATCATGGATGTACATGCATGACAGAAAACGCGACCTACTGTGACAAACACGTATCATCACGGAAGTGTTTTTTTGTAGTGATCAGAGTAAAGCAATGGCGATCTATTTTCTTGCTAAGATAAATAACTTGAGCAAATACGAAAGAGTACCACCTCTGGTGTGGCGCCTTGTAAGCAGCTGCTGAGGCCTTGAGGGTGCTGCAGTAGCGATGGCTCTCGGCGGCGTGGAAGTAGATCTAGGAGGGCAGACGGTGGCAGCAAGGGAAATATCCCAGCGCGGTGGACGAGACGGTTGTATGAGCAGCCTTGGCAAGGTGGACCACGGCACGGATGAAGCGAGAGGACATGATGCAAGGATCCTGGTCCAAAGCCGTGGATGAGAGAGGTCGATCTCTTGTAATGGACTACGGCATCGGGGTATCAGCTCCGGCATGGTGGAGGACGATGTCGGTGGATGGGGTGGCGGATAGAGGATACTGCGGTGGCGAGGGTGTTTTGGCACCCATGGAGTACGAATGGGGAAATGGAGGGAGAAAGGTAGGGGGAACCATGTCTTCAGGGCGCGCTTGTCTCAAATGCTGGGAAATTTACAAACTTAGCCCTCGTTTAAAATTTCCTGCATCACAGCAATATTAGTCGGTTGGGTATAGGATGGTAATCTCACATACACCGAATATTTGCCGATGAAGATTTCGGCCGAGGAGAGTTTGTTTTGGCGCCCACCGTGTATTAATCGGGGAGGGAGGTTGAGGGAGTCCTGGATTAGGGGGTGTTCGGATAGCCGGACTATACCTTCAGCCGGACTCCTGGACTATGAAGATACAAGATTGAAGACTCCGTCCCGTGTCCGGAAGGGACTTTCCTTGGCATGGAAGGCAAGCTTGGCGATACGGATATGTAGATCTCCTACCATTGTAACCGACTCTATGTAACCCTAACCCTACCCGGTGTCTATATAAACCGGAGGGTTTTAGTTCGTAGGACAACATACACATCAACAATCAAACCATGGGCTAGCTTCTAGGGTTTAGCCTCCTCGATCTCATGGTAGATCTACTCTTGTACTACCCATACCATCAATATTAATCAAGCAGGACGTAGGGTTTTACCTCCATCGAGAGGGCCCAAACCTGGGTAAAACTTCGTATCCCTTGCCTCCTGTTACCATCCGGCCTAGACGCACAGTTCGGGACCCCCTACCCGAGATCCGTCGGTTTTGACACCGACATTGGTGCTTTCATTGAGAGTTCCTCTGTGTCGTCGCCGTCAGGCTCGATGGCTCCTAGGATCATCAATAGTGATGCAGTCCAGGGTGAGACCTTCCTCCCCGGACAGATCTTCGTCTTCGGTGGCTTCGCACTGCGGGCCAATTCGCTTGGCCGTCTGGAGCAGATCGAAAGCTACGCCCCTGGCCGTCAGGTTAGATTTGGAAGTTTAAACTACACGGCTGACATCCGCGGGGACTTGATCTTCGACGGATTCGAGCCACTGCCGAGCGCGCCGCACTGTCACGACGAGCATGATCTAGCTCTGCCGCCGAACAGTGCCCTGGAGGCCGCACCCGCATCGGCTCCGACCCTTAATTCGGAGCCAACTGCACCGATCGAGGATGGGCGGTTGGACGCCACCTCGGGGGCTGCGACCCCAACGGCGATTGAGCCAAGCACTAGCCCCGCACTCTGCGAGACTCGTGACTCCAAAGAGCCGGACTCCTCTCCGGACTCCGAACCCACCGCGCCCCTAACGATCGAATCCGATTGGGCGCCGATCATGGAGTTCACTGCCGCAGACATCTTTTAGCACTCGCCTTTCGGCGATATCCTAAAGTCACTGAAGACTCTCTCTTTATCAGGAGAGCCCTGGCCGGACTATGCTCAGCAAGGTTGCGGTACGGACGATGAAGAAATTCAAAGCCCACCCACCACCCACTTTGTAGCCACTGTCGATGACTTAACCGACATGCTCGACTTCGACTTCGAAGACATCGACGGTATGGACGCCGATGAAGGAGATGATGAAGAACCAGCGCCTACTAGGCCCTAGAAAGCCACCTCATCATATGACATATACATGGTGGACACCCCAAAACAGGGAGATGGCGATGGAACAGCGGAGGATGACCCCTCCAAGAAACAGCCTAAGCGCCGGCGTCAGCGGTGCCGCTCAAAATCCCGCCAAAACAAACAAGGTGATTCCAGCACGGGAGATAATAATACTCCGGAAAGCGCCGAAGAAAACCCCCTCCAGCAAGATTTAGCACAGGAGGATGGAGAAGCCAGCCCTCATGAGAGAGCGGCAGACAGAGAGGTCGAGGACGATAATTATATGCCTCCCTCCGAAGACGAGGCAAGCCTCGACGATGACGAATTCGTCGTGCCAGAGGATCCTGTCGAGCAAAAGCGTTTTCAACACAGGCTTGTGGCCATGGCAAGAAGCCTCAAGAAAAAACGGCAACAACTTAGAGCTGATCAAGATTTGCTAATCGACAGATGGACTGAAGTCCTTGCGGCCAAAGAGCATAAACTCGAACGCCCCTCCAAGAGCTACCCAAAGCGTAGGTTGCTACCCCGATTAGAGGAGGAAGCACTTGATGCGGCCGACTGACCACCTCGTGGCCGCGACAGAGAGGCCTCTCGGCCCTCCACTCAAGCCGCACCCCGTACCAAGGCACGGGAATATGCGCTGGACTTACGAGACATGTTGGAGGACAAGGCAAGGCAAACAAGATCAATCTACGGATCGCGTGGGCTCCCCACGGCTCGAGACGGTGACCGTCATGCCGGCCACAAATTCGGCAAGGCCGAACACAGTAGACAAGGCTCATTCGAGCTACGTCATGATATAGCCCAGTACAGAGGCGGCGCACACCCACTCTGCTTTACAGATGAAATAATGGATCATCAAATCCCGAGGGGTTCAAACCCGTAAACATCGAATCATATGATGGCACAACAGATCCTGCGGTATGGATCGAGGATTATCTCCTTCATATCCACATGGCCCGCGGCGATGATTTCCACGCCATCAAATACCTCCCACTCAAGCTTAAAGGACCAGCTTGGCATTGACTTAACAGATTGCCAACATGATCAATCAGTTGTTGGGAGGACCTGGAAGCCGCATTCCTCAACAATTTCCAGGGCACTTATGTGCGACCCCAGATGTCGATGACCTAAGTCACGTAATTCAGCAGCCAGAGGAATCGGCCAGGCAATTCTGGACACGGTTCCTAACAAAGAAAAATCAAATAGTCGACTGTCCGGACGCTGAGGCCCTAGCAGCCCTCAAACACAATATCCTTGACGAGTGGCTGGCCCGGCACCTTGGACAGGAAAAGCCGAAATCTATGGTAGCACTCACGACACTCATGACCCGCTTTTGCGCGGGAGAAGAAAGCTGGCTTGCTCATAGGAACAATATGACCAAGAACCCTGGTAATTCGGACACCAGGGACAGTAGTGGCAGGTCGCGTCGCAACAAGCAGAAGCGCCGCATTAATGGCGACAATGCTGAGGATACGGCAGTTAATGCCGGATTCAGAGGCTCTAAATCCGGTCAGCGGAAAAAGTCATTCAAAAGGAATCCTAGGGGCCCATCCAGTTTGGGCCGAATACTCGACCGCTTGTGCCAGATACATGGCACCCCCGAAAAGCCAGCCAATCACACCAACAGGGATTGTTGGGTGTTCAAGCAGGCAGGCAAGTTAAACACTGGAAACGAAGACAAGGGGCTGCATAGAGATGACGACGAGGAGCCCCGGCCGCCGAACAACAGTGGACAGAAGGGTTTTCCCCCACAAGTACGGACGGTGAATATGATATACGCAACCCATGTCCCCAAAAGGGAGCGGAAGCGTGCGTTAAGGGATGTATCCGCGGTAGAGCCAGTCGCCCCAAAGTTCAACCCATGGTCCTCCTGCCCGATCACCTTTGATCGAAGGGACCATCCCACTAGCATCCGTCATGGCGGATTCGCCGCATTGGTTCTAGACCCAATTATTGACGGATTTCATCTCACTAGAGTCCTTATGGACGGCGGCAGTAGCCTGAACCTGCTTTACCAGGATACAGTGCGGAAAATGGGCATAGATCCCTCGAGGATTAAGCCCACCAAAACGACCTTTAAAGGCATAATACCAGGTGTAGAGGCCAACTGTACAGGCTCAGTCACACTTGAAGTGGTCTTCGGATCTCCGGATAATTTCTGAAGCGAGGAGTTAATCTTCGACATAGTCCCGTTTCGCAGTGGCTATCACGCACTGCTCGGGCGAACCGCATTCGCTAAGTTCGATGCGGTACCGCATTACGCATACCTTAATATCAAGATGCCAGGCCCTCAAGGAGTAATTACGGTCAATGGAAACACCGAACGCTCCCTCTGAACGGAGGAGCACATGGCGGCCCTTGCAGCGGAAGTTCAAAGCAGCCTCTCCAGGCAGTTCTCTAGTCCAGCCACTAAACGACCAGACACCGTCAAGCGCGCCCGGAGTAACCTACAACAAGACCGCCTGGCACGATCCGAGCAGGCGTAGCAATGCGGCCCCAACCCCAACCCTCGCAAAAAGGCGACGCCAGTACTTCGCGTACATAACTACGCTCTAGAGATACCATGGGCACAGGGGGAGGGGCACCATCACGGCATGCCCAAAACACGGCTTAAACCGTACCAGGGGCTGCCGATTTTTTAATTTTCTCTTACTCTTAGGACTTCGTCCTTCGGAAGGCCTGTTCGGCAGTTCAATTGCCGCACAAACGATGCAAGAACCAGGGAAGCAGACAAGCCACGCCGCACTACGGAACTCCCAGGTGGTCTCTATTACGAGCAGTATACCCGTTCCACATACTATTCCATAGCTTGCCCCTGGAACGGACATGTTAACTAGTCCAACCTTCCACTTATCGCATTATTTGTATCGTTCTGCTTTGATCGTAGCCCTTTTTAATAAACAATGCATAGCTTTCGTCTATTTTTGCATTACCTTTTTTCTTTATATATGTTCCTTAACGACATGTTGCACCCGTACACGTTGGTACGGCAAAAATACGCCAAGGGCTTTAGTACCCTCAATATGGTGCGAGAAGTCTGAACACTTTAAGAAGTGCGACACCCCGAACTTATAGCATTATATGCATCGGCTCCGAATCATGTCTTGGGTCAATAGTTGGGTTTGCCCGGCTCCTATGTTTTGGTGCCTTACGTTCCGCTATATCGGCTAAGGTAGCACTAGGAGAACCACTACGATTGTGCCCTGGTTGAGCTGGGTCGAGCACCTCAGTGGAGAAAGCTAAAACTGACTGTCATGATGAAGCAAGAGCTGGTCGCTGTTCGAGAGGTTTTTTTCGAGTCCCTAAAGACTTATGCCGCTTAGGGCGAGGAGCCGGCTCTGTCCGGCCAAGGCGTGGATAGCGCCTCGAACTCGGTCTTCCGAATACCAGGGGCTTCGCCAAAATTTAAAATTATAGAATTCTATGGCTAAGTGAGAGTGTTCACACATTATAGTTCGATTGCCTTGTTCGTTGGGCTGAGCGCCTCCCTCGAAGGACCCAAACATGGGAAAAAGAGCGCTCAGGTTTATCCCCGAACACCCCAGCACTAGCGGCATGGGGGCAGAAGCCGACGACTCGCCATCTCGCAGAATTGATAAACAGCCGCACAGAAGGTAATATTTTAAATTCCAACAGCATTGCTTAGCGCATATAAACAAGTTTTCAGCGCACAGGACAAAACGAGCAAGTTTCACTCAAAAATTACATCCCTAGAACATTCATCCGCCACAAGGCGGGCACCCTTCAGAACATCCTTATAGTAATTCTCGGGCTTGCGATGCTCTTTCCCCGGCGGTGCCCGTCCTTCACAAGCTTCTCAGCATCCAGCTTGCCCCAGTGCACCTTAGCACGGGCAAGGGCCCTACGGGCACCCTCAATGCAGACGGAGCACTTGATGACTTCGAGCCTTGGACAGGCCTCCACCAGCCGCCACACCAGCCCAAAATAGCTCCCAGGCAGAGCCCCTCCAGGCCACAGCCGAACAATGAGGCCCTTCATGGACTGTTCGGCCGCCTTGTGGAGCTCGACCAGTTGCTTCAGCTGGTCGCTCAGGGGCACGGGGTGTCCGGCCTCAGCGTACTGAGACCAGAACACCTTCTCCATCGAGCTGCCCTCCTCGGCTCGATAGAATGCAGCGGCATCGGACACACTCCGGGGAAGATCTGTGAACGCTCCTGGAGAGCTCCGGATTCGGGTAAGTAACAAGTAATTCACGTTTATGTGTTTGCTTTGCATAAAGAATGCCTTACCGGCCGCTATCTTCTTCACCTCATCCAACTCCTAGAGGGTCTTCTGGGATTCGGCCTCGGCAGACTTGGCATTTTCAATAGCTACCGCCAGCTCGGACGCTCGCGTCTTTGAGTCAAGCTCCAAACTCTCATGTTTTTCCATGAGAGCCTGGAGATCTTGCCGCACCTTGCCAACTTCGGCCTCATACTTCTCCCGCTCGGTGCGCTCCGAGGCTGCCCTCTTCTCGGCCTCGTCCAGCGCTTGCTTAAGGGTCGCCACCTCAGACGTGGCCCCTAAAATAGCCACGATAATCCTGTCACTCTTTGCAATTGCACCTTTTTATATATATTTAAAAACAAGGTATTTCTTACCTTCATTGTCCTCGAGCTGCTGCTTGGCATGCCCGAGCTCTTACTCGGACCGCTCGAGGTTCTGCTTTAGCGTGTCCACCTCTGCAGTCAGTGCGGCGGACGCAAGCAGGGAAGCCTGCATACGCATATTGACTCATTTTTGTTAGACTCCCGCGAATTCTATTTGATCCTCTATTCGGCTTTTCTTCCCGAACGCCAAACATAGCATCAGGGGCTACTGTCTATGCGGTACTATTATTTACTTACCTCAAAGCTTGTCAAAAGGCTAGTACAAGCTTCAGTCAGTCCGCTCTTGGTGGACTGAACCTTCTGGACCACCGCGCTCATAATAGCGCGGTGCTCCTCGTCGATGGAAGCGCCTTGGAGCGCCTCCAGCATATTGTCCGGCGCCTCCGGTTGGACGGGGGCCACCGGCACGGCGGACTTGCTCCTCTTGGAAGGAGGTCCCCTGCTGGACTCTGGAACCTCTGAAGGTTCCGGAGCGGTGTCCGGCCTAGCGCCGGACTTGGAGCCTTGGGGGGTTTCATCCCCTTTACTCCTGGAGTCCGGGAGGTCGCCTTGCGACGCCTCCAGGACCACCTCCTCCCGGCGTGGAACCTGTTGGGACAACACTTCGGTGTCGTCCGTAGGGCGGGGGGAGGAAGCCGTCGGAAGCGAGTTCACATCCGACGAGTCCAGTGAGCCGCTCGACGACGCGTCGAGCCGGTCTTTGGGTGGGCTGCATAAACATATTCGACATAAGGGAAAGTTGTGCAATAAATGAATACTATGAATTACTCTGGTATTCGGATACTTACGATTTTGCCAGGGGCTTGGCCCTGGGCTGCCACTCCTCTCCGTCGTCGGCGTCGGTGGAGTAGTCCGGAGGAAGGGTTTTCCCCTTCTTGGACCCTCCGGCCTCCCCAGAAAGGGCGGCCTTCCTTTTCTTCTCTCCTCCCGCTGGAGGGGGAGAGTTCTCCTCTTCTTCCTCCTCGTCTTCATGGGAGGAATATGCCTCGGAACCATCGGATGATGGATCCGACACCTCCTGGCGCCGGGCACTCTTTCGAGTCCCTGCGGCCTTTTTCGCGGCCTTCTTCTCCGACACCACATAGGGTGCCGGAACCAGTAGCTTCGCCAAGCGAGCGTCCGCTGGGCCTTCGGGCAAAGGAGCCAGGCAGTTGATCTGTCCAGACGTCACCTGCCAATCCTGTCAAAGGTAAGGGAGCTTAGATCCCGCATGGAGTCAAACTATGAAAAACTGATACCCTGTAAAAGGAAAAAAAACAGCTTACCGCGAGAGCGTGACCCTGCGCACTGAATCCGCGATCCTCGGTAGAGGATGCGGGAGCCTTGGCGCCCTTGAAAAGCACATTCCAGGCATCTTCGTACGTCGTGTCGAAGAGCCTGCTCAGAGTTTGGTGCCGCGTCGGGTCGAACTCCCACAGGTTGAAAGCCCGTCGTTGACACGGGAGGATCAGGCGGATGAGCATAACCTGGACTACGTTGACAAGTTTGAGCTTCTTGTCCACCAGGGTTTGGATGCATGTTTGGAGTCCGGTCAGCTCTCCTTTTTTACCCCAAGACAGGCCCGTCTCCTTCCAGGAGGTGAGCCGTGTGGGGGGTCCGGATCAGAACTCAGGGGGTGCGACCCATTCGGCGTCACGCGGCTCGGTGATGTAAAACCACCCCGATTGCCACCCCTTCAGGGTCTCCACAAAGGAGCCCTCGAGCCATAGGACGTTGGCAATCTTGCCCACCATGGCGCCTCCGCACTCCGCCTGGCTGCCACACACCACCTTCGGCTTGACGTTGAAAGTCTTGAGCGATAGGCCGAAATGGGGGCGGATGCGGAGGAAGGCCTCGCACACGACGATAAACGCCGAGATGTTGAGGACGAAGTTCGGGGCCAGATTGTGGAAATCCAGGCCGTAGTAGAACATGAGCCCCCAGACAAATGGGTGGAGAGGGAAGCCCAGTCCATGGAGGAAATGGGGGAGGAACACCACCCTCTCATGGGGCCTAGGGGTGGGGATGAGCTGCCCCTTTTCGGGAAGCCGGTACGCAATGTCGTTAGACAGGTATCCGGCCTTCCTCAGCTTTTTGATATGTCCCTCCGTGACGGAGGAGACCATCCACTTGCCTCCCGCTCCGGACATGGCTGGAGAAGGTTGAGGTGGGGAGTGCGGACTTGGGCGCTGGAGCTCGAAGTGCGCAAGAATGGATAGGCGAAGGAGGAAGAAGGCGTAGGTGAAAAGGTGGATCCTTATCCCCTTATATGGGTGGACGCAACTGCATGTCCCCACCAGCCTGGTAAAAGTCGCTTATCTCCAAGCGCCGTAATCAATGGCGCGGTTGGGTTACCCATGCCCGTATTGATGAGAATCCCGGGATAAGGGGACACGATCTCTGCTTTAACAAGACGTGCCAAGGAAACCGCCTCGCATAATGCGCTGAGGTGGGATAATGAAACGATTCGGATAAAGGCTTGGCCGTGGTGTGACACGCTACGGAATACATCAGCGTATTAGGTTGGTGTAAATATTATCCTCTCTATGGCAATATGTGGAAACTTATTTTGCAGAGACGGACACTATCTTTGTGTTCAAAATCTTCTATGAACTACTTGGAGGAGGAACCCGCCTTGCAATGCCGAAGAAAATCTGCGCGCCGGACTCATCTTCATTGAAGCCTGGTTCAGGGGCTACTGAGGGAGTCCTGGATTAGGGGGTGTTCGGATAGCCGGACTATACCTTCAGCCGGACTCCTGGACTATGTAGATACAAGATTGAAGACTCTGTCCCGTGTCCAGAAGGGACTTTCCTTGGCGTGGAAGGCAAGCTTGGCGATACAGATATGTAGATCTCCTACCATTGTAACCGAATCTATGTAACCCTAACCCTACCCGGTGTCTATATAAACCGGAGGGTTTTAGTCCGTAGGACAAATACACATCAACAATCATACCATAGGCTAGCTTCTAGGGTTTAGCCTCCTTGATCTCGTGGTAGATCTACTCTTGTACTACCCATATCATCAATATTAATCAAGCAGGACGTAGGGTTTTACCTCCATCGAGAGGGCCCGAACTTGGGTAAAACTTCGTGTCCCTTGCCTCCTGTTACCATCCGGCCTAGACGCGTAGTTTGGGACCCCCTACCTAAGATCCGCCGGTTTTGACACCGACAGAGGTGAGAGGCGATTTTGGCCGAGGAGAAACTGTGTTTTGGCACCCACCGTGTATGAATCCGGGGAGGTGATAGGCAGAGGCGGTTATGTCATGTTTGCGTAAAATTACAAGCCTGCTCCTATCGAAACCTATAGAAATCGAGCCAATAGGCTCTACCTGTCAGGGATAGGCAGTAATTTCCATCTCATAGATTTTGGTTTCGGGCGGTTACTGTGAGTTTCACCACTTCGTTCAAATTTTTGCAGATAAAGAGTTCACGTTTATCGTGCCAACTCAATTCGAATCCATTTTCTATTTTTTAGGGGGGGGGGCAGGATCCATTTTGTATTCGAATACAAATCTATATACATCATCTTTTATATATACTTTCAAATGCACAACAAATAATTCTGCTCCTTTATATATAAAATATGATTTACAAAAGCAATGATCTCAAGAACATAAGGTTGAATTCGAATTTTTTAAACCAAATTATGTTCAACTTTGAATTCAAAATTTTGGAACCAAATTATGTTTAGCTCAAATGTATGGATTGGTAATATTAATATATTAAATAACATATGTGCGCACAAATTCAAATTAGTATGCATGTTTGATAGATCAATTCTGGTTCAACTATGAATTACATGTACCATCATCTGGAATTCAAATTTTTGAATCCCTTTTATGTTGACATCTTCTATACACACAACTAAATAATTAAATCTTGTTTCATGCCCATCTCTCTCTAGGTCTCTCTCGTGTCCTCCTTCGAGTAGTTATCACTCTCCTTTCTCCATCTCACCCGCACGCTCACAACATGCTTCTCCCTTTTTTCAAACACGGTCTCTCACCGTCTCCCTCAAGAAGTGTCACACTCTCTCTATCTTCTTAGATTACATGGTTTTCATTATCTATCACATCTCTATTGTTCTCTAGTATCATAATTGCTACCTAAGCTTTCATTTTCACCGACACACACGCAGTCTCACTCGTCTTTCACTTTGCCTTTCTCTCCAAGGTTCTCTCACGCACCCTATATCTTTCTATATATGACTCCTACCACTAAAATTACCTCCCCACACACACACCGTTTGTTGGGGTATCCTTTCCGTCTTCAGCTCCGTTCCAAAACTAACATTATTCATTTGTTTACCGACCAGACAAACTCTCTTCCCCCTCTCTCCCTCTCTCTCTCACACACACAACTCCCACTTTGGGTCCCCATACCGACGGCGGTCTCTCTCTCTCTCTCTCTCTCTCTCTCTCGCTCACACACACACACACACACACACACACAAAACTCTCGCTTTCGCACCCCCGACTCGTATCTCTCCCACAAACATTGATCGACCAGCCTCTAGATAGGTTTATCAATCTACCGCACATTTTCGCTCCTTGTATCTATGTAGATATTTCGTCCTTTCTTGAGACACGCACTCTCGATCGTGCACACGCACACTATCGCTTCATTTTATGGTAATACCTCTCGCACTTCGTGTCTTTGTCACACACACTCTCTTTCCTCCTCCTCTCTCCCTCTTTCTCTCTCACACACATGGGCTTTTTGCAACAATCTCCCACTTCTCGAATCTTGAAACCTACCACATTCCTCCCTTATCTAATCAAAATAGCCAAAGGGAAATATTGTCAGTGAAACATAAGATATTTTTAGTGATATATGTATATCAAAATATACTTTTCTCAACTTCTACTCTTATAAAAAAACCAAGTTCGTGATGATGGTGTGCCTGCCCGGCCTACAATATAGACCGTCCGATCTATATCTGACGAATAGAAAGTAAACTATGGCAATTTTGCAAAATGATACCCGCACCCCTCTCCACATTTGCAAATAAGGCATTCCCTTGTTCATCTTTGTCTCCGACAAGATAAACAACTCATATAGATGCGTCTTGATGTTTCGTGCAATGCATGTGCCTCTTGCTAGCAGTATGAAGAGAAGAGGCGCACGCACAGAGTTTGTATCTCGCTGTCTCGCACACATGAGAGTTACATGAGGCATGGTAAAACAATAAACCCATAGGTGTACGATTGTTGCACGCGCGGGTTCCGAGTACGTGGTGGAGCGCACCTTTGTAGGAATAGTCAGCTCATGTGATAATTTGCTCCGTAGGAGGTGATGGTTGGGGACCACAGGTGAATGACCTAGAGGTAAGGATGGAAATTTTACCCATGGGTACGGGAACCCGTGGATACCATATCCGCATCGGCTGGGTATGGGCACAATTTCATACCCATGGGTAGTACCCATACCCTACCCGTTAAGTCATGGCTAGGGCACAGGTATAGCGTTGTACCCATGGGTATACCCATACCCTACCCATTTATACTCACATGTGAACCTTACTCGAGGATGTTTGTTATTTGTTACTTGTCGGATGTTATTTGGTGAAGTGTGTCATGAACTTTTGAACCTGTGTTAAATTTGTGACCAATTGTCAGTTTGAATTGATAATTTTCTAGCAATCATCTATCTCTTATTGAGTCATGACAAATAATTTCCTGAGAAAGAATACATGTTTTTTTATCAAATTTGCTACTTATTAATATCAAATTGTGAATAACTTGTGTATTTTTTGATCTACCCATTGGGTACCCAATGGGTATGGGTACGGGCAAACTTCATACCCATGGGTACGGGTATGGGTAGAATTTTGTACCCATTGACTACATGGGTATGGGTATGGTATTGTTCTAGCTACCCGCCCCAGACCCTACCCATTGCCATCCTTACCTAGAGGCGGTGGCTCACCAGTCATCACTGATCGAGTTGCCATGTTTAAAATATCATTTTTAGCGAGGTAAGAGTTTCGATTTTCAATGGCGTGTTATACTATTTTCTAGAATGATTGGTATGGTGCAAAAATGGAATTCATCACTACTACTACCTCCGCCCTGGTTTACTAGTCCCCATCGTATTTTGGGTCAAAGTTTGTCCATGAATTTTACTTGTAAAATGTAAATGCAAAATGAGATTTTCTTATCTCTTATCTCTTACTCTTATAGAAAGCAGAGTTGGTGATGATGGTGTGCGTGCCATCCTGCAATATAGGTCGTCCGATCTATATCTAACGGATAGGAAGGAAAACTATGACAATTTACCCGCACTCCTCTCCACATTTGCAGATAAAGCCTTCCCTCATTCATCCTTTTCTCCCACAAGATAAACTACTCATACAAATGCATCTTGATGTTCCGTGCAACACACGGGCATCATGCTAGTACCCAAACAAAAAAGGACCGGAAGGGTGATTGCTCTCACACAGACACAACCTCTCACTAGCGCAGGCAATGAACCGGCGCGCCATCCAAGAGGGCCCCACTCGCTGCATGCCAGGTTGAACACGCCTCCTCGCCGCATTCAACCGGCTTCAGACTGCCCCACCTACCTCCATTGAATCTGCGCGTGTGCCAGGCTGCTGGAAACACGTCCTTCCGCGAGCTGGCCGGTTGGCTCCTCTCGTCCGCCCGCTATTTAAACAAGGCCAGACGCCTGGCAAGAACCGTACCACACCGCCGCTCCCCATATCCTCCTTGCACCATTTTCTCCACACCCTCCATAGCATCAAGTGAGCAGGGAGACGAGTTCTCCGGCATAAAAGCCGGCTGGGTGCCCAGATGAGCCAGGCAACTCGCTGCCCCACCTCCCTCCCCACCCCAGGTCATCAGTACCATGGGCGAGGCTGCATGCGGGAAAGCAGAGGAGCAAGCTGCCGCTCCAAGCTGGCCCCTGATGCATCAACTCGACGCTCCAAGCCTGCTCGCAGAGGAGTGCCAGTTGTTGCACGCCGGCACACGGGGGACCACGGCGTCCAGTGTACCATGGTTGGCTATGCCATCCGACGCAAACATTGGGAGAACCGCGACATGCTGGCGGAGGTGGCCAACACGTTTGCGGCCACTGCCGACACCGAGGAATAGTAGACCATGGGAGCCGCCACCGCTCCGAACCCACGAATGCTACGACCACCACGTTGCTGGCATAGACACCCGGTGTGTTGCCTGGTTTGGCTCAAAACATCATGGTCCCTAGCCGCGGCCAACATTAGAAATTATACTTGCTTCCAAAAGTAATTCGCGTTTAGTCAAAAAATGTCCAAAATATGATTAATTACGTATGGTCCTGACTTGTTTTGCTCGCACTGGTAGTAGGAACTAGAGATTTTTCTTTTTTTTGACAGGAAGACTGTAAGGGAACCCCCTACAGTATAATTGGTGCAACAAACCTAAATTGCAAGTACCATGCCTTGAACCTGGGTGGGTGGGAAGGCATTAGCCCCTTCCCACCACTAGGCTATGCCTTAGTCTGCAGAGATTTTCTTTATTTATAACTCTCCTCACATTTTTTTGGCTTTGAAGTGAATGATGGTTGTGGACATTATCTATGAATGTGCAGATATCTGTGAACATGAGTTTGATGTGGAAGTCAAACTTGGAATGTTGGGCTTGCGTGTGAACTATACCATGTCCAATGGTTCGTCTGTTATCATTTCGAAAGTAATGGATGTTATTATATTACCCGAAAAAATATATTTTGTGCCACATCAGTAGATGCACGGACATCACAACAGGTATGCTGATTGGATAAACATTTGAACCTAGCTATTATGACTGAAAATTCTTATTGACAACAGTTTTAGATAACAGGAGATGCCTAGCTTCTTTCTGGCTTCTTCCATCTCTTCTCTGGCTTTGGTGAAGAGAGCATCTGATTGCACTTTTCACTTCTTCAGGAACTCAGCTACATTCTCAAGGGCTGATGCACACTTTCTTTCAGCCTTTACTAGAGCAACAAGGACACGAACACTTGATGACTCCGCCTGGCTTGTGAGTAATCCAACATCATCTGGGAATTTGCACCTTTTGTCTAATTTGGCATCATTAGGGAAATGGCACCTTGTGTGTAATCTAGCCTCATTTTGGAAACATGTCTCAAGGTTGACCATACTTCCCTCCTCGCAGGAACTGCTTCCTGACATGAAGAAGTTACTTCTTTTTTACATCAATAGTTAGAGCTCCCCAGATCCATTAAGTAGAAGCCCGATAAACAAGACTAGGATAAGTGAATTCAAAAGGAGAAATATAAAAACAGACTGCAAGGTGAGAACACCCACTTCCTACATCAAGCTAAAAAGGAAAGCATTAGGACGATTAATACTATGCTTATTACATATCAAGCAAAGCAAGCTTATAGAAACTACAACATATACATCGAAGAACACTAGGCTAAGAGAAACAAAAAAACCAGCAGAGGGGCGCACGAAGACAAGGGTTGCTGCAGCAAAACAACCGGCAACCAGATGATCTCCAGGGCGTCTGTAGGCGCGTTTGACTGACTAGCTTCAGCACCAAATTACAAAAGATTCATCATATGGCATAGTGGGTCCACTAAGTAAATTGAGATCCTACAAATGATTGAGAGCCTAATCAAGTGTACAGGAAATTGTTTGTCAACAATAATCTACCACACTACTGGATTGCATGGCAAGAACCCTAGCCGAGCAGACAACATGGTTTGACGATGTTTTGGGCTCGGGGCCTTGGCCTGGTCTTGTGTTCACTACTGCTTTTTTCAAAGAAGGGTAACCCCCAGCCTCTGCATCTGGACGATGCATGTGGCTATCTTATTAATTATTCACAAAGGCCATACAAAGTAATAAATCAGTCAGCCTGAAGCCACCATCTAGGCATTACCCGTTGGTACTCCTATCCCATTGACGAAGGTGTGCCGAATGTCCGGGCCTAATACCAAACGTACATCGCACCAAACGCTAACATCTAAAGCCGGATGCCCCAGCCCAGCCACACATCGTGTCAAAGTTTAAAAAATGATCAAAATATGGGGCTCCCTAAGATTTCATTAACGAAACCATCAAGGACACACAAAACATCCACCACTGCTAGTCAGGTTCTCAATGTCAAAGTAATGGAAAGGTTGTTATGACTTACCAAAGCTCGTTTTAAAGGTTCGATGCAGCTCCTCTTTAACTTGTGACGTTCCCTCAAGATGTCCCCAACATCACGTATTTGGTCTTCATTGCTCCTCTGCATGTTCGCGTTGGTAGTATTAAAATCTCAACATGGCAAGAAAAATATAGTAATACTCACGCATCATGTGGGCAACATTGAAGCACACATGTGCCATGTTAGCACGAGTGATTTTTAATATCCTACTATGTGGCTCTTCAACATTGGTAGAACTACGTTGTGGTTTCATTTTGATTGAATAGAACAGAGGGATCACCTCCCTTCTATTCTAAAAACTTCCATCATTTGCGACGCTACTGGTTACAGATGAAGAACCTACACAAGCACAACGCAATACAGGAGCGACACACAGTTACAAGATGATATTCTGTTGGGCAATGCAAGCTATAACCATTTGCATTTACTGGAACAATAGAAACCAGGAAATTTGAAGGGTATGTATGAACATAATCAGAACTGCACATGTACTGCTAAGAGAATCAATATACACATTACCAATGGAGGAGGAGTACAAAGGTTGCGGCGGCGTCTGTGCATCATGGTCGGCAACAGGAGTCAGTTCATTGTCGATGACGGTGGTGCTGCTGCACTTGGCATCGGGTTCCGGGAAGCAGATCCGAGACCGTGGAAGCGGCTCCGTGTACGACTGCGACGGTGGACCGGCTCGAGTGCGGTGTACGACGTTGTCAATGAGGCAGCTGTGCTATGGTAACGAGTGTGCCAATGAAGAAGGGAGGGGCACGAAGGTGCTGCGGTGCCATGGAGAAGTCTATTTTGTGGTGGGGATAGAAAATGGGGAGTAATGAGGAGTACTCTGGGTGCCCGGGTGGGGTTGGATGGGTGGGTGAACGTGAAGTTACCAAAAAGCCCCCGACCAACGAGGATCCGTCGGCTTATTCGACCAAGGGTATGATGGTAACTTTGCATTGCTCGAATCTGAGTCACGGGAGATCTCGATGGAAGCGGGAGATTTTGCCGCCGACCTAAAAATGTGTAACACTATACTACTCCCTACTCCGCATCTAGCGTGTTGGGTGATTGGGCTGAGCATCTAGGAGTACTGTACTCCCTCCGTTTTTATTTACTGTGCATATTAGGTTTGACTGAAGCCAGACTTCCTACAGTTTGACCAATTTTATTGAAGAAATACAAACATTTACCATAACAAATATGTATGATGTGAAAGTACATTCAATAATGAATCTAATGGTGTTGATTTGTTATTGTATATGTTAATATTTTGTTTATAAACTTTGTGAGAGTTTACAAAACTTGACTTTGACCAATGCTAATACACATATTTAAATAAAAATAGAGGGAGTACACATCTGTTTTCTTATTTTGTCGTGGCATTAATTATTTGTTGTAATTGTGAAATAAATACAGTAAGCTCAAACTCACATAATATTTAGAATCGTTGTTGAATTCCAAGATGAATACCAGGTCTATAGTACTTCACAATATGCTCAAACTCACATAATCCAACTCAAATGAAAATCTAAATGCATTTCATAGTTATTAATTTGTTGGATGCAACAAAACCAACCATAACTCTACATGATCCAGTCTAAAGCAATTTTCAGAACATCTGAGTGTGTTAATTAAACGTAGAGAGTTTGTGAAGATGGAGCAATGGCGGGAGAGAGATGCATGCGCTCAACACACAAGATATACACCTAGTGGAAGAAAGAGACATAGGACGGGAAAGATTGTATATATGTGGGCGAGAGAGTAGGAGAGAAACTGAGAGAGAGGGAGGAAGGGAGGGAGAGAGAGAGGAAGTGTGTGAAGAGGGATATATATATGTATAGGACAACACTATTCTAATCCTAAGATTAGAAAAGTTATTTGGATCATAGCGGCCACGACATGTTCCTGAGATCTGGCGAGAACAGAAATAGTGCAAAGCACCCCAAACCTTATCTCCGTCCCTCCCGTCGCCATCCTCCCCCTGCGACCTCCCAAACCCGACAACCACCTCAGGCCGCCGCCCACCCTGCTCCAACGCGCCCCCGGCCCCTCCTCCTTCTGGGCGCACAGGCGCACCGAAGGCCCCATCACCTCCCGACACGTCGCCGCCCCGCCTTCTTCCGGTGCAAGGCCACCGCCCCCACCTCCTCCTAGCACGCCGTCGCCCCCACCTCCTTCCGGCGCAAGGCTGGCCTCTTCCTTCCGGGCGAGGCGGGTTTGGACTTCAACCCCTCCCGCTCCTCCCATGCGCTGTCGCGCGTACCCACCCAGAACCCCACTTGCTCCCGTGCGGCGCCGTTGGTCCCAACCTACACCCCGCATCCTCCCATGCGCAGCCGCGTGCACCCGCCCTGAACCCTGCCTCCTCCCTACTTGCTCGGCCCTGCAGCAACTGCTGCCTGATCACGCGCGAGGCCCGTCCGCGATGTCGTCCTGCTCCTTCGGCTAGCGGGACAAGACTATGTCCTGTCATGAGAGTGAGAGCGCCATAGAGGATGTCGCCGACGATAGTGCAACAGAGTCGGGCAAGTACATGATGTGGGCGCGCCGCTGGTGCTCAGTCTCACGGCCCTTGTCCGGCCCCTCCTCCTTCTGGGCGCACAGGCGCACCGAAGGCCCCATCACCTCCCGACACGTCGCCGCCCCGCCTTCTTCCGGTGCAAGGCCACCGCCCCCACCTCCTCCTAGCACGCCGTCGCCCCCACCTCCTTCCGGCGCAAGGCTGGCCTCTTCCTTCCGGGCGAGGCGGGTTTGGACTTCAACCCCTCCCGCTCCTCCCATGCGCTGTCGCGCGTACCCACCCAGAACCCCACTTGCTCCCGTGCGGCGCCGTTGGTCCCAACCTACACCCCGCATCCTCCCATGCGCAGCCGCGTGCACCCGCCCTGAACCCTGCCTCCTCCCTACTTGCTCGGCCCTGCAGCAACTGCTGCCTGATCACGCGCGAGGCCCGTCCGCGATGTCGTCCTGCTCCTTCGGCTAGCGGGACAAGACTATGTCCTGTCATGAGAGTGAGAGCGCCATAGAGGATGTCGCCGACGATAGTGCAACAGAGTCGGGCAAGTACATGATGTGGGCGCGCCGCTGGTGCTCAGTCTCACGGCCCTTGTCCGTCCCTGTGATGCTACAGGAAGTTCGATTCAGCAGCCCGAGCCCGTTCAAATGCATGAACTAAAAAGTTCGAGCGGCCTCTCATGGTCATCCATCATCGAGATACGTGGAGGACTTCTCCGTCGACTTGTAGGTTCAGCAATGGACAAGGAAGCTGCCCTTGACCATTTTCACGTGTACAGGCTACATGAGGCGTACAGATCCAACTCTCCCGCCCGGTATCTATGCGTGTGGCTGCCCAGCACATCAGTGCCCCAAGGTCCATTTTCTAAGTGATTTTCTTGTCTGAAGTTCAGACGTACATGCAGGTGCAAAAAAGATGATGTTGTGATATATTGGTTCATTTTCACTAGTCCTTCAATATTGGAAAACATGAGTTTTCTTCTCCAAAATGCATTAACGTTGTGGACTGCTAATTCTCCTTTGGTGCTTCTATCGAGCCTTGTGCTTCAGGCGCCACCATGACAAACCAGCTTATCCTATTTTGGACAAGCAAATCACACGAAAGATTTTAGGCGGAATGCAATTCAGAGGTAATGGGGCAACGAGGTTCAAAGAGATTTTTTAGTACATCCCGAGAGCTTTTTCAGTGCACTGTAGCCAAAATCTGCTCTGAAGGCCAAACTACTGACGTGTGGCTTGCTAGCACTAGTAGATCTTGGGATATGGGCACACCAGGAAGAAGATGGAAAAGAAAATGGTGAGTTGGAGATCGCAAGTTCACTGCTCAAAAAGCTAAGATCCCTGTTGGTTTTATATAGAGAACACCCAGTGGGGGTAAAAAGAGCATCGCTTTGTCCAAGTCCATTGATCAAATTTTTGCTCCGTTTAGAGGTTTTCGTATTAGACTAAAATTCTTGATTGTTTCTTTATGTTTGAGCATCCGACTTGAGTTTCATTTGTGAGGCGGTTTAATTACAGTAATTTTGTCCGTTCAGTAATATGTGTACAAGTTACTGTATACAAATAAAAAAGCTAAGAAATTTATTCAGCAGTTGAAGAAGAAGTTGTGTGATGTGGCGCTAATGGGGCTTCTACTAGGTTGTAGTTTAAGCATAGGTTAAAGAAATGGATTTTCCTTGCTTAAAAAAATAGAGGTTCAAATTTAAATAATGGAGAAATTCAAATATTTATTACAAAACAAAGAAGCTCATATTACATAAAAAGTAAAGTTCAAACAGTTTATACAAACGTATTTTCCATTTCTAAAGAAACCTAGAAGATCAAATTTAAATAAGTACGAAGTTCAAAATTTGTAAAAACCTAAGACTTGCGTGTTCAAAAAAGAAAACAAAAAAGATGTCGCATTTTTATAACTGCTTATAAACAACAACAAATTTAACAAAATGTCTACATGAAAAATTTTAATTCTATTCGTAAGCTTTTCAACGGTATATCATATGCTCTATTCGGATAAAAGATTCAAACGTATGGTGTATATCCTTCGAAACAAGTTTTACCGTATTAAAAAATCTTTTAAACCTTGGCAAATTTGAGAAAAATGATTAACAAGAAAAAAGTTATGTCTTTTCAGCAGGTTTCTGAAGGTATACCATGATTTTTTTTCCTTTTTGGAAAACGAATTTTCCTCGTTTCTAAATAATAACTAGAAGTTCACATTTAAATAACGAAGCGGTTCGATGTTTATTACTATATTAGGATTTTCCCGGTTACTAAAGACTAAATCAAGGAGCCAAATTAAAAAAATAAAGTAGTTCAAAATTTATACTGTCGTTTTGAAGTAAATTAGAGACCCACTGGTAGAAATGAAAAAGGATATCAAATTTTTCATAAGCTTTCCAACGCCATATCATTTACGTCCAACCAATGAAATGAAAAAAGATATCAAAGTTTTCTCCTTACTAAAGAATAAAATGAAGAAGTTCAAATTAAAATAAATGGTACACCTAAAAAAAGTTCAAACGAAATTTCCCTACTTCAAAAAACTAGAAGTTCAAACTAAAATAATGAAGTGGATCGATATTTATAAAACCCAAGGTTCTCAAATTAAAATAAATGGTACACCTAAAAAGAGTTTATTTTAGTGAAAAAATGGTTGCTAGAAGTTCGAGTGCTCGGCGAGGAAAAGTTCAAAAATTCTTGTGAGAGAGGTTCACCGTGTATTTAGGTGTCCAAAATACATAAAAAAGATATTGTTTTTTGTGTTTTAAAATAATTCTCTCAAACCAGAGATAATCTCCAAGTGATAACAACCGGAAGTTCATGTACCGCATGGTGTGTGTTTTGTATACTCTTGAAGGTCAGTGACTTGGGTTTCTTTTTTGCTAAGCTCAGCCTGCAAGAGGTATGCAATTTGTCAGTTGGCAGTATACATTTGAAGTCCCAAGCACATGACAAGTCATATACTTGGCACTTGGGGGCTAATGGCTATTGCTTCTTCTCCAAAATTATTACAAAGTCCCAAGCACATGACAAGTCATATACTTGTAACTTGGGGACTAATGCATATTTGCTCAAGTTAAAAACTATAGATTTTGCTACCATCAATCAGCTTGGTGGTTCATGGGTTTACACAGATTTGTACATGAATGTTGAGTTTGATAGTAAAAAGACCCGGTTCATCTTGAAAAGATAAACCGGTCCTTAGGGGCTACACAGGGAAAATTGAAGTATTTTCTACAAAGCCCCGGTTCATATCAATACTATAAACCGGCCCTTGGGGACTACTGGAATTAGTAGCACTAAACCGGTTATAAGGAAGAGTAGTTATACAGAAATCAGCAGTGTTTACCTCATATCGCTCCTTCATCATGTTCAATAACCCGGCTTCATAATCACAGCTGGTGTACAACCAGTTTAAAAACCCAGAGTGGATATCTTGGGCGCTGAGATGGGCATAACTTTCTGGATCCACCTTCCACTTGCCCTTGTCTATAGCAGAAAATTCTTCTTTGGCGCTATGTTTTGACAGAGCAGTGGGGTTGCTGGGGGCCGTATAGCCGACGCCGGTAATGACAACATCATCCGTTTTATCATCAGCAGCTTTGGCTGGGCTTGGCGGATTATCATCAGGATCCATCGGATCAATTTCCACTTGTTCAACAAAGGTGTCATGATCTTGTGCTGGCGGATCAACAAGGACATCATCAGTATTTGGTTCAGACGGTTCTGGAGTCTTTTTCGGGTCAGCTGTCGTGTCATCATCAGCCGGTTTATTCAAGTTGGCCTTTTTGCTGGGTCCGGCTTTGGCTCTGAAATGAATGGAACTAAAGGTTAGTATATTAAGCAGGCGTAAGGTATAAAGGGTTAGTTTAATATGCTTACCCAGGAACAGTTTTAAGGGGTGGAAGTTGTGTCCCTATTGACTCGCCAGAAGATGAATGAGATGTTCCCTGATAGTTTGAATCAGACAGATTAAGAGGTTGTTGGAAATAACCTGCCTTGGGATTCAGGAATAGGTGAAACCTCTGGGCGGTGTTTACGAACAGGCATGTTCGGTAAACCGGATAAGGTAACCACCTGGCCACTATGCCGGGTTGTGCGGCGAGCTTCGTGTTGATGTTTCTTCAGAAGAAAATTTGGATCTAGATAAGCATGAGGGTGTGAAAATCTTACTTTCCGGTTTGCTTGACGGGTCTTTTGTGTTGGCAGAGGGTCTGAACCAGAGGAAAGAATAATTACCTCTACATCATCAGCTCGGCTAGCCTCAGCGTCATCCTGATAATGGTCATTGTCAACGAGGTGTATGAAAAAGGAACTAAGAGAATCAAGTTCTACCTCTGATTCTGGGTTATCAAGATCATCATCGATGTTCAGCTCGGCGGACTCGACGGTTTTCTTCTTGCAGACCTTTTGACGACTTTGGTCTTGGGGCGAGGCATCTTGGCCAGTTTATCCTGCGGTTTCTTCTTCCAGAACGGATCATCACCCTGTCGGAGATTGACAAAAATTATTAGGAAATAAAAAAGGGAACGGATTAAAACAAGAGTTATGTGATTCTTACTGCTAGCGGTTTATTGGAAACGCAGAAAGGACTAAGACCTGTTTTATAGGAGACAGCCACCGGTTCATCCAGTATCTTCTTGACAGATTCAATGATTTTAGCGTGAGTTAGCTGAATGTCAGTGTGCCGTTAAGGGTATTTCAAATCCCTTGTGTACTCACACATTAAACTGGGGCGACGGCTTAAAGGTAAAATGCCCCAAGATATCCAGCAGCGAACGAAATCAATGCCTGTTAAACCATTAGCCACAAAGGCTCTGAGCGTTGAAAGCTGTGGTGAATATTTGGCCCGTTCTTTTGCAGTCAGCCTTTGGGGAAATGGATGTGTATAGGTAATCCGGTGAGCGCGATAACCCGGCAGAGGATTCTCATCATCTGGAGACGTATCTCGGTAATAGAACCAAGTCTAATTCCAGTCTTTGGGGTGACTATGATGCTTGGCATGAGGGAAGCTGACATCTTTCCTTTTCTGAATTGAAACCCCGCCAAGTTCAGTATTGGGCCCATTTGTAAATTCAGTATGGTGGTTTAAATAGAAGAAGTCTCTAAACAGTTCAACGGTCGGCTCTTCTTGCAGATAAGCCTCGCAAAACACTTGAAAATTACAAATATTGGACACAGAGTTAGGTCCAATATCTTGAGGGTGGAGTTGGAAGCTAGCAAGCACATCACGATTTTTTTTGGTACAGGAGGTTTAAAACCGCGGCTCAGATGATCAACAAACACAACTATTTCACCATCTTTGGGCGTAGGAGGATTTCCTGGACCGGGGGCTCTCCAATGGATTTCCCGCTGTTTGGGTAAAGCGCCACTTGCAATACATCCGTTCAGATCTTCTTCCGCAATTCGGGACGGAACCCAGTTGCAAGCATAAAAAGACTTGGCCATTTCTTTGACAACCTGAAGGAAGGTTTGTGCCAGTTTAAGATTCGTGGTTGACAAGCATAAAGCATTGTAGGTTAAGAGATGGAAAGTGTTAAAGCATGGAAAATTGTTAAACCGGATATTGGTGTTGTCAGAAGTACAAAGATAAGCGATTGGTGGTTTAAGAGGAGACTAATGGTACCTGGCGGGTTATCATTTTCTAAAGTTAAACCGCCTACATTGATGTTAAAGGTACATATCTCAAATAACTAAGTGATGGAAAAACAAGTTTCACAATTTGGCACAATAGTTTTGGATCTACCACGGGTTCGAAAATTAAAGTATATTCATACTTAAATATGGATACCGAAGCAGTTCATAAAAGGTTTAGATTGGAGTGTCTGCTTGAACAAGATACATTGATGAAAAAAGAAGGACTATGGCCATCACTATACAGGTTGAATATTGAGGCCTGAATCAAAGAACTACCGTGCAGTGACGAACACCGATGAACATCGATGAACATTCAAACCCTGAAGACAGATCTACGGGGAAGAAAGGTAAGCTTACTGATGCTGAGGGAACAGCAGAGAGGTGCCACGATTCTTTGGTACGTTCAGGGTGATGCAGCGGCCAAGGTCGAAGCAGAGGCGAAGTCCGATTGCGGCCGCGGAGTTCGAAGCACTGGGGCGACGCGAGGAAGATGATGAGACAAAGAGGCACGAGGGGAAAATGAAAATGACCCCCGACCCTATTTATAAGGTGAATGGATAAGTGGTAGGCGTAGGAATCGAGGAGGTCGAAAAACGAATCTATAGATATGCAGATGCCTTGATTTTTGGAGACTCATTAAAGGAGATACATTAAAAGATTTGGGTCCTATAGAAAGTTAATGGCAGATGACGTCACGGCGGACTTTCATGATATTGAAGATGACGTCACGGTGAGTTACAAGGTTTTCGTGAAGATGTTGAAGAAGGAATTTTCTTAAGTACTGAAGATTGACATGAAAGAGTTCAAATCAATCTGGGGCCTAATGTTGGGGATATAACTATTGAGTATAAACCGCCCAGGAGGGGCCGGATTATACTCATAGTAAGTTGTTCCTATCAAAGCCCACGAGGACAAGGAGTACGACGCTTTACGAAGGAGAGTTAGAAAGAAGGCCCAAGGCCCAAAGGCGGATTATGGCCCGAAGATGTGAACCGCCATAAGATGTATAACTTGTGTTGTAAGATAAGAAAAGGCAGAGACCGAGCCGGACACGTTTATGAGCCGGCCGGGACTCTGTAAACCGTCGGGTGTAAACCTGTGTATATAAAGGGGAGACCCGGTGACGATTTAAGGACAAGAAATAAGAGACCGAGAGCCGGGTCAAGCGTATTCGCTCCCCGTTCATCGAAACCCTAGCAATACCAACTACAAACTAGACTAGGCTTTTACCTTCATAGTAAGGGGCCGAACCAGTATAAACTCCCGTGTCCTTTGTCCTGTTTAACCCCTTTAAGCTAACCTCAACGCGATGGCTCCATGACTAAGTCGTCACACTAGGACATCTGCCGTGACGTTTCCATGACAGATCGTCAAAGTCGACTTCCTCCAAAATGATAGCCACCATCTCATCGAAAGATGGGACACCTTTGCCTCTACCAGTTTGTCAAATTAACCTCGAGGTACTTATTCTCAAATTAACCTCTGGGCCTTGCAGGAGTACTTATTTTTTGAACACATGTTAATCGAAGGTCTATCGCATTACTTTTTGATATTTTTCTTTCTTTTTGAACACATGTTAATTGGCTTGAAAGAAGGTCAATCATGTTACTTCATGACATCTTTTAAAAAAAAGTGATATGACTTCTGTCAACCAATAAGGCATGTCTATCAAATTAACCTCAAGGTACTTGTTCTCAAATTAACCTTTGGGCTTTGCAGGAGTGCTACAATGTGTTAGCGTCAATTGCAAGATGAGCCAGCAAGCTAGCAGTGGAGTTTCCAACATGCTCAAAGTGCATGCAACATTGAGTAGAAAGAAGCATGCCCAGGAAATTAATGCGTACTTAGGGAGGTCTTTGCTCAAAGAGCAAGTGTATATAAGGTACAGCTGGTAGGCTATAAGGACGATGAGCGAGAAGTGATACAGGCTGCTGGATATACTATAACTAGGTGTTCAACGGAGGTAACATTACAACCAACTTACAAAAATAATGGTAACTGGTTTTATGTGTTTATAATGGTATTATCATTGGACTGCCATTTAGGATAAATGATGAGGTGGATGAGAGAGACCATAAGAAAATTGCATGTCTTCTCTTGATTAATAGATGATCTATTGGCAACAATATGTCTCACCAAATATTTATCGTGTTACCAAAGATAAGACTAAAAATAACCTACTGCAACATATTTTGATGTCTCCTCTAGATTATGTGACAGGCTTAAGATAAAACTGTCTTATCAAGCACCGTGCATGCTCTAAATAGTAACAAATTAACATTTTGGTAGTCAATAATAACATGTGAGTTTATGAATATATCCTTTTGCAAATATATCAGAACAAAATGTTCTTTTTTGCCGGTAGAAAAGAATGTTCAATGTGACTGATTACCTCCATGCTAGTTTTGACTACTTAAATTAAAAAATGAACCACATGTTTTCTTTGGTTACACAAAATTAGTAACTAAATGGTGATTGGATACCATGTCTTGCCACGTACGTATGTGCAACAACGAAAATTTATTCACGTACAAGGCAGACTTGTACTCCCTATAAGAGTGTTTAGATCACTACTACTTTAGTGGTCTAAACACTCTTATATTAGTTTACAGAGGGAGTACTTCTTAGAGAAAAGTAAAGAAAAGAAATGGGGAAGCTGACTATGACAGCATGTGAAGTTGTGAACCCACATGTTGTATGAGTAAGTGCCCTGCAAGTCTCCATGGCTTCGCATGAATGTTCGGGATGGTTCACAGACAGCGCGGTAGTTTCTGCGTTGCAGCAGAATGTGAAGATGGCAACAATCTGATTGCTAAAGAGTTGATACAATGGCTGGCTTTGTTTTAATTTTCCAACTATTGACCATTGGATAGAGTGAATAAATGGCTTACATTCAATGGCACGTACATGAGCTTTGTTTATCCTTTTGCCAACATGCGGAACATCTAGCATCAAGGTGCACATGTCATGCAAGAAAATGGAGATAAGCAGTGCATAAGTGAGTCATGCACTTCGATGGCACGTACTACGCAATATTTTTTCTCCTTGATGGCACATGAATAGTGCATGTACTCAATTACGGAGCAGAGGATGGTATCCATGGACATGGTTAGCCGTTTTTGGAGAGAGTACTAAATAACTTTGATGTGCCCCGTCAACTCGCAGAACAACGAGAAGCTTGCTTAGGGCATCTCCAATGGTTGTAAGATAATTTTTGGTAGACTTTGCCACATAGGATTTTTGATGATGTGTCATACAATAAATGAGGGTAGAGAGGAAGGTGTATGTACATGAACCAACACCCCTTGCACAAGCTCCAATGTAGAATGAGAGAGCACCTTATTTATTATCCCACATCCTATTGGGCAAACTAGATACAACCTATTGGAGTTGTTGTATGTTAAGGTGTTGGTTGATGACATGGCATATTTTACCAACAAGTTAACAAACAAACTGTTGAAGATGCCCTTACTACGCCTTCTCCCTCGCCCACGTGCGTGCGGTGGCTCGTAGCACGAGGATAAACTTTTGCTTACAGGCGGTGGACATGCAGCAGTTCAGTTGGTGTTAGATTGCCAGAAGTACTATAGTAGTACCATCATCATTGTTTGACTTCCGGAAGAGGCCAAGAGCCAAGCGCAAGGTCACCTACTAACCTATAGTACAGTACTATAGCCAAAGTTGGTCCACCTTTTTAGAGCATGGTTAATTAATATAGTCAGCTCTTGCAGCGGCACATCATTTAGAGCAAATACTCTCTCTATTTCTTTTCTTTCATTCATAGGAACTCAAAACGTAGGAATAGGAAAAATAAAGGATTGGAGTGGCATGTCCACTTGAATCCCATAGCATTAACATAGTATTCCCTAAAAAACCAGAGTGTTTGACACGGGAAAAACAAAGGAAGTGAAAAAAAAGTTGGAGTGGATGCTAGATTGCCAATTAACACATGATTTCATAGGAAAAATCGTGTATCATTCTATCCTATGAATCAAACGACCAATGTAGGAAAATTATGAGGCGGGTCTCTCCAACAGTGTTCCTTAGCTCACACCTAGCATCACGGGGATCGAACTTGGAGTCATTCATCTGGTACACATGGCATCTCAGATCTAGACACAAGGTGACGTACACCGTCAAGGTCTATTAAGGATAATGTTGTCCTCAAAGCCGGACATACACGGTCAAGGGGGTCAGGGCGGACGCGACCTCTCACTATGTCTGCCATCGAAGTGGCGCACCGGCCGAGGGCGCCACCCACTGCGCTCCCAGCTGTACCCATCTCCTCGCTGCATTCAAACACCTACATTTAAACCTGCATGGAATGCGAGAAACCCACTCCGACCACACACGTCCGTTCAGGAGCAGGACGCCGACCAAGCTCCTCCTTCCACCATTTTCTCCACTCGTTCGGCGGCATCCAATGAGCAGGAAGGTTCTCTGGCATAGAAGCCGTTTGAGTGGCCCGCCGAGCTCGGCAGTTACAAGTGAGGCAGCTCGCTACTCCACGTACCTCGCTTAGCCCATCGGAGCCAGTTGCCGCACTAAGCCAGCACGTGGTTCCGCAGTTGTCCGCTCCAATACAGCTCGAGAAAAAGTGCCGACTTGCTCCACGCTAGCTTGTCGGGGAGCATGGCGGCATGAGCATCGTCACTGCCCTCGATGCCGCTGCTTCATACAATGCCTCCAGTGACTGCACCATCCACCGTTGACGCGCGTGTAGCCGCACCATGCAGGTAGAGAAAGAAGCTGCCGTGGATGTCGATGAGGTGACGCGGCTACGTGGATGTCGACAAGGTGACGGCCAGCACGTCCCCGCCCGCCGCCATCATCGAGGAGAAGTAAAACACGGGAGGCCACCACCGATTGGATCCCATGAAGGCCATCGCTGAGGCGACGCCGGCGAAAATAGCTGGTGTCTTGCACAATTCTTCTTCAGCTGGATGCTGGAGGAGGACAAAGAGATCGGCCGGCGACCATTTAGATTAGGTATATCTTTGTTCAAAAATTAAATTAGGTATATTAATTCTACCTTTAGCTCCAGACTAGCACAGCTTATTTAATGTAAATGTAATGAAATCATTCATGGTTATATGAAATCCGGCCATGTTTGCAGGAATTTGCGTCCACGTTCGCGCTCTCGGGCGAGCGCTGTCCGTCGCTGGAGTGGGATGACGGACTCCGTCTCTGACAACCCTGCAAAGTGCGTCACCACCTTTGTGATGGCCAGGACACGGCGAAAGAACGACGTCCTTCATACCGCATGCTCGTCTAGATGTCTCGGTAGCTCATGAAGCAGCACCAACAACATGCCTTGTGCGTCTAGTACTCCATTGCAGTTGCAGGTGAGCATGGTGACGTTGCGTTGGCAACCATCAATAGTGGCCGGTATGAGGATGACATCGCCATATGTATCCTATTTGTACTAACACTCATGAATGAAGAGTACACTCAAGGTTTATAAATCGGACTTCACTCTCCCCTCACGCGCACACCCGGGTACACTCATAGTGGAGCACATTTGCACACGAAAAGGCAAGTAATGTGAAAATTTGAGACATCTAGTCGTCCACTTACTGTGGGGTCTGGGACCATATGTCAGCCATACTGCGAACTAAAGGCGGTGGCACGGTTATTGATCGAGTTTCTTTTTACTCGTACATTAAATGAAAAAAAGATGGCTCCACGTGTATTCAATTTAAACGGATCACTAGGGAGAGAAAACCAATTACTTGTCCACTAGTCCACTTCGGGACTTGCTTGCTAGGGTTGTTCTCTTCTTCTCACTCTCTCACCCTCTCCAGATCTAAACAAGACTGTGGTGTTCTCTCTCTCTCTCACTCACTTCTCTCCGGTTGACACAGATCCGGCCGGATACCTTCCGCTGGTGGTCGTCGGTGGCGATGGAGGAAGCCAACGCACGCCATCTTCTCTGACCTGGCGCCGGCGTGGGAGATCCTCCTCACCCTTGGTCCCTATCATCGAGTTGGCAGATCCCACCGCCTACCTCGCCACATCCCACCAACTGGAGGTATAATTTTTTTTAGAATCGGCCTTGTTCTAATGGCCCGGCTCCCCATGTTGTTGCATCCCTTTTTTCATCAAGTTAGGATTGCTCCCCACGTCGCTGCATCCTTCATGTGGATATCCTTCTAGTATTACAAAGCTCCACATGTAGCCAGCTCTGTCGGCTTGTCGAACACTCGAACACCACCTAATTTTTTACTATTAGAGGAGAAAAGGTACCACAGATACTGGCTGACAAACCGATCTCTTGGTTGGAAAGGAAAATAAAGATGTTGGCCTGACCGGTCTCTTGGTCAAAAAAGGACAGAAAGTGGGGGGTGTTGGGTCGACAATGCAACCGAGAATGAGCACGTCTAGATTTCTTGTGGTCCCATAGGAAAGGTCACTGACCAGAACAAAAATGCACAAATCCAGACATGCTTTGCATGTTTTCCGCACTCGGCAACACCTCTGCCTCACCACTTTATGCCTTGGTGGATGTAAAACGTGCTTGTGCCTCCGTTATCGCTATGCCCTTACTACTGATGTTAATCTAACATCACAGGTAAAATCAAACAATTCCACTGTTAATATGATATCGCTGGTAAGTAATGCTGTTGTCAATCTATTACCATTGATAAAATGAATCGATGCCACCACCATTTTATGAAATGCTTCTATCTTGCTTTGTTTCTCATAAAGAGTGTTTTGGGTCGTTACATTAAACTCTGACACTGGTAACATAGCTGCATCTCCATTGAACTCCAAAAATTTAATTGCACAATGGTTGACACGACGATGTGTTTCCCCTTTTCGTATCACCCTATGTTAGAATGATTGTTCATGTTAACCGTGCACGTACGTACTGATCAACTGCTACTCCCAATCTGTCATCATAGAGTAATAATGCAATTGTTATGCATGTTAATGTAAGCCCCCGTTAATCTAGTACCAGTGTTGATTTGATGTGATGGCACTTCTTAGTTAATGGCACTTCTTCATACTATCACTGTAATGCCATTGATAACATATGAGATGCTGCTTTTAATCATATGTTGCTGCAAAAAATGACTCTGCTTAAATAACCTTGTTACATATTTGTACAAATAGGGTTGTCTATCTCCATATGGTGTCTATTTGTGCAAACGGAAGCACAAACCTCAATTTTAGTGGAACCTGTTGTGAGATGACCTCACGGTGCTCCAGGGATTGCTACATTCATAACTACGTAGAATGACCAACGCAAGATGAAATAAGCTTATTCGTACATTGACTTGTTGTTTCGCAGTGTGGAACGAGGCTGTCATGTGTGGAGGAGCAAACAAGCATTCCAGTCACGTCGTCAATGCAAGATAAAAGAGACCGATCCATTGATGTCCTGGCCAGCAAGTAGGGGTCGTGCAAAAAGCAGTGCATTATTTTAGTGGAACTGCACAAAATAGATATTGGTGTTAGTCGGACAAAATTTCTATAGCCACACGGAAGGAATTGCACTCATCGATTGCATAGAATTTCCTCCGTGCCATCATAGAAGATCCCAAGGTGGAAATCAACTAACCACCTATAAAATTATGCACAATCTTCCTCACGCAGGTCAGTATCCCCTTTGTCCAGATGACCGTGTTTTGTCATACCGAGCTATTGATATGTGCTACTGTTTTGCGACAACGTTTAAGTACAACACTTTCCTATCTTTCCACATCCAGGACAATGAAGATGATTTCAGTGGAACTACACAAAATGGTCTGTTGTTGAGTGATCTCTATCGCCTCCTCTGTTTGTTGCAATGTGTCAGCGTAAATTGCAAGATGAGCCATCAAGCTAGCTATATGGAGTTGCCAATATGCTCAGAGTGCACACAACATTGAGTAGAAAGAAGCATGCCCAGGAAATTAATGCGTGCGTAGGGAAGCCCTTTGCTCAAAGAAGCATCGATCATTTTTTCTTTATTTCTACACCTTCTCACAACTTTGTCTTGGTTATAGTCTTGTGTATCATTTAGATGCGTAAACATGCTGAATGTTGACTAGCGTGTCAACCTTTACAATCTATGTATATTGTGTGCATGTCATTTGACCCCTCATTTTGTCGCGCTACAACCAGTGTGAGTGTCTCCATCCAGTACACCATCCTCTAATTTGGTGGATGCCAAGCCAGCCCTAAAAGGAGCTATAACATTTTTGCAAGTTGAAAAATGTTACCGATGAGGAGCCATAATTAAGCTAGAGGTGTCTCTTTTTTTGAATGGGCAATAAGCTGGATAGCTAGAGAGTGTCTCTAATGGGCTGCCTCAAGTGTTAAGGCCCTCAAGTATGAAACACGGGCAGCGAACTAGGCTGATACAAATGCCTATCCATCTTAAATCCCATTTGTTTTTGTTTTTTGCGAAGAAAAGCCCATATTTCTTGAAGAGGGGGCGATCCCAGAAAAAACCTCCTTCCACCTCGCTTCCACTTATACTGCAGTTCACTGGACACTCCCGCTTCCGTCGCCCCCCAATTCCCCCCGATCCACATCTTCCTCACTCATAGAGGAAACCCCCGCTCACCTTCCACTGGTACATGTGATAGAGGCAAAGGTGTCCCGTCTTTCGATGATATGGTGGCTATCATTTTGGAGGAAGTCAACCTTGACGATCTGACTACGAACATGCGAGGACGTCGCGCCTTAGAAATCGCTAAACCAACTCCGAGAGGTTATTGACCACGCCGGAGCATGATCAACCTGACCACGAAGGTCCATTTCCTGCAGGCAGACGAAGAACAAGCAAGAAACTAAGATTGCAATCTGGATGTTGCGAATATAAGAGGAAAGCTTTATTAATGAAGGTGGGTTCTGTGACGCCTTTGTCTGGTCGTTGAACACAAACGAAGTATGCGAAGTTATAGCTATGGCGAACTTTAATCTAAACAAAACCCAAAGTCTAAACGATGCCCTAAGGCCTGTATATATGGAGGAGAGTACAAGGCCATTGCACGTCCAGGAAGATCCCAACCGAAGAAGTGGAGGCCTAGTCATTTCGCTTGTTGCGCTTTCAAACCCCCCCATAACTGTTAATGGATCACAATCTTAAGATTATCTTCTGGAATGTGCACGGCTTAAACTCCGGTGCTAAACGTACGACCGTCCGCAACGTGATCTCCGCTGCTCCCCCCCACCATTTTGTGCTTGCAAGAAACTAAACTTGCCCACATCTCAGACTCCATGGTCCTCGACACCCTCGGACCTTCTTTTGAGGACTTCTTCTACCTCCCAGCCTCTGGCACACGCGGTGGCGTGGTCCTCGCTTGGCACAGATCGCAAGTCTCCCTCTCTAACTCTCTGATTGGAGAACATCATATCACTGCCCTTGTTACCCCCATCAGCGGCAGCGGGCATTGGTGGCTCACCGGCGTGTATGGCCCCAGGACAAAGAGGCAAAGCTTGACTTCTTAGCCAGCCTCCACGATTTGCGTGATTCGCGCATCGGGCCTTGGCTCCTTGGCGGTGACTTCAACTTGATCACCTCGGCTGCCGACATGAACACCCCGAATCTGAGCCATCGCGTCATGAATCGATTCCGACATTTCATTGTTGATGAGGAGCTCCGCAACATGTACCTGCACGGGCGCTGCTACACTTGGTCTAGTGAGAGTGACACACCAACCATCGTGCGCAAAAACAGGATCTTGTGTACTTCTGGATGGGAGGTCGCACACCCACATTGCCTTCTACACTGCCTCTCCTCCGCAGCATCCGACCATTGCCCGTTGGTGGTGGATTGTGCTGCTCGCCACGCGGGGGCCGAAGCTAGACGGCTTCCATGACACGGTCTCGGATGCCTGGAACTCGACCCCCTGGACATGGATCCCTTCCGGCGCATTATGGCCCGCCTCAAGGCCACCGCACGGAACCTCCAATGTCAGAGTGCGCGCATGATCGGCAGTATCTCTCTACAGCTGCAGGTCACGCGCGAGCTGATTTCCCACCTTGATGCCGCGCAAGACTTCTGCCCGCTTTCTCACATCGAGGTGTGGCTCAGGCGCAATCTCAAATGCACATACTTGGGGTTGGCTTCCCTCGAGCGCTCCATCACTCGCCAGCGGTCGCGCTTATCCTGGCTCCGTGACTCCCCGCTGTCCTACCTTAGGGTGCATGCCTGATAACCCACAAGTATAGGGGATCGCACCAGTTTTCGACGGTAGAGTATTCAACCCAAATTTATTGATTCGACACAAGGGGAGCCAAAGAATATTCTCAAGTTATTAGCAGCTGAGTTTTCAATTCAACCACACCTGGAAACTTAATATCTGTAGCAAAGTATTTAGTAGCAAAGTAATATGATAATAGTGGTAACGGTAGCAAAAGTAATATTTTTGGTTTTATAGTGATTGTAACAGTAGCAACGGAAAAGTAAATAAGCGAAGAACAATATATGAAAAGCTCGTAGGCATTGGATCTGTGATGGATAATTATGTCGGATGCGATCAATCATGCAATAGTTATAACATAGGGTGACAGGGAACTAGCTCCAGTTCATCAATGTAATGTAGGCATGTATTCCGAATATAGTCATACATGCTTATGGAAAAGAACTTGCATGACATCTTTTGTCCTACCCTCCCATGACAGTGGGGTCCTATTGGAAACTAAGGAATATTAAGGCATCCTTTTAATAGAGTACCGGACCAAAGCATTAACACATAGTGAATACATGAACTCCGCAAACTACGGTCATCACCGGTAATGGTCCCGATTATTGTCACTTCGGGGTTAACGGATCATAACACATAATAGGTGACTATAGACTTGCAAGATAGTATCAAGAACTCACATATATTCATGAAAACATAATAGGTTCAGATCTGAAATCATGGCTCTCGGGCCCTATTGACAAGCATTAAGCATAGCAAAGTCATAGCAACATCAATCTCATCCAACCCATCACCGTCCAGCAAGCCTACGATGGAATTACTCACGCACGGCGGTGAGCATCATGAAATTGGTGATGGAGGAAGGTTGATGATGACGATGGCAATGGATTCCCCTCTCCGGAGCCCCGAACGGACTCTAGATCAGCCCTCCCGAGAGAGTTTAGGGCTTGGCGGCGGCTCCGTATTGTAAATCACGATGAACCCTTCTCTCTTATTTTTTTCTCCCCGAAAGTGAATATATGGAGTTGGAGTTGAGGTCGGTGGAGCGTCAGGCGGCCCAGGGGGGTAGGCGCGCCCCCACCCTCATGGACAGGGTGTGGGCCACCTGACATGGATTCTTCTTCCAGTATTTTTTATATATTCCAAAAATAATCTCCATTGATTTTTAGGTCATTCTGAGAACTTTTATTTCTGAACAAAAATAACACCATGGTAATTCTGCTGAAAACAGCGTCAGTCCGGGTTAGTTCCATTCAAATCATGCAAGTTAGAGTCCAAAAGAAGGGCAAAAGTGTTTGGAAAAGTAGGTACGATAGAGACGTATCAACTCCCCCAAGCTTAAACCTTTGCTTGTCCTAAAGCAATTCAGTTGATAAACTGAAAGTGATAAAGAAAAACTTTTACAAACTCTGATTGCTCTTGTTGTTGTAAATACGTAGAGCTAGCATTCAGGTTTTCAGCAAAGATTATGAACTAACCATATTCACAATAACACTTAGGTCTCATGTTTACTCATATCAATGGCATAATCAACTAGCGAGCAATAATAATAAATCTCGGATGACAACACTTTCTCAAAACAATCATAATATGATATAACTAGATGGTATCTTGCTAGCCCTTTCTGAGACCGCAAAACATAAATGCAGAGCACTTTTAAAGATCAAGGACTGACTCGACATTGTAATTCATGGTAAAAGAGATACAGTCAAGTTATACTCAATGTAAACTAATAGTAATGGATGCAAATGACAGCGGTGCTCTCCAACTGGTGCTTTTTAATAAGAGGGAGATGACTCAACATAAAAGTAAATGGATAGGCCCTTCGCAGAGGGAAGCAGGGATTTGTAGAGGTGCCAGATCTCGGTTTTGAAATAGAGATGAATAATATTTTGAGCGGTATACCTTCATTGTCAACATAACAACTGATATATCTCGATATCTTCCATGCTACACACATTATAGGTGGTTCCCAAGCAGAATGGTAAAGTTTATACTCCCCCACCACCAACAAGCATCAATCCATGGCTTGCCCGAAACAACAGGTGCCTCCAACTAACAACAATCCTGGGGGGAGTTTTGTTTGCAATTATTTTGATTTGATTTGAGCATGGGACTAGGCATCCCGGTGACCAGTCATTTTCTCGTGAATGAGGAGCGGAGTCCACTCCTCTTGAGAATAACCCGCCTAGCATGGAGGATATAGACAGCCCTAGTTGATACATGAGCTATTCGAGCATACAAAATAGAATATTTATTTGAAGGTTTAGAGTTTGGCACATACAAATTTACTTGGAATGGCAGGTAGATACCGTATATTGGTAGGTATGGTGGACTCATGTGGCAAAACTTTGGGGTTTATGGAATTGGATGCACAAGCAATATTCCCGCTTAGTACAAGTGAAGGCTAGAAAAAGACTGGGAAGCGACTAGCTAGAGAGCGACAACAGTCATGAACATGCATTAAAATTAATCAACACCGAATGCAAGCATGAGTAGGATATAATGCACCATGAACATAAATATTGTAGAGGCTATGTTGATTTTGTTTCAACTACATGCGTGAACATGTGCCAAGTCAAGCCACTCGAATCGTTCAAAGGAGGATACCACCCTATCATACCACATCACAACCATTTTAATAGCATGTTGGCACACGAGGTAAACCATTATAAACTCCTAGCAAATTAAGCATGGCATAAACAACTATAATCTCTAACATTTACATCATGGTCTTCTCCTCTCAACCCCCAAAGGAAAGAAAAGAAACAAAACTATTTACACGGGAAAGCTCCCAACAAGCAAAAGAAGAATGAGAAATGTTTTTGGGTTTTATTTTTAGTTACTGCTACTACAGGCATGAAAAGTAAATTAGCTAAAAGCTACAACTATTTTTTTGTATTTCTTAAGGTTTTTCAAACACAGAAGAAGAGAGCGAGAAAATGAAAATAAACTAGCATGGATGATACAATGAAAAAGTATGAGCACCGACAAATGGCATGAATGTGTGGACATGATGTAATGTCGGTGAGAGATACGTACTCCCACAAGCTTAGGATTTTGTCCTAAGTTGGTCTATACCCATGGATCAAAGTTGTAGCTGGGATGCGAGCTGGCTCCGCCCTCCTCTCGTACTCGGTCACCTCCTCCCTGATTATAACATATCTCCCTTTTGCCTGGAAGTCAAAGAAAGTAGGAGCAGGGAGAGCGACGTGATAGGTGCGTCATCTGTCAAAGATTAGTTGGTACTGGAGGAACTGATTGTTCCTCTCAACAAACTGATGACGAACCATGGCATTATAATCTAAATAAGCAGGAGGCAACTCAATATCAACTCCACGTATGGGTATATCAAGAAAATTAGCTAAACGAGTTGCATAAATTCCACCAAAGAAATCTCTGTCGATACTATTATTATGCAGCCTACGTGCAACAATGGCCCCCCAAGTTATATTGTCTATCTCCTAATACATCACTCTTGGGAACACTAAGATCAGGAACACACATGTGACACGCCTCATCCTTACCATTTATGCATCTACCTATAAAGAGAGCAAAATAATGTATGGCAGGAAAATGAATGCTCCCTATGGTAGCTAGCATGATTTCCCTAGTTTCCCCCACAGTTATACTAGCGAGAAAGTCTTTATATTCAGATTTGCAAGGTTCACTAACATTACCACACTGTGGGAGTTTACAAGCAGTGTTAAAATCTTCTAAGTCCATGGTATAAGATTTATCATAAAGATCAAATAAGACAGTTTGAGAATTGCGTGATGATGTAAATTTAAACCTTCTCACAAATGAATTAGTTAAATAGAGGTACTGACGGCACTTATCTGCCATGAAGCTCTCAAGATCAGCGTTATGCACATATGCTTCAATATCCTCCTTAATTCCTAACCGAACCATGAAGTCCTCTAACGGCCATTCATAAGGCCGCACTTGAGCATCTCTTGGTAGTTCATTGTCCGGCTCGCCTATTGCGGGCCTTGGGCCTTGCTTCCTTGAGGAACCACCTTGGTACATTTTCCTAAACATATTTTTTCCTTTGAAAAATTTCTAAAATTGTTAGTAACTTAAAATAAAAGTGAAACAAACTCAACAAGATTGATAGCAACTACTCCTACAAGTACCTAGAGGCTATATCATGCTTTAAAACTACTTTTGACCACATAAATTTGACATGCAAGCTCAAGAACAAGGTCACCTAAGCAGCAAAATTTTGCAATGAATAAAGCACTAGAACAAAAACTAATTGGACCATTGGAGGAGTCACATACCAAAGAACAATCCCCCAAAGCAGTTTTGTGAGAGGAGCTTTGAGCAAGGAGATCGAAAATGGCAGCAAGATGAGCAAGAACTCGGGTTTGAGCTGGCTAGTGATTTTTTGGGAGGAAGGAGTGTGTGGTGGCTGGAATAAGTGGAGGGGACCCACGTGGGGTCCTCGAAGCAGGGGGCGCGCTCTCCACCCTTGTGGGCACGTGTCTGCTCCCCCTATTGTGTTCTCAGTGCCTAAAATCCTTAAATATTCTGGAAAAAATCACATTTCATTTTCAGGGCATTTGGAGAACTTTTATTTTTGGGGTATTTTTTATTGCATGGATAATTCAGAAAACAGACAGAAAATAGTATTTTTGCTTCATTTAATATAAATAACAGAAAGTAAAAAGAGGGTACAGAGAGTTGTGTTTTCGAACTTCATCCATCTCATGCTCATCAAAAGGAATACACTAACAAGGTTGATTAGGTCTTGTTAACAAACTCATTTTGAATAACGTGAAACCGGAGAAATTTCGAATAACACTAGGTTACCTCTAAGGGGATATGCACATCCCCAATAATAAGAATATCATATTTCTTCTTGACAGTAGGAAGAGGAAATTCAAAACCTCCAATAGTGATTGTTGAAATTTTTCCAATAGAATTGATGCTGTGGACTTGAGGTTGTTTCCTTGGAAAGTGTACCATATGCTCATTACCATTAACATGAAAGGTGACATTGCCTTTTTTGCAATCAACAACAGCCCCTGCAGTATTCAAAAAGGGTCATAAGAATATAGACATACTATCGTCCTCGGGAATATCAAGAATAACAAAGTCCGTTAAAATAGTAACGTTTGCAACCACAACAGGCACATCCTCACAAATATCGACATGTATAGCAGTTGATTTATCAGCCATTTGCAAGGATATTTCAGTAGGTGGCAACTTATTCAAATCAAGTATATGATATAAAGACAGAGGCATAACACTAACACCAGCTCCAAGGTCACATAAAATAGTTTTAACGTAGTTTCTTTTAATGGAGCATGGTATAGTTGGTACCCCTGGATCTCCAAGTTTCTTTGGTATTCCACCCTTAAAAGTGTAATTAGCAAGCATAGTGGAAATTTCAGCTTCTGGTATCTTTCTTTTATTAGTAACAATATCTTTCATGTACTTAGCATAAGGAATCATTTTAAGCATATCAGTCAAATGCATACGCAAAAAGATAGGTCTAATCATTTCAGCAAAGCGCTCAAAATCCTCATCATCCCTTTTCTTGGATGGTTTAGGAGGAAAGGGCATGGGTTTCTGAACCCATGGTTCTCTTTCTTTACCGTGCTTCCTAGCAACAAAGTCTCTCTTATCATAACGTTGATTCTTTGATTGTGGGTTATCAAGATTAACAGCAGGTTCAATCTCTACATCATTGTGATTGCTAGGTTGAGCATCAACATGAACATCATCATTGACATAATCACTAGGTTCATGTTCATTACCAGATTGTGTTTCAGCATCAGAAATAGAAATATCATTGGGATTCTCAGGTGTGTCAACAATAGGTTCACTAGAAGCATGCAAAGCCCTATAATTTTTCTTTTTCTTCCTCTTAGAAGGACTAGGTGCATCAATATTAATTCTCTAAGAATCTTGCTCAATTCTCTTAGGATGGCCCTCAGGATACAAAGGTTCCTGAGTCATTTTACCACATCTAGTCATAACTCTAACAACATTATCATTTTTCTTATTGTTTAATTCATTGAGCAAATTATTCTGAGCCTTAAGTACTTGTTCTACTTGAGTGGTAACCATAGAAGCATGTTTACTAATAAGTTTAAGTTCACCTTTAACTCTAGACATATAATCACTCAAGTGTTCAAGCATATCAACATTGTATTTCAATTGTCTACCAACATAAGCATTGAAGTTTTCTTGTTTAACAATAAAATTATCAAACTCATCCAAGCACGGGCTAGCAAACTTAGTAAATGGGATTTCACATTTATCAAATCTATAGAGAGAATTTACCTTTACTACCTATGTCGGGTTATCAAGACCATGTATTTCTTCAATAAGTGGTAAATTCTTAACATCTTCAGCTTTAATACCTTTTTCTTTCATAGATTTCTTTGCCTCTTGCATATCTTCAGGACTGAGAAATAGAATACCCCTTTTCTTCGGAGTTGGCTTAGGAGTTGGTTCAGGAAGTGTCCAATTATTTTCATTAGTCAACATTTTATTCAATAGCAATTCAGCTTGATCAACAGTTCTTTCCCTAAAAACACAACCAACACAACTATCGAGGTAGTCTCTGGAAGCATCGGTTAGTCCATTATAAAAGATATGAAGTATTTCATTTTTCTTGAGAGGATGATCAGGCAAAGCATTAAGTAATCGGAGAAGCCTCCCCCAAGCTTGTGGGAGACTCTCTTCTTCAATTTGCACAAAGTTATATATTTCCCTTAAGGCAACTTGTTTCTTATGGGCGGGGAAATATTTAGCAGAGAAGTAATAAATCATATCCTGGGGACTACTCACACAACCAGGATCAAGAAAATTAAACCATGTTTTAGCATCACCCTTTAATGAGAACAGAAATAACTTAAGGATATAATAATAGCAAGTTTTCTCATCATTAGTGAATAGGGTGGCTATATCATCATTAGTAAGATGTGCCACAACAGTTTATGATTCATAGTCATAGAAAGGATCAGATTCAACCAAAGTAATTATCTCAGGATCGACAGAGAAATCATAATCCTTATCAGTAATAAAGATAGGTGAAGTTGCAAAAGCAGGGTCATATTTCATTCTAGCATTCAAGGACTTTTCTTTAAGATTAGCTAATAATTTCTTAAGATCAGAGCTATCATTGCAAGCAAGAAAGTCTCTAGCAGTTTCTTCATCCATAACATAACCATCAGGAACAACATGCAATTCATATCTAGGGGGAGAATCTTCATCATCACTTTCATCAATATTATCAGTTTAAATAATTTCATTCTCTCTAGCCCTAGCAAGTTGTTCATCAAGAAATTCACCTAGTGGCACAGTAGTATCAAGCATAGAAGTAGTTTCATCATAAATATCATGCAAAGTAGAAGTGGCATCATCAATAACATGCGACCTATCAGAATCAATAGCATGTGTAGGTGTCGCAAGTTTACTCAAAACAGAAGGTGAATCAAGTGCAGAGCTAGATGGCAATTCCTTACCTCCCCTCGTAGTTGAGGGAAAAATCTTGGTTCTTCATAGTGATAAGAAGATGTAAATCCCAAGTAACTCGAAGAATAGAGCTATGTTCCCCGGCAATGGCGCCAGAAAATAGTCTTGATAACCCACAAGTATAGGGGGTCGCAATAGTTTTCGAGGGTAGACTATTCAACCCAAATTTATTGATTCGACACAAGGGGAGCCAAAGAATATTCTCAAGTATTACCAGCTGAGTTGTCAATTCAACCACGCTTGGAAACTTAATATCTGTAACAAAGTATTTAGTAGCAAAGTAATATGATAATAGTGGTAACGGTAGCAAAAGTAATATTTTTGGTTTTATAGTGATTGTAATAGTAGCAACGGAAAAGTAAATAAGCGAAGAACAATATATGAAAAGCTCGTAGGCATTGGATCGGTGATGGATAATTATGTCGGATGTGATCAATCATGCAATAGTTATAACCCGAATATAGTCATACGTGCTTATGGAAAAGAACTTGCATGACATCTTTTGTCCTACCCTCCCGTGGCAGCGGGGTCCTATTGGAAACTAAGGGATATTAATGCATCCTTTTAATAGAGTACTGGACCAAAGCATTAACACATAGTGAATAAATGGACTCCTCAAACTACGAACATCACCGGTAATGGTCCCGATTATTGTCACTTCGGGGTTAACGGATCATAACACATAATAGGTGACTATAGACTTGCAAGATAGGATCAAGAACTCACATATATTCATGAAAACATAATAGGTTCAGATCTGAAATCATGGCACTTGGGCCCTAGTGACAGGCATTAAGCATAGCAAAGTCATAGCAACTTCAATCTCAGAACATAGTGGATACTAGGGATCAAACCCTAACAAAACTAACTCGATTACATGATTAATCTCATCCTACCCATCACCGTCCAGCAAGCCTATGATGGAATTACTCACGCACGATGGTGAGCATCATGAAATTGGTGATGGAGGAAGGTTGATGATGATGATGGTGACATATTCCCCTCTCCGGAGCCCCAAACGGACTCCAGATGAGCCCTCCCGAGAAAGTTTAGGGCTTGGCGGCGGCTCTGTATCATAAATCACGATGAATCCTTCTCTCTGATTTTTTCTCCCGGAAAGTGAATATATGGAGTTGGAGTTGAGGTCGGTGGAGGATCAGGGGGCCCATGAGGCAGGGGCGCGCCCCCACCCTCGTGGACAGGGTGTGGGCCCCCTGACATGGATTATTCTTCCAGTATTTTTTATATATTCCAAAAATAATCTCCGTTGATTTTCAGGTCATTCCAAGAACTTTTATTTCTGCACAAAAATAACGCCATGGTAATTCTGCTGAAAACAGCGTCAGTCCGGGTTAGTTCCATTCAAAACATGCAAGTTAGAGTCCAAAACAAGGACAAAAGTGCTTGGAAAAGTAGATACGACGGAGACGTATCAATGCCTCACGCCGGAAAGAGCGGAACCTCATCTCCTCCCTCCAAGTGGACGACCACTCCATCTCCGAGCATGCCCATATGGCTGAAGCCGCCTACAACCACTTTGCCAACGTCCTTGGCTCCTCTGAAGAGCGCGCCTTCTCCCTGAACCAGTCGCTCTTACGCATGGAATCATTTGATCTAACCGACTTTGAGATGCCTTTCACCGAGGATGAGATTTGCATGGCCATCAAATGCCTTCCAACCGGAAAGGCTCCCGGCCTGGATGGGTTCATGACCGAATTCCTTCTTGCTTGCTGGGATATTATCAAGCACAATATTTGTGAGGCATATGACAAGCTATACACCGCCAACGGGCGAGGTTTTCAAAAGCTCAATGAAGCGCTCCTCACTCTTCTACCCAAGCGCCCGGACGTCGCTGCCTTATCGGACTACCGCCCCATTAGCCTCATCCACCTCATTGCAAAGCTCTTTGCAAACGTGTTGTCTCTTCGGCTGGCACCTCATCTTGGGGCCATGGTCTCGACCAACCAAAGCGCCTTTATCGCCGGCCGGTGTATTCACGACAACTTCCTGCTCATCCAGCAGACGGCGCGCCTCCTCCACAACCTCAAGGTCCCCCGCATGCTTATCAAGCTTGACATCGCGCGGGCCTTCGACAGCGTATCTTGGCCCTTTCTCCTCGAAACCCTACAACACCTTGGCTTTGGCCAATGTTGGCGTGACTTGATATCGATCCTTCTATCCACCGCCTCCACCCGTGTCATAATCAACGGCCACCCGACCCCCCCATCGACTACGCCTGTGGCCTTCGCAGGGCGACCCGGTTTCTCCGATGCTCTTCACTATCGTCATCGACGTTCTTAACTCCATGCGCGTCCGTGCCGTCGAGCTTGGCCTCATCCAGCGGCTTACTACAAGACACGCGGCCTCGAGCATCTCTCTTTATGCCAATGACATCGTCATCTTCTGCCGACCGGACCACCATGATGTTTCTGCTGTCCGCGAGCTTCTACGTGTATTTGGGGTGGCCGCCGGGCTCCGCACCAACTACAGCAAGTGCTCGGCTACTCCCATCCAGTGCAATGACAAGGACATGGCGACCATTGCTTCCGAGATGCAATGCCCGATGAAGCAGTTCCCTATCCAGTACTTGGACTCCCTTTGTCCATCCGCAAGCCTTCTACCGTGAGCCTCATGCCGATTATCCAGAAGCTGGAGCGGAAGCTTTCCACTTGGCGCGCCTCCCTCCTCTCCCGAGGAGATCGGCTCGCTCTCATCCGGCACGTCCTATGTGCCATCCCCACGCACTTCATCACCGCCATAGCCTTCAACCCCTCCATCCTCAAGCAAAAGGATCATTCGTGGGTTTCTTTGGGCTGGAAGCACCGATGCCAAAGGCGGCCAATGCTTGGTCAACTGGGAAAGGGTGTGCCACTCGCTTTCCCTCGGTGGCCTCGGTGTCCGTGACCTTCAGCGCACCGGCATCGCGCTCAGAACCCGCTGGCTATGGCTCAAGTACACAGACACGTCGCGCCCATGGAGCCACCTGCACATCCCTCATGACCCCACCGTCTCGGCCATCTTCCGTGCATCTACCACTTGGACACTCGGCGATGAACGCACGTGTAGGTTTTGGGGTGACCACTGTATCAATGGTAGATCGGTCGCCGAGATCGCCCCGCTCGTCCTTGCTCTTGTTTCTTGGTGACGACGCAAGACCCGCACGGTGCATGACAGCCTCCTCCAGCGCTCTTGGGTCCGGGACATCCAGGGTGCCTTGGGCCCCGCTGCTCTCATCCAGTACGTCAACCTCTAGTGCTGCATGCGACAGGTCTGTCTTTCTGACTCCCTCGGCTCCCTCCAATGGTGCTGGACCTCTTCTGCCACCTACTCGGCCAGCTCTTGTTACCAGGCGCTTTTCCTCGGCACCTGCCAGGACCCTTGCTGGCGGCTCACATGGAAGCCATGGTCTCCCCTCCGCATAAAATTCTTCATGTGTCTTGCCTTGCAAGACCGATGCTGGACGGCCGAACGACTCGCCCGACATGGCCTCCCACACGAGGACTCATGCACCTTCTGTGATCAGGAAGAAGAGATGATGTGACATATCCTGGTGGGCTGCTCCTTCTCCCGCCAAATATGGCACGATGTCCTTGGGTGGGTTCGCTCAACCACCGACATTCCGAGCAGCGATGCTGACTTCTTCACCTGGTGGGAGACGTCCTGCAACCGCTCACCATTCCCCACGGGCAAAGGTTTGGCCTCCCTTATCATCCTCACGGCCTGGTGGCTTTGGAAGCACTGGAACGCTTGCATCTTTGACGGCGAGTAGCCCTCCATCATCCGGCTTTCCGACATCATTCGAGACAAAGCGCGCATGTGGGCCAAGGCGGGCGCCAACGGACTGGACAACTTCATTCCCGAGAGATAGCACTATAAGTTTCTGGGGCTGAGCAACCCCATGTTTGTTCTGCTCCTGGCTCACTTCCGTGCCTTCCTGTGTACATGGCTTAGTGAGCTCTTGTAATCCCATGTTGTACAAACTCTTCTCCTATCAATGAAAATATACGCATCCTCTGCGCATTCACGAAAAAAATATGGAGGAGAAAGGGGGTAATTTCGTGGCCCTTGGAGGAGGGGTCCGAAACCAACCCTAACTCTTGTTTCCCCACACAAACGGACTCTAAAAACAACCTATAATCAAGTATTTCAAAATAACATGGGCCTGGCCCAGAAATAAGCTGACGCATCATCTAGAATAGCCTCTGGACGAAATTTATGAAGTGGCATCTTGTATATTTCGTCCAAGGCTTCATGCAGTCATTATGGTGACTTCAAAGTCCTGGAATCATCACTTGTAACTCCGTTCTTGTTCCCCTTGCGCACGGCATCATCTCCGTGCTTGAACTTGCTCCAAGGTTCATCTTTCTTGTCCAAGCTAGACCCTTCATTTGTGAGCCAAACAAATGTGTCCAATTTAGGAAGCATCATATTCTCATGAATGTTACAATCGTTACCAAGAAACGAAAGTACCTGGTAATTTAATTGGCGTGCGCGAGCTCTAGTAATTGGTCCAGTATGTATATGTAACGCCCCGAGACCGTTGTGCCAGGTGTCTTCCAGTTATTCGCTGTTGTTGCCTTGTCATTGCTTGCGTGTCATGCATCTCATATCATGTCATCATGTGCATTGCATCATCATGTTTTAAAAACTTGCATTCGTCCGGGTTCTCCTCGTTCAGTCCGTTGTCCGTTCCGAGCCCAGACACACTTGCACGCGCCCGCGGCATGTCCGAAATAGTATTTTATAAGTGGCCGGAAAATGTTCTCGGAATGGGAGCGTGCGGTGTTTTTTATGTTGTAGGTAGGCCGCCTGTCAATTTTCGTCGCATTCGGAGTTCGTTTGACGCTCCAATGTATAACTATAGCGGCATTATAGCCGGTCTAATGTCGGACATTTTCTGTCTCCGGAAGCAGTCGCCGGGCCTTTCTCTCTTCTCTTGTCTCAGCCTGAGGCCTTCTGCACAGTCCACTACCTACCGCCAGGCCCAACCTAACCTCTCTCGTCAGCCCGCGGCCCTCCTCGCGCGCACGTCCGAAAGTTGTCCCGAACCCGACCCGGAGTGTCGCCACCGTTGTGTCCGGATCATCCCCAAACATCTACAAAACGTCTCCGTTTTCTTATTTGGGCTCCCTAACTATTTTTTTCCATCTGTCCGATTACGATCGGAGGGACGAGATAGCCCCTAGTCAAACCCACCCACTATATATAACTAGTCTAACCCTAGACCAGATCCCAAATTTCTAGGGATCCATCCCACCGCCGCCACTCTCTTCCTCGGGTTCCACACCGAACCAGTAGTTTTCTCCCTGATCCAAAATTCCTCTCTCTTTCAAACACCAGCCCCCTCCTCCTGATCCAAGGCGCCCTCTCCCCTCAGCCCCGTAGCAACTCGCCGGAGCTCCTCTCTAGCACACCGGCGACCCTGACCATGCCAGGCCATCCCCGTCGCCCCTACCCTTCCTCCTTCTCGTTCCCTTCTCCCTCTCACTCCCTCCACCTCTCTGTTTTCTCTCACAGGGAGAACACGATGTGTCGGCCTCCATGGATTTCGCACCAGAGTCCCCGACCGCGCCTCATCCTGGATGCAGGAGCACGAGCTCCCTCCTCCTCGTTGCATGCATCGCTTGCCGAGCCGCAAGCCCCTGCGTCGCCCGGATCACCCGCGACCTCGGGTCGCCCCTGCGTCGCCCGGATCACCTGCGACCACGGGTCGCCCTTGCTTCGTCCTCGCCACTGTTGGAGCTCCGGCCGCCGCCGCCATGGCCTCCAGCTCCACCCGTGCGCCTGCCTCGCGAACTGCAGCACCGCCCCGCCTCCAGCGAGATTGGACGTTCCCCGCCCGGATCCACCGCCTGCTGCCGTCCTGGACCTCACGTCAACTGGATCCCGCGTCACCGCTTCCTTCCTACTGCTGCTGCGTTTTCTTCTTGAGGGAGACGAGCGCCCCGACCTGAAGCCGCGTCCCTGCCTCGCGTTGACCTTGCCTTGCCTCCGCTCGATCTGGCCTGCGAGGCCCAGCATGCCCCTTCGTGGCCTGCCCAGCCTGCCGGCCTCTCTCCTCTCCACCGAACGTGCCAAGCCCAAGGGTGAGCCTGACTGTTGCACCCCCTCCCACTGATGGGCCAACCAGATTCGGCCCGATGTATATTTTTTCTGCTATGAACGAATTTCGCTATTTACAGAAAAACTGCACATTTACAGATTACTCCTTGCTGTTCATGCATTTAATAACTAATTAACCGTGCATCCAATTAAAGCATGTCATATAGGTAACTTGACTAGAATTTCATCTAGTTTAATAATTTGCAACTTTCATCTATGTTTAAAATGTTGTTTGTTTAAATTTGCTTAAATAACATGCTAAAATGTTTTAATTCATAACTAAATAACCGTAGCTCCGAATTAAATAAACTTTATATGTAAATGGGGTAGAAAAATGCCTAGTTTAACATGGTGTACTTGTTTTGCATGCTTAACAACTCTAAAATTATGTTTAGGGCAGAACAGTACAAACCTAATATATGCATATGGGGATTTACTGGAATTGTTGTTCGTTGTTTCCGGCCTCATTTAAACTTGACTAGATAGTTAGTTTAACTTTGCTTCACCCTCTTGCCATGCTAACAACATTTAATTTTGATGGGTACATAAATGAGAGAGAACTAAATAAGCCATGTGGTGTTTTCTTCAATATGTAACTCCGCTGCATAATGAGCTCCACTTAACTTGTAGTGTTGTTTGAGCACTTTGCCATGCCATGCTTCATTAAACCGGACATGCATCATACTTGTTGTGCATCATGCCATGTTGTTGTAGTGGTTGTTGACTATGTTGTGTGCTTCTTTTCGGTGTTGCTTCTTCGGGTTGGTTCTGATAACGTCGCGTTTGTGAGGAACCGTTCGACTACGTCCGTTTATCTTCTTCATGGACTCGTTCTTCTTCCTTGCCTCGAAATCACTTCTATCTTTGCTTGCTAGATGCTCATTCTTTTGCTATGCCTATGCTGTGATACCTGCCACTTGCTTATCATGCCTCCTATATTGTTGAACCAAGCCTCTAACCCACCTTGTCCTAGCAAACCGTTGTTTGGCTATGTTACCGCTTGCTCAACCCCTCTTATAGCGTTGTTAGTTGGAGGTGAAGATTGAAGTTTGTTCCTTGTTGGAACATGGAGATGTTGTTCCTTGTTGGAACATGTTCACTTGTTGGGATATCACAATATCTCTTATTTAATTAATGCATCTATATACTTGGTAAAGGGTGGAAGGCTCGGCCTTTTGCCTAGTGTTTTGTTCCACTCTTGCCGCCCTAGTTTCCGTCATATCGGTGTTATGTTCCCGGATTTTGATTTCCTTACGCGGTTGGGCTATAATGGGAACCCCTTGACAATTCGTCTTGAATAAAACTCTTCCAGCAATGCCCAACATTGGTTTTTACCATTCGCCTCCTAGCCTATTTTTCCCTTGGGTTCCGCGGACTCAAGGGTCATCTTTATTTAAACCCCCAGGCCAGTGCTCCTCTGAGTGTTGGTCCAACCTGTCAGCCGCCGGTGGCCACCAGGGGCAACTCTGGGCTGGCCTACCGGAAGTTTAGACAATCTGAGTGTGCCCTGAGAACGAGATATGTGCAGCTCCTATCGGGATTTGTCGGCACATTCGGGCGGTGTTGCTGGATTTGTTTTAACTTGTCGAAGTTGCCTTGTAGAACCGGGATACCGAGTCTGATCGGAATGTCTCGGGAGAAGGTTTATCCTTCGTTTACCGTGAGAGCTTGTGATGGGCTAAGTTGGGACACCCCTGCAGGGATTTGAACTTTCGAAAGCCGTGCCCGCGGTTATGGGCAGATGGGAATTCGTTAACGTCCGGTTGTAGAAAACCTGAAGTTGACCTTAATTAAAATACATCAACCGCGTGTGTAACCGTGATGGTCTCTTTCCGGTGGAGTCCGGGAAGTGAACACGGTTGTTGGAGTTATGCTTGACGTAGGTTGTTCTAGGATCACTTTTTGATCATAGTTGTTCGACCGTGCTTTTGCCTTCTCTTCTTGCTCTCATTTGCGTTTGTTAGCCACCATATATGCTAGTCGCTTGCTGCAGCTCCACCTCATACCTTTACCTTACCCATAAGCTTAAATAGTCTTGATCGCGAGGGTGCGAGATTGCTGAGTCCCCGTGGCTCATAGATACTTCCAAAACCAGCTTGCAGGTGCCGATGAGTCCGTGCAGATGACGCAACCAAGCTCAGGAGGAGCTCGATGAAGATCTTGTCCTTTGTGTTGTGTCGTTGTAGTTGATCAGTAGTGGAGCCCGGTCGGGACGATCGGGGATCTGTGTAGTATTTGGGGTAGTCTTCTTTTATTTTGGGTTCCGTAGTCGGACCTTGATTGTATCTGGTTGATGTATTACTTTGTTCATGTATTGTGTGAAGTGGCGATTGTAAGCCAACTATGTATCTCTTTCCCTTATGTATTACATGGGTTGTGTGAAGATTACCTCACTTGCGACATTGCTTTCAATGCGGTTAGGCCTCTAAGTCGTGCTTCGACACGTGAGAGATATAGCCGCATCGAGGGCGTGACAAGTTGGTAATCAGAGCCTTCCCCGACCTTAGGAGCCCCACTGTTTGATCGAATTAGCTGACGAGTTGAGTTTAGAAAAAAATGTTTTGAGTCATTTAGGAATTATATATCGGAGAGTTAGGAATTCTTTTTACTCCTCAGTCCCTTCATCGCTGTGGTAAGGCATCCTGACGTAGAGTTTTGACTCTTCTCTTCTCAAATTTCACTAAAAAAATTTTAGGATCACGCGGGTATCTTGGAATCCTTCCGATTTTTTTGTGACGAGAACATTGTTCTTGGTGCCTCCTGTCATTTAGGGGTTGTGGCAGTGTCCCGGGGAGCTGAGCTCCGAGGTGTTGTCGTCACAATTTTATCGTTGCAGTTCTGGAATACCTGAGTTTAGTTCGCCGACATCAAAAATCTCTTTTATGCAGTTGTTGGTGAGATAACCTCAACGCCACCCAGTACTGGGGCGGGAGTTCGGGAGTATTGCCATAACTCGTATAACGGATGCTTTTCGAAGGTTGAGGTAGACGATTTCCGAAGGTTTCTTGGTTATGTGTTGAAGGATGGATACACCTGGATGTAGCATTTGTTAGTTTGGGTGAGTTATTATGCTTCCCCTGTATCCCCAACACCTGATTGCATAACCGGAAAGTTTCGGGAGTTTCATAAGTGGGAATTCAAGTAGCTCTTAGGATATCTTTCCGACAAATGTATGATATGAAATTGGGGTTCGACGTCTAGTGGTCCGCCTATTCACGGTTGGTTTTATAGTGGTCTCGTTGTGTCTTAAAGAGTCCTTGGCTATGCCGACTCGGGGACGCTTCGTATGTCATGTGCACTGCCTTGTACATGATGGTGCTGTATGATCGAGCCCGTCTAGGCCCCACCACGAAAACTTCGGATGAAATATCTATCATATGTTTGTTCCGGCTTATTCCGCAAGCCAATCCTTCGTTTTTGTTTGGAGTTGTGGTATTCGAGTTGCTTTGAAGTCAAATGTTGATTCCATACTTTCCCTAAACCGTGGTCTCATACTCTGATGTGAATACTAATCCTTCTCGATCATCGAGTCTGTCATGTCAATCCTTTTCAACCGGTGTGTTTCTCTTCAAGTGGATCCGATCTTTTCAACATCCGCAAGATCAACTCAAGTCCTCTCAACGGTGTTCATTTCATTCGTCCCAAGCTGCCTTTGTTTTCCCGCCCTCCCACCCTTTTTCTTCGAGGACTCCAATTTTTTAATCAAGTATCCATTTTACTGATGTGAAGTCTCTCCATTATTTTCAATCAATATCCTTATCTGGTGATTCTCATGAAGATTCTAATGGAGCTCCAAGTTCGTCATTCTTCATTCTTTTCTTCTCCGATGGTTTCAATACAAGCTTTTGGTGTTGATCATATCCCTTCCTCGTTTCAGAAGTTTTATCATACCGGTGCTCATCATATTCATTCATTTCTCGCTATTCAATTATTCCGGAGTGCTGAAGATATCTCAGAAGGCTCGTCTTTTCCTTCAAGATCTGTTCAAACCTAATCCGAGGTTGTTATCTCTTTCAAGACATTTTAATTCAACCGGGGAAACCTCTTTTTAAATCTTTTCAACGGTGTTTTCTTTTGAGTGGGCCCATAATGCACAGGTCTTTTTCCAGGATCTTACCTGACTCTTCTAATTTTCCCGGAGCTATCCTAAATTATTTTTGAAGTTTGACCTAAGAATGAATCATCATCAGTCAAATGTCTTTCCCCAAGATCTTTCAAACTCTTTTCATTGTTGGCTCAACCTCTTCGCTTTCATTCTCCCGGGGTCTCTCATCAAATATCATGGTGGTGTTTCTCGTCATCATTCTCGGATTTTGAAGACCGAAGAAGATTTTTCTCTCAATCCGGCTACATTCTCTTCAAGATTCGTGATTCTAGCTTGTTGTCATCCCCTCATTATTGTTTTGATTATGAGAATTCTTTTCACCCATCCAGAGTAATTCAGGAGTCTTTTTTCAGTTTGTTTATTTGAAGCCCATCATTTCAGAAGACTTATTCATTCTCAGCCTTCAGCTATGATTCTCCAAATCTTACCGGTGCATCATTCAATATCCTCTAATTAGCTCGTGATCTCTTCATTATCATGTATCTAAATTCTCTCAAGTATCCTCATTCATTTCATAATTCTTCCCGGTGTTCCTTTATCTTTCCTTCGGTCATTTTAATTCTTACGGTGGTTCATGCAAGATTCCTCTTCTTTCGTTATCATATCAATTCATTCATTGTTTCGATTCCACCGGTGTTTCGTTGAAGGCATTTTCTAGTTGGCGCGATATCTATCTTAATCCTTTCTTCGAGAATAAGTAGTATGCCAAATCCGTTGCTTGTCATCAATCTAAATTGGTGAAGGATAAGCATAATGTAATTCTTATTCTTCTTTCATCCAAGTGATTAATTCCCTATTCTGGAGGTTCACCAAATTCTCGGTTTCTATTGTTTCATCTTTTCTTTTCCGGAGTTCCAAGCTCTCTCAAATATATCGTCGCGAAGGTCCATCTAATCATTGCAAGGTTTCACCTTGTGTTTTCATCTTCTTTTTCTTTTTCGTTATCCTTTTGTTACCGGAGTTCTTCATGAAGGTTCTACATGATGGTTCATAAAGGATTTAATTCCTTCTCAAAGTTTTCATCGAGATTCATTTCTAGGGAGCTCAAGCTTTCTTCATTTTGCAATCCCGAGTGCAATTTCTTTCTACCATATCTTTGGAGGTGGTATTATGTCATTCTTGATAATTTGAGTTCATGTTTCATGATTCACATGTTATTAAGAATGAGGTATTTTAAATCCATAAATCTCCTCATTCGAGTTATCTTGGGTTATATTTCACCTAAAGCTTTCCCTAAGGATTGTTGCTATCTATGGTGCTTATAAATGATCCAATTTCTTCATTTATCCTTTCCGGTGCGACATACTTTCTCGTCAATTTGTTCATATCAATCCAATTCTTTTCCCGTGAGTGGCAGGTTGTCACCTCATAATTTGAGATGTATTCCATAAGACCATATCAAGTTTATCCTTTTCATTGTTGGTTTTCCAACAATTCCGTTCTAGATTTTGGTGTCAGCGTGCTCCCTCAAGATCGTGTTTCCCTTCGTTCACTTCATTCCATTCTTACTTTTGTTCCGGAGGCATTGTGATGTTGCTATCTTCAACCCTTCTTTTGTTCTTGTCAGGACCTTGTCCTTGTCATGCTTATCCTTTTAACCAGAGTGTTGTGCCCCTTTGCTCAAGCTCTTTCATTTTTCAAGTCATTCATCTCCTTTCAACCGAAATGCTACCCGAATTGGTTCTTTCTTATTCCTCTTTCTTCACGGAGTACTTTCAACTTTGTTCATCTCTGTTGCTTTCTTTCTTTCATTTGTTCAACCTCTCAAGGTTCTTTGGTTTCACTCATTGGTCAAAGAAGCAACTTTGTTTTACCTCTTCTCTTTCTCTTCCGTTTTCCCTCCGGTGCCATTCTAGATCTCGGGACGAGATCCTCTCGTAGTGGTGGAGTGTTGTAACGCCCCGAGACCATTGTGCCAGGTGTATTCCAGTTATTCGTTGTTGTTGCCTTGTCATTGCTTGCGGGTCATGCATCTCATATCATGTCATCATGTGTATTGCATCATCATGTTTTAAAAACTTGCATTCGTCCGGGTTCTCCTCATTCTGTCCGTTGTCCGTTCCGAGCCCAGGCACACTTGCACGCGCCCGCGGCATGTCCGAAATAGTATTTTATAAGTGGCCGGAAAATTTTCTCGGAATGGGATGAAAGTTGGCGTGCGGTGTTTTTTATGTTGTAGGTAGGCCGCCTGTCAATTTTCGTCACATTCGGAGTTCGTTTGACGCCCCAACGTATAACTATAGCGGCATTATAGCCGGTCTAACGTCGGACGTTTTCGGTCTCCCAAAACAGTCACCGGGCCTTTCTCTCTTCTCTCGTCTCAGCCTGAGGCCTTCTACACAGTCCACTACCTACCGCCAGGCCCAACCTAACCTCTCTCGTCAGCCCGCGGCCCTCCTCGCGCGCACGTCCGAAAGTTGCCCCGAACCCGACCCAGAGTGTCGCCACCGTTGTGTCCGGATCATCCCCAAACATCTACAAAACGTCTCCGTTTTCTTATTTGGGCTCCCTAACTATTTTTTTCCGTCCGTCCGATTGTGATCGGAGGGACGAGATAGCCCCTAGTCAAACCCACCCACTATATATAGCTAGTCTAACCCTAGACCAGATCCCAAATTTCTAGGGATCCATCCCACCGCCGCCACTCTCTTCCTCGGGTTCCACATCGAACCAGTAGTTTTCTCCCTGATCCAAAATTCCTCTCTCTTTAAAACACCAGCCCCCTCCTCCCGATCCTAGGCGCCCTCTCCCTCAGCCCCGCAGCAACTCGCCGAAGCTCCTCTCCAGCACACCGGCGACCCTGACCATGCCAGGCCATCCCCATCGCCCCTACCCTTCCTCCTTCTCGTTCCCTTCTCCCTCTCACTCCCTCCACCTCTCTGTTTTCTCTCACAGGGAGAACACGATGCGCCGGCCTCCATGGATTTCACACCGGAGTCCCCGACCGCGCCTCGTCCTGGATGCAGGAGCACGAGCTCCCTCCTCCTCGTTGCACGCATCGCTCGCCAAGCCGCAAGCCCCTGCGCCGCCCGGATCACCTGCGACCTCGGGTCGCCCCTGCTTCGTCCTCGCCGCTGTTGGAGCTCCGGCCGCTGCCACCATGGCCTCCAGCTCCGCTCGTGCGCCTACCTCGCGAACTGCAGCGCCGCCCCGCCTCCAGCGAGATTGGACGTTCCTCGCCCGGATCCACCACCTGCTGCCGTCCTGGACCTCACGTCAACTGGATCCCGTGTCGCCGCTTCCTTCCTCCTGCTGCTGCATTTTCTTCTCGAGGGAGATGAGCACCACGACCTGAAGGCGCGTCCCTGCCTCGCGTTGACCTTGCCCTGCCTCCGCTTGATCTGGCCTGCGAGGCCCAGCGCGCCCCTTCGCGGCCTGCCCAGCCTGTCGGCCTCTCTCCTCTCCACCGAACGGGCCAAGCCCATGGGTGAGCCTCACTGCTGCGCCCCCTCCCACTGATGGGCCAACCAGATTCGGCCCGATGTATATTTTTTTTGCTATGAACGAATTTCGCTATTTACAGAAAAACTGCACATTTACAGATTACCCCTTGCTGTTCATGCATTTAATAACTAATTAACTGTGCATCCAATTAAAACATGTCATATAGGTAACCTGACTAGAATTTCATCTAGTTTAATAATTTGCAACTTTCATCTATGTTTAAAATTTTTAAAATGTTGTTTGTTTAAATTTGCTTAAATAACATGCTAAAATGTTTTAATTCATAACTAAATAACCGTAGCTCCGAATTAAATAAACTTTATATGTAAATGGGGTTGAAAAATGCCTAGTTTAACATGGTGTACTTGTTTTGCATGCTTAACAACTCTAAAATTATGTTTAGGGCAGAACAGTACCAAACCTAATATATGCATATGGGGATTTACTAGAATTGTTGTTCGTTGTTTCCGGCCTCATTTAAACTTGACTAGATAGTTAGTTTAACTTTGCTTCACCCTCTTCCCATGCTAACAACATTTAATCTTGATGGGTACATAAATGAGAGAGAACTAAATAAGTCAAGTGGTGTTTTCTTCAATATGTAACTCCGTTGCATAATAAGCTCCACTTAACTTGTAGTTTTGTTTGTGCACTTTGCCATGCCATGCTTCATTAAACTGGACATGCATCATACTTGTTGTGCATCATGCCATGTTGTTGTAGTGGTTGTTGACTATGTTGTGTGCTTCTTTCCGGTGTTGCTTCTCGGGTTGGTTCCGATAACGTCGCGTTTGTGAGGAACCGTTCGACTACATCCGTTTATCTTCTTCATGGACTCGTTCTTCTTCCTTGCAGGATTTCAGGCAAGATGACCATACCCTCGAAATCACTTCTATCTTTGCTTGCTAGATGCTCGCTCTTTTGCTATGCCTATGCTGCGATACCTGCCACTTGCTTATCATGCCTCCTATATTGTTGAACCAAGCCTCTAACCCACCTTGTCCTAGCAAACCGTTGTTTGGCTATGTTACCGCTTGCTCAGCCCCTCTTATAGCGTTGTTAGTTGCAGGTGAAGATTGAAGTTTGTTCCTTGTTGGAACATGGAGATGTTGTTCCTTGTTGGAACATGTTTACTTGTTGGGATATCACAATATCTCTTATTTAATTAATGCATCTATACACTTGGTAAAGGGTGGAAGGCTCGGCCTTTTGCCTAGTGTTTTGTTCCACTCTTGCCGCCCTAGTTTCCGTTATATCGGTGTTATGTTCCCGGATTTTGCGTTCCTTACGCGGTTGGGCTATAATGGGAACCCCTTGACAGTTCGCCTTGAATAAAACTCTTCCAGCAATGCCCAACATTGGTTTTTACCATTCGCCACCAAGCCTCTTTTTCCCTTGGGTTTCGCAGACTCAAGGGTCATCTTTATTTAAACCCCCGGGCCAGTGCTCCTCTGAGTGTTGGTCCAACCTGTCAGCTGTCGGTGGCTTCCAGGGGCAACTCTGGGCTGGCCTACAGGAAGTTTAGACAATCTGAGTGTGCCCTGAGAATGAGATATGTGCAGCTCCTATCGGGATTTGTCAGCACATTCGGGCGGTGTTGCTGGATTTGTTTTAACTTGTCGAAGTTGTCTTGTAGAACTGGGATACCGAGTCTGATCGAAATGTCTCGGGAGAAGGTTTATCCTTCGTTGACCGTGAGAGCTTGTGATGGCCTAAGTTGGGACACCCCTGCAGGGATTTGAACTTTCGAAAGCCGTGCCCGCGGTTATGGGTAGATGGGAATTTGTTAACGTTCGGTTGTAGAAAACCTGAAGTTGACCTTAATTAAAATACATCAATCGCGTGTGTGACCGTGATGGTCTCTTTTTGGTGGAGTCCGGGAAGTGAACACGGTTGTTGGAGTTATGCTTGACATAGGTTGTTCTAGGATCACTTCTTGATCATAGTTGTTCGACCATGCTTTTGCCTTCTCTTCTCGCTCTCATTTGCGTTTGTTAGCCACCGTATATGCTAGTCGCTTGCTGCAGCTCAACCTCATACCTTTACCTTACCCATAAGCTTAAATAGTCTTGATCGCGAGGGTGCGAGATTGCTGAGTCCCCGTGGCTCACAGATACTTCCAAAACCAGCTTGCAGGTGCCGATGAGTCCGTGCAGATGACGCAACCAAGCTCAGGAGGAGCTCGATGTAGATCTTGTCCTTTGTGTTGTGTCGTTCTAGTTGATTAGTAGTGGAGCCCGGTCGGGACGATCGGGGATCTGTGTAGCATTTGGGGTAGTCTTCTTTTATTTTGGGTTCCATAGTCGGACCTTGATTGTATCTGGTTGATGTATTGCTTTATTCATGTATTGTGTGAAGTGGCGATTGTAAGCCAACTATGTATCTCTTTCCCTTATGTATTACATGGGTTGTGTGAAGATTACCTCACTTGTGACATTGATTTCAATGCGGTTATGCCTCTAAGTCGTGCTTCGACATGTGAGAGATATAGCCGCATCGAGGGCGTTACAGTATAGCAACAGGGGTTGTGGGTGTAACAATGGTATTGATGTCCTCATCATCCTCCCCTTCTTGAAATGAAGTCGTCCTCGACCGAAGCTCATCTTCCTCACCCAAATAAGGCTTCAAATCTGCAATGTTAAAAGTGGGACTAACCACAAAATCTGCAGGCAGCTCAAGTTTATGTGCATTATCATTTATTTTCTCTAGCACCTTAAAAGGACCATCAACACGTGGAATTAGTTTTGATTTGCACAAATTAGGAAATCTATCCTTACGCAAATGTGACCAAACAAGATCTCCAGGTGCAAACACAACATGTTTTTTTACCCTTATCTCCAGCAAGTTTATATTTAGCATTCGTATGCTCAATGCTTTCCTTAGTTAACTCATGCATTTTTAAAATCGATTCAGCACGTTCTTTAGCATAAAAATTAACGTTCTGCGAAGATGGAAGAGGCAACAAATCAATAGGTGCACGAGGTAGGAAACCATACAGAATTTCAAAAGGGCACATCTTAGTAGTAGAATGCAATGAACGATTATAATAAAATTCAATATGAGGCAAGCATTCTTCCCACATTTTCTTATTATTCTTCAAAACATCCCTAAGCATAGTAGACAATGTTCTATTGACTACTTCAGTTTGTCCATCAGTTTGGGGGTGACAAGTAGTACTAAAAAGCAGTTTAGTCCCCAACTTAGCCCATAAACATCTCCAAAAGTGTCTAATAAATATAGTATCACGATCTGAAACAATAGTATTGGGCACACCATGCAAGTGAATAATTTCATGAAAGAACGAATCAGCAACATTAACAGCATCATCTCTTTTATGACATGATATAAAGTGTGCCATTTTCGAGAAACTATCTACGACAACAAATATGCTATCCCTCCCCTTCTTTGTTCGAGGTAAACCCAAAACAAAGTCGATAGATATATCCTCCCAAGGAACAATAGGTACAGGCAAAGGCATATATAAACCATAAGGATTGAGTCGTGACTTAGCTTTTTGACATGTGGTGCAGCGAGCAACAAAATGCTCAACATCCTGTCTCATCTTTGGCCGAAAGAAATGTGTAGCAAGTATGTTGTTAGTGTCAAAACCGGCGGATCTCGGGTAGGGGGTCCCGAACTGTGCGTCTAGGCATATGGTAACAGGAGGCAGGGGACACGATGTTTACCCAGGTTCGGGCCCTCTTGATGGAGATAATACCCTACGTCTTGCTTGATTGTTCTTGATGATATGAGTAGTACAAGAGTTGATCTACCATGAGATCGAAGAGGCTAAACCCTAGAAGCTAGCCTATGGTATGATTGTTGTCGTTGGTCCTACGGACTAAACCCTTCGGTTTATATAGACACCAGAGGGGGCTAGGGTTACACAGAGTCGGTTACAAGGAAGGAGATCTACATATCCGTATTGCCAAGCTTGCCTTCCACGCCAAGGAGAGTCCCATCCGGACACGGGATGAAGTCTTCAATCTTGTATCTTCATAGTCCAACAGTTTGGCCAAAGGATATAATTCGGCTGTCCAGATACCCCCTAATCCAGGACTCCCTCAGTAGCCCCTGAACCAGGCTTCAATTACGATGAGTCCGGCGCGCAGATTGTCTTTGGCATTGCAAGGCGGGTTCCTCCTCCGAATACTTCATAGAAGATTTTGAACACGAGGATCGTGTCAGGCTCTGCAAAACAAGTTCCACATACCACCGTAGAGAGAATAATGTTTCCATAAATCTAATCTGCTGATGTACCCCGTAGTGTGACATCACACCACAACGAGGTCTTTATTCGAATCGTTTTTCATAACCAATCTCAGCGTGTTTCGCGAGGCAGTTTCCTTGGCACGTCTTGTCGAAGCAGAGATCATGTCCCCTTTATTTCGGGATTCTCATCAATACGGACGTGGGTAACCCAACCATGCCTATTGGTAGGACTCCTAGATCTTAGGCAAGTCCCAAATGGCCACGAGGAGGACGCTTGATATTCACCCTCTTTATAAAGGGGACCAGGCCTTTTCCTCTCGATCTTAATCGACTCCGCCTCCCGCCTTGAGTTCCAACACCCATAGCTCAGGTTTAGGCACTTCGGACCTTCAACTATGTCCGGATCCAACCTTCAAATCGTCCAGATATCTGACCGGCGAAATTTCGCATTGGCTGCCTGCCCGAGGGCAAATTGTCCCTACTCCCGAACCCAACGAGAGCGTCGTGTTCGTCTCCCACTTCCTCCGAGGACTAGGCCTCGCTTTGAATCCCTTTGTTAGGGGTCTCATGTTCTATTATGAGCTAGATTTTCACGATCTGGCCCTGGATTCCCTTCTTCACATCTCGACATTTATTGTTGTATGTGAGGCCTTCCTCCGCATTACCCCTCACTTCGGCCTGTGGCTCAAGACATTCGATGTGAAGCCGAAGATGATCGAGGGGCAGCACGCAGTGTGCGGAGGCGCTTTAATAAGCAAAATCGCCGACGCTCCATGGCCTGAGGGTTTCTTACCAGAGGTGTCCGGATTGTGGCAGCGGGAGTGGTTCTACATCACAGCTCCCCGAAGTGCCAAGTGGGTAGCTGCCCCCACCTTTCGCTCAGGCCCCCCACCACAACTGATGTCATGGATCAGCAGGGGGCTGAGCTGGGGTCCAGCCAAGGACGTGCCAATACTGCAAAGCCGTATCCGAGATCTCTTTGAGAGAGATTTCAGTCTAGTTATGGCAGTGCAAGTTATGCTAGTTCGTCAAGTCCTTCGCATGTGGGAATTCAAACCGGAAGGACCGCGAGCTATTCAACATTTTCTCGGCATGACGCATGAAGAGATGTACAAATTGTTCTTCGGACCACAAATAATGTGTCCGGACATTACTGAGGATGCAGGTCTGAGCTGCAATCGCCCAGATACCCAAGTAAGTAGCCCCGCATCCGAACACACTGTCCGTTTATTTATTGCAACATTGTCATTAAAAAGCCGCTCTTTGACCCAGGATTGGATAGCGAAGGCAAAATTGATCAGGTGTTCGGCCCCCTCCCTGAGGCCTCACCAAATCCCGTGCTAACCAGGATGCTGGAGATCGCGCCTTATCAGGCGCCCTCAGGAGAAGATAAAGGGGGGGGGGGACAAGGAGGCTAGCGCCTCCGCGAAGGAGGTCAGCCGGGAGGAGGATCTGAAACTTCCTCTCCCCAGGGAAGGAAGAGAACCGCCTCTGAGAAGCCAGAGACAATGGTCTCCAAATGGGGGAAGAAATCTCTGCCGGAGGGTCCTGCCCTAGGGGATACCCTGGCAGCACTATGCCCTCAAGGGGATCAGCCCTCCACCGAGCTGTAAGTAAAAGGTACTTAATAATGAAAATATCTCGCTTTACCTGTGAGGAAAATAACCGAGGCATTTATCTTGCAGTTCGGATCTTAGCCCTTCTCAGCAGAGCTCGTCTTCAGGGGACCTTCTTCCAGAGATGATGGCGAGCGAAACACCTCCCCCTGCCATACCGCCTCATGAGGCGGGCGACCCCGAGGTGTCGTCGCGGAGGGTTTCTCTTGATCCGGAATGGCTAGAAGGTAATCCTATGGCCACCCGAAGTCCTCAGTATCCGGCTCTTGAAGAGAGCAATCAAAAGAATCCGGCACCGTCTGGTGTGCGGTCGGACGTACTGAGGGATCTGCTAGAGCAAGCGGCTATCTCAGAAGAGCACCGCACATTGATGGGTACAGTGATTGAAAGGATTTCGTCCGCCGAAAGCAGGTTGCATGAAGCCTTTATGAGTCTACTGACGGGTTTTGAGGTACACGAAATCATGTACATTTTGACAGTACCGCACATTTTTAGATGTGCCCTGTGTAGATAGTAGCCCCTGAGACTCTGTTTGTCATCGAAAACGGCGGCAAACAGAGGATCATAGTCCCAGGTAATAACCAGACCGCCTTTATGTGCAGGTGGTTGAAGCTCCGGTGGCTAGCCGGACTGATGGGTTTGCCGAACTAAGGCGGCAACTGGATGCGGCAGATGCCGACATCGTGCTTGTTAACAAGCGGCTTGACGAGGCACAGGGTAGGTGATTTTTCTGGTGATTGTCACATAGTAAGAGCAGCATGATGCCAGTATCTTTCATATATTGTGACTGCAGATGGAGCTGCCACTGTGGAGACCCTTCGGGTAGAGCTTGCCCGAGCCAAGGAGCAAGCAAGGAGTAGTAATGCGGCCGCTTTAAAGGCGGCCGAAGAGTGAAGGGCCGAACAGGCCACACATTACGAGAGCAAAGAAAAAATAGCCAAGATGGCTGTAGAGTTAAAAGATGCTGCTGACCGTTACCGGCTTCTTGAAGGAGAAAACCGGGTGAAGGCGACGGACCTGGAGAAGGCCCGGGTGGCTGCCAAGGAAGCGCACTCCAAAATTAGAGCGACGAAGGAGGAGCTGAATCAAGCTGCAGATATCGTTTCTGGGAAGCCCTTCTTGTTGCAGACTAAGTTCGGAGATCCGAAATATGCTCCTCTGGACTGGCTATGGAGTTCTGTGGATGAGTACATGGATTTGGCTGCAAGTTCTGCTGATGCGGCCGAGTACTTCAAGGATCAGAAAGGTCCTGAAGTGGAGAAGCTATTCTGGTCACAGTTTCACGCTCCAGTCCGTCCGCTGTTGCTGAATGAGCGATTGACCAGTTGGGCCGAGCTCCATAGATTATCCAGACTTGCCATGAGGTCCGTTGTGGATCATCTGTTGCCAGGAGGGCCAAGGCCGAATAGCTACTTTAGCTTAGTGCAACAATTCCTTGGTCCTGTGCCATGCATCGATGCTGTAAAGAGGTCGGCGTGCATAGAAGGCTCGCGGATGGCCCTTGCCTATGTCAAAACATACTCGGCGGAGATGGATGCCACCACTGTTGCGGCACAGGGTTTGGCCATAGGCCGAGTGGCTGCCGAGCACTACTTTGAAGAAGTTATTGAAGGCGCTCGTTCGATAGAGGCTCAGTGCTTGAAGAATATTATGTTTGAGTGACATGTTTTCCCGTTGTAAAAACAATGTTTTATTGAGTTTATCAAGGCTGTATTTACACTTTTTCCCGAAAGTGCTATGATGCCTCATATGCGGCCGTTTATGTATATATGTATATAACCTGAAAGATGGCAGTCGTCGGCTTCAGCCCCCACACATATAATGTGGGGGTGTTCGCAGAAGACGCATGTTCACACTTGATCCAACGTCTTGGTCCATTAAGGAGGTGATAGCGCAGCAAACTAGACAATCAGACTATAATGCTTTAACACTTTCACTTAGCCAGAGGAGTTTGATAGTGGGGCTACTATATAGCCCCTTGTGGCTCTGCGCTCATCCGAATTCGGGGCGCGTACATGCCTGGCTGAGAAACGGCCCTTTATTAAGGCGGAGGAATCCCGAAGATTCCGCTAGGTTATCGAGTGGTTGACCAGTCTCACGCTATATCATGACAGTCAGTTTTCGGCTTTCTCTACTGAGGTGCTCATCTGGATGAACCAGGGCACAATCGCGGTAGTTCTCCTGGTGCCGCCTTAGCCGATAGAGCGGAACGTAAGGCAGCAAAACACAGGAGCCGGGAAAACCCAACATTTGACCAAAGACATGATTCAGAGCTGATGCATATAAGGCCAAACTCGCGACGCCGAACACTCCCTAAGGTATTCGGTCTTCATGATGTAAACCTGGCTTAAACAGTGCCTTTTGTAATAAGCCCCTGGTGTCCAGGTACATGCAATATTCTGACGTGGCCACATGCCAATACGTCAGCATCCTTATCAATTGTATTGAGAATCCGGGGGATGTGTATCAACAAGAGACAGTAAAAAAGGTTTACGCAGGGTCTTAATCTAAAAAGAATCCTTGAAACGGGTCCATGCTGCATGTCTGCGCCTGTGAGTCCGTTGTGCCGTATCCTGGACGGGTGTAGCACGATGGTCATCTGTAAAAGAGAGGAACTTAGTTGAAAAGTTGTCATGCAAAACGGTAGGTTATAATAAATAAACCATGTATAGTTCAAGATGAGTAAAGTTGAGCCTAATTGTCACTTGTTTACACGTGTTGATCCCCTTGTATTGTTATAGGGGTATATCCATCAAACCTGTATCAATTATATATAGCCGAACCTGACTCGTCTAACTGTGTCCGTGGTCTTAACGACCTGTCAGATGCTCTAGTTGGTGAGGTCGTCTAGTGTGCGGCTGCCAAGGCAGCCGCACGGTCTTCCTCACGCAAGGAGCGCTCAATATTTCCATTTACTGTAATGATGCCACATGGACCGGGCAACTTAAGCATGAGAGAAGCGTAATGCGGTATTGCGTTAAAGCGAGCGAAAGCTTCGCGTTCGAGTAGTGCTTGATAGCCACTTTGGAACGGAGCGATGTGGAAGGTTAACTTTTCGCTGCGGAAGTTATCGGGAAAGCCGAATATAACCTCTAGTAGCAGGGAGCCCGTGGAATGGGCTTCTGGGCCTGGCGTTACTCCTTTAAAGGTAGTATTGCTATGGCTGATTTTTGTTGGGTCTATCCCCATTTTGCGGACTGTGTCCTGATATATCAGGTTTAAACTACTGCCGCCGTCCATCAGGACTCGTGTGAAGTGATATCCGTCAATTATCGGGTCTAACACCAAGGCAGCCCATCCTGCATGCCGGATACTTGCCGAGTAATCCCGATGGTCAAAGGTGATCGGTTGGGACGACCGGTGGCAGAACTCCACGGTGATAGGCCCTGGGCCATGTGTCTCTAGGAGTGCCGCTTTGTTTCTCCCCTTTATCACGTGTAACATGTTTACTGTTTTGACTTCTGGTGGGAACTTCTTCTATTCCCCAGTGCTTTGCTTGCGAGGCTCGTCCTTGTCTTCGCTTGGTGTATCCTGCCCCTTGTGTTCGGCGTTGAGCTTGCCGGACTGCTTGAAGACCCAACATTCTCTATGGGTATGATTTGCAGGTTTATCGGGGGTGCTGTGGATCTGGCATATTTTGTCCCAAATTTTGTTTAGGCTGGACAGTTCGTCTCTGTTGCCTTTGGAGGGCAGCTTTCGCTGACCTGGCCGAGAGCTTCTGAATCCGGTGTTTACCGCTGTGCTCTTCGGGCTGTCTTCTTTATTCCGGCGCTTGTTTTTGCTGCGTCGTGGTTTCCCGTTCCCGTCCCTAACTTCAGATGTACTTGGGTCGCTGGTGCTACATCGGGCTAACCAGCTGTCCTCGCCCGCGCAAAAGAGGGTCATGAGGCTTGTTAATGCTGCCATTGTTCTCGGCTTTTCTTGGCCGAGGTGTCTGGCAAGCCATTCGTCTCGAACGCTATGCTTGAAAGCTGCTAAGGCTTCAGCGTCCGGACAGTCGACTATTTGGTTCTTTTTAGTGAGAAACCTGTTCCAAAGCTTTCGGGCTGACTCTCCGGGCTGTTGAGTTATATGACTTAAATCGTCTGCATCCGGTGGTCGGACACAGGTCCCTTGAAAATTTGCCTGAAAAAGCGTCTTCGAGCTCTTCCCAGCTTCCAATGGAGTTTTCGGGGAGGCTTTTAAGCCAGTGCCGAGCTAGCCCTTTGAGCTTGAGGGGTAAGTACTTCATGGCTTGGAGATCGTCTCCTGAGCCATGTGGATATGGAAGATGTAGTCCTCAATCTAGGCCCCAGGGTCTGTCGTTCTGTCGTACGCCTCTATGTTTACGGGTTTGAATCCCTCTGGAAATTCATGGTCCAGCACCTCATCGGTGAAACATAGGGGGTGTGCGGCACCCCTGTATTTAGGTGTAACATGGTGTTCGGATTTTTGTTATGTTGCATTGCATGCTGGAGCGCGCTTGCTTGGCTCGTAGATGGATCTGGTTGCACCGTCCTTTTGATGCCAGCCCTCACGTGGATCGCGTACTGGCTTGTGTGTGGTGTCGTTTGCCGCTCTATGTTGGACGAGGTCATCTATGTTTTGTTTTTTGATTGCAGGGGATCTAAGGCCTCCTCATCAAATTCAGGTAGCAGTTTTCGCTTCGGGTAGCTCTTTGTGTGGCGACTACCGCTGTATTTTGCTGCAGTGTTGAGTACTTCACTCCATCTGATTCCGAGTGTGTCTTGTGCAGCCCTGAGCCTTTGCTTCTGCTTTTTCAGGCTCCTCGCAGTGGCAACAAGCCTTTTATGGGTATTCTGTTGCTCCGGGTGCCTGTCCGGTGTGATGTCATCGGGGCTGTTATCTTCGCCGGAGTCGGGTTGTTCGGTTTGATTCTCCGTGTTGCCGTGGTCGGACGGTGGTTCAATGCCATGTTTGTCGTCCGCTGGCTCACCCTGCTCTCTCGCTGGGTCTATATGATCGTTGTTTCTGCCGAGGCGGGATTTGGAGCGGCGCTTACGCTGCCGCTTTGACTGCTTCTCGGGGGAACGATCCTCCGCTGCGTCCTTCCGTTCCTCGTCATCGTTTTCTTTCGGTGTGTCCACCATGTATACATCATATGATGAAGTGGGCGTCTAGTGACCTGTGGGCAGTGGCTCCTATTCGTCTCCTGCATCGTCATCCATTCCGTCGATGTCTTCGGAGTCGAAGTCGAGCATGTCGGTCAAATCGTCGCCAGTGGCTACTAAGTGGGTGGTGGGTGGGCGGCGAACTTCTTCGTCATCCGCATCCCAATCCTTCCGGACATAGTTCGGCGAGGACTCTCCTGACAAGGAGAGAGACTTTAATGAATTCAGTATGTCGCTGAAGGGCGAGTGCTGAAAGATATTCACGGAGGTGAACTCCATGATCGGCGCCCAGTCGGATTCGATAGGCACAGGCGCAGGCGGTTCAGAGTCCGTGGCCGGGGAAGAGTCCGGCAGTTCGGCGTCACGGCTCCCGTGAAGGGTAAGGTCGATACTCGGCTCGATCGCTGCTGAGAATGCGGCCTCCATGGCGGGGTTCTATCCACCCCTCCATGGATGGCACAATTGGCTCTGAATTAAGGGTCGGAGCAGTTGCCGGTGCAGTCTCCTGAACAATGTCCTATGGCAGAGCTAAATCATGCTCGTCGTGATCGTGCGGCGCACTCGAGAGGGGCTCGAATCCGTCGAAGATCAAGTCTCCGCGGATGTCGGCCGTGTAGTTTAAACTTCCAAACCTGACCTGGTGGCCAGGGGCGTAACTCTCGATCTGCTCCAGATGGCCAAACGAGTTGGCCCGCAGTGCAGAGCCGCCAGATACAAAGATCTGTCCGAGGAGAAAAGTCTCACCCCGGACTACATCACTATCGATGATTGGAGGAGCCATCCAGCCTAACGCTGATGACACAGAGGAACTCTCAATGAAAGCAACAATGTCTATGTCAAAACCGGCGGATCTCGGGTAGGGGGTCCCGAACTATGCGTCTAGGCGGATGGTAACAGGAGGCAGGGGACACGATGTTTACCCAGGTTCGGGCCCTCTTGATGGAGGTAATACCCTACGTCCTGCTTGATTGTTCTTGATAATATGAGTAGTACAAGAGTTGATCTACCACGAGATTGAAGAGGCTAAACCCTAGAAGCTAGACTATGGTATGATTGTTGTCGTTGGTCCTACGGACTAAACCCTTCGGTTTATATAGACACCGGAGGGGGCTAGGGTTACACAGAGTCAGTTACAAGGAAGGATATCTACATATCCGTATTGCCAAGCTTGCCTTCCATGCCAAGGAGAGTCCCATCCGGACACGGGACGAAGTCTTCAATCTTGTATCTTCATAGTCCAACAGTCCGGCCAAAGGATATAATCCGGCTGTCCGGATACCCCCTAATCCAGGACTCCCTCATACGTCCTCCATCTTCTTCATGCCAAAGTGTCCCATTAATCCTCCTCCATGCGCCTCCTGCAATAACAAAAGACGAATAGAGCTAGCTGGAATGCATAGCTTGTTAGCACGGAACACAAATCCATCATTAACGACAAACTTGTTCCACTTTCTTCCTTCTTTACAATTCTGCATTACATATTTAAAATCAGCACCATGCACATATTGATCTTTGATGGTCTCCAAACCAAATATTTTGAAGTCAAGTTGTGAAAGCATAGTATTGCGACGAGACAATGCATCAGCAATAACATTTTCTTTACCCTTCTTATGTTTAATGACATAAGGGAAAGTCTCAATGAATTCAACCCATTTAGCATGTCTACGATGCATTTTGGTTTGACTTTTAATATGTTTCAATGATTCATGATCAGAATGTATAACAAATTCTTTGGGCCATAAATAATTTTGCCATGTTTCTAAAGTCCGAACAAGAGCATAAAATTCTTTATCATAAGTAGAATAATTCAGACTAGGCCCACTCAATTTTTCAGAAAAGTATGCAACAGGTTTTCCATCTTATAATAACACACCTCCTAATCCAATACCACTAACATCACATTCAAGCTCAAAAGTCTTATTAAAATCTGGAAGTTGGAGTAAAGGAGCATGTGTTAACTTATCTTTCAATACCGTGAAGGCTTCTTCTTGTGCGATACCCCAAACAAAAGGTACATCCTTCTTTGTAAGCTCATTGAGAGGTGCAGCAATGGTGCTGAAATCTCTCACAAAACGCCTATAAAATCCAGTGAAGCCAAGAAAACTCCTCACTTGTGTGACCGTTTTGGGCTGCGGCCAACTCTCAATAGCTTCAATCTTGGCTTTATCAACTTCGATTCTCTATGGAGTAACAACATAGCCAAGAAAAGATACTCGGTCAGTGCAGAAGGTGCACTTCCCAAGGTTACCAAACAAACGTGCATCGCGTAGAGCAATAAAAACAGCACATAGATGTTCCAAATGTTCCTTCAAAGATCTGCTATAAATCAGTATATCATCAAAATAGACTACCACAAATCATCCAATGAAAGCACGTAAAACTTCGTTCATTAATCTCATGGAAGTACTAGGTGCATTAGTTAACCCAAAAGGCATGACTAACCACTCATATAATTGAAACTTAGTTTTAAATGTTGTTTTCCATTCATCTCCCAATTTCATACGAATTTGATGGTATCCACTACGCAAATCAACTTTGGAGAATATTGTAGAGCCACTCAATTCATCAAGCATGTCATCTAGCCTAGGAATAGGATGACGATAACGAACAGTAATATTATTAATGCCTCTACAATCAACACACATACGCGACGTACCATCCTTTTTTGGCACTAGTATAATAGGAATAGCACAAGGACTAAGAGATTCGCGTATATGACCTTTGTTGAACAACTCATGTACTTGATGCATAATCTCCTTCGTATCCTCTGGATTGGTACGATATGGCACACGGTTAGGCAGCGAAGCACCGGGAATTAAGTCTATCTGATGCTCAACCCCTCGAATAGGTGGTAATCTCGGTGGCACGTCTTGTGGAAAGACGTCAGCGAACTTCTGCAAAATGTTAGTGATAGCGGGAGGCAAAGAGGAAGGGACATCCTCGAAAGAAAATAACGCCTCTTTGCACACAAAAGCATAGCAAACAGATTTGCTGAAACCTAGAACATCAATATTAGATTTGGTGGCAAGTAAACATGCACTTTTCAATTTAATTCAGAAGTAACACTAGATGGTTTATTATTAGGCTTCATTTGTTGCTCAAATTCTTTTGCCACAATCTGATTTTCACTCTTATGTTTCTCCTGTTTTGCTTTATTAGCTCTAGTAATATCATCTTTCAAAATGGAATCAAGAGTCATAGGAAGCAAAGTAATATTTTTATCATTATGAACAAGAGTATACTGATTATTTCTACCATGGTGTACAGAACTTTTACCAAATTGCCATGGTCTACCAAGTAATAAGAAACATGCTTGCATAGGTACCACATCACAACCAGTACGTGTTACCTTAACATTGCCGTTGTTGTTGAACCATTGGATGTAGTAAGGATGTGGATGTGGTCTTGTGGTGAGAGATAGCTTCTCCACCATCTCCATGCTAGCCAAGTTGTTGCAGCTCCCTCCATCTATGATGATGCGAACAGAACGTTCCTTCACAACTCCCTTTGTATGGAACAAATTATGCCTCTGATTTTGCTCAGCTTGTGTAACCCGCACACTCAAAACACGTTGAGCAACTAAACATTCATACCTGTCAGCATCTTCAGCAGCCATGTATTGCGTGTCATGATCAGAATCATCTCCACCGTGTTCTTCATGGGTAATAAGAGCCAAAGTTTCCCCATCATAGTCACTAGCAGACTCATACCCACCATCCTCAGTAGCAATTATCACACGCTGAGATTTGCATTCTCTCGCAAAATGTCCTCTTCCCTTACAATGACGACAAATAATATCACTTGTGTGCCCTGTTGATGCCATGGAAGAAGAAGAGCTCTGCGCAGGCCCGACAGGTGTGCTCTTGGCAGATAGTGGTGGTTGTGCCTGCTTTCTTGTATCATGACTGGAGGTGGCACCTGATGGAGGTGCTGGTGCAGTGGAAGTAGAGGATGCACGTGGTGTCCATGATGAAGGTCGACCTGCAGAAAAGTTAGTTCGCGCCAATGCCTGTCGATCATGCACTTCACATTCAGTTTTACAAGCAAGATGGAATAAATGAGTGATATTATCATACTCCTTATACTCTCGAATGGTCTGAATCTCTCTATTTAATCCACCCATAAAACGTGCAAGCGTAGCTTCATTCTCCTCAACAATAGCACATCTAATCATGCCAGTTTGTAATTCCTGATAATATTCCTCTATAGAATTTTTTCCTTGTCTTAAACGCTACAATGTTTGAAGTAATTCACATTGATCATATGGTGGAACACAACGAGTACGCATAGCAGTTTTCAAAGTAGCCCAAGTAGCTGGAATAGGATATAATCTACAATGTTCAGACCACCAAGCACATGCAAAGCTAGTGAAAGCACAAACAACAGCAGGAACACGTCTCTCCTCAGGATATTGTAAACATGTAAATCATTGTTCAGTTTCTAACTCCTAAGTAAGATATATATCAGGAACATATCTACCCTCAAATGGTGGAATATTCAGTTTTAGTTTAGGAAGATGGTCATGATCTCGTACCTCAGGTGTTTGTGCAGCCCTACCATTGCGATGATATGCATGAGGACTACCTGGTGGCGGTGGTGCTGGTGGTTGCACGTAGTTCTAATTTTGATCAACCTCATCCTCGTAATGGTCCTCCACCACAGCAGGAGCAGCAGGCGCTACACAAGAATCAACAGCAGCACCATAATTTTGACCGGGCTCAAGGGGAATGCATAGTGCCCCTCCCACTTGATTTGGAAGGCGATGTTGTTGTTGTTGCAGAGGTGCGTTAGGTGCAGACGGTGGTGGTGGTGGAAGACGCGCAAGCAATTCATTAAACTTGTTATCGAGCTTTGTTTCGAACGTCTTCTTCATGCCATCTATCTTCTCCATGGCCTCTTCAAATCTGTTTAGCACATCTTGCACCTGTCCACTTATCATTTGCTGAAACTTATGATAAAGCTCCTTGTTCGTCAAGTTCTCCCAGTCAATCTCTTCGGCTTGTGATCCTGCCATGGTTAGCAGCGATAGAAACACACAAGAATATGGTCCTACAGACTACTAACAAGAGGTGGTGGTGGGTGTCACAAATCCATCAAGCAAATCTCAAATTCTTACTAGTTCTTACCCAGCAGCAGGCGGTGATCGGCAACCGTGGTAGTCAAAAATCTCAAAGCTTGGATAGAGCGATTACCAGGGAGAGTCAAACGCACGACGTAGATGTATGCGGAGCTAGGAAGGCTTATAATATGGTAGCAAAAAGGGTTAGAAATAATCAATTCAGATATGCAAAGTTGAATAAACGCTCAATGATGGTACTGTGCTGGTCCTAGGCTAGACCGTACTAGAGCCGTGAGCCTAGAACACGAACAAAATCACGGTGCTGCACGTAAACAAGGGAAAAGCACACTCTGGGAAAAAATTCACTCTATTTTTTGTGCTCCTCTTTTTTTGCGAAAGAAATACTATAATGGCGATTGTCTCCAAACTCTTCCCAGGTCAAACTGAGAGGATGGGCACGGATTTGTTTTAACTATTTCTTTCAGAAATCAAGGCAGCAACGACAAAAAAGTGCGGCAAAAAATCACTATGATGGTACGTGGCTCAAAAGACTTAGAAAAGCCTAAAAATAGGATAGGAAAAAATTGCGTGCAAAATGTTGGCCTAAAAACTGCCCGGGGTCTCCAGACTTTTTTTTCCGAAACCTACTCAGGCAAGGAAACATGAAATGGAAATTAGATGGATCTCGAAAACAAACCTAATATGAAAGGAACTCGGATTGGTGGTGGATATATGGTGGTAGGATATGGCAGCGGTGGTTGTATATGGCAGCGATGGTGGTAGCGGTCGTGGTATATGGATACGGATCGGTGGTGGTATGTGGATACCGATTGGTGGTGGTATATGGATACGGATCGGTGGAGGATAAGCGGTGGTGGTAGATGGCAGGGGCGATGATGATGGTGCGGCGGCGGCGTGACAACTTATGACCAGAACTCAAAACTCTAAAAGACTAGATGCTAAGACCAGCAACAAGACACGACGATGCAACCGCAAATTCAACAAAGCAAAACCCTAAAAATATTATGCAAAGGCTTAGATTGGTTCGGATATGATGAACTGAACCTATTTTCTGTAGCTTTTTCATGGACGGTAGGTATGAACAAAGGACTCGATCTAAACTACGAAAAACTGTAAAATCTCACCGAGCAACCTGGAAATCTGATACCACTTGATAGAGGCAAAGGTGTCCTGTCTTACGATGAGATGGTGGCTATCATTTTGGAGGAAGTCGACCTTGACGATCCGACTACGAACGTGCGAGGACGTTGCGCCTTAGCAATTGCTAAACCAACTCTGAGAGGTTATTGACCACGCCGGAGCACGATCAACCTGACCACGAAGGTCTGTTTCCTGCAGGCAAACGAAGAACAAGCAAGAAACTAAGATTGCGATCTGGATATTGCGAATATAAGAGGAAAGCTTTATTAATGAAGGTGGAGTTCTGTGACGCCTTTGTCTGGTCGTTGATCACAAACAAAGTATGCGAAGTTGCAGCTATGGAGAACTTTCATCTAAACAAAACCCAAAGTCTAAATGATGCCCTAAGGGTTGTATATATGGAGGAGAGAGGGGGGAATTTCGTGGACCTTGGAGGAGGGGTCCGAAACCAACCCTAACTCTTGTTTCGAAAGTACATGGGCCTGACCCAAAAATAAGGTGACGCAGCACCTAGAATAGTCTATGGATGAAATTTATGAAGTGGCATATTGTATATTTCGTCCAAGGCTTCATGCACTCATTATGGTGGCTTCAAAGTCCTGGAATCATCACTTGTATTTCCGTTCTTGTTCCCCTTGCGCACGCCATCATCTCCGTGCTTGAACTTGCTCCAAGGTTCATCTTTCTTGTCCAAGCTAGGCCCTTCTTTTGTAAGCCAAACAAATGTATCCAATTTAGGCAGCATTATATTCTCATGAACATTACAATCGTTACCAAGAAACGAAAGTACCTGGTAATTTAATTGGCATGCGCGAGCTCTAGTAATTGGTCCAGTATGTATAGCAGCAGGGGTTGTGGGTGTAACAATGGTATTGATATCCTCATCAATGCGTCGGTGCTATACAAACAGTTTTTAACCCCTTTCCACGACGACATTTGGAACCGTCGCCAAGTGACTGTGGGCGATAGGGGGGTCCTTCCAACACGACGCAAAAACCGTCGAGGATAGGGAGCCAAGATGCATATACAATACTCCTACTTGTTTGTGCTCGCATTGCCATCGCATTCGGTATTCCATGGTGCTATGTTTACGATGCGCGACGCATCACAAGCGGTTCACTATTATAGAACTTGTATGATAAGCATACAATCACACACATTCGCTTGTTCCAAACCATATGTGATAACTAATAAAGAAGATTAGCTAATCGTCGTACGAGTGTCGGATAGGATTATGAAACGTTGGTCCGTCGTAACATTGTCGTACACGACAACTATCGCACAAGCTATTCTATAATGGAATGTTTATGATGCATACTTCATCAGAAATAGTTCATGGTTGCGAATCGTGTACGATAAGGCAACTATGACAAATGTTTAGTTTGCCTGCACCGTTTGTGATATTGTCTGACATTGCACACGCTTTGCAAACGGCAGCTATGTGCATGCTTGCACACGTTTCCTCTCTGTGAACCGTCTCGGATTATGGTGTATATCGCAAATGTTTGTGTTTTACCAATCGTGTATGCCGTAACGACCTGGAGAGCATAATTTCACCGTAATTTAATTGCTGCAATTTCAAATTGTACCGTATTTGAATTTGAATTTGAATGTATGTTATAGCTTTATTCATATCCATCAGGTTCAAACAACCAATGCCTTACTCGATTTATAGGTACATATGTTCAAGAATTACATTAGAACCAAATAAAGAATGATGAACCATAGTTGTATACTTGTACTATTAAAGACGGTAAAGAAAGAGGAGAAATACATTCTGGTTGCTGAACAAGATGAAGCGGAATGCCCATATTGTGCCCTCCTCCATGTAGAAGGCACACACGACTCTAGTCCAACCCCTTGTGATAGCCGATCGCCCATCCTTCACGGTCTTCATGAAAACATCTAGATAATCATCGTGTTCTGGTAGAAATACTTTAACCTTTGCATGCCCACCAATCATGTAGTTTGAGAGGTAATCTTGAGTAAACTGCTTTGGCAACCACTACAAAGGAAAAAGATTCAGACATTGTCATCTAACACAACTCATTATGGGAAGTAAAAAGAAGGTTGTAGAGTTCTTACGTACCATCCTGCAGATCGCCGTTGTCTTGGATAAAGTGTAAAGAAATAGTTTAATTACCATCTTTGGACCCATTTTACTAACAATCTTTATCAGCTTCCTCATTTGATGCTGGTTCATCGATATCTCATTGCCCCATACGCAGAAAGGGTCAAAGTGCGGATCTTTACCAATGACATATGTACCTAAAAGAACCAAGTTAATATTAGAAGCTAAACAGAAATTGCACAATGATGTAGTACAACACACTTTTATAATATCTTATAACATCCAATATACTCACATATTAGATGAATTAACATCCTATATTATGGGCCGGAAGGAGTTTATTGCATTCTTACAAATTATCGGATGATTAACTACTACTGTATCCATGGGTTATAGTTAGTTTGAGCTAGTTCGGGCTCAAATATCCCTAAAGTATATCTAAACATGAGGGCTAGTTTGAGCTAGTTGCATCTATAACCCACCCAAAAAAACTATCCAACCCAAGAGGTGCTGATTGGAGCTAGTTCTCCTAGTGCATTTATTGTCAATCTAACCCTGCCATCCAACAACTCTTTGGATGGAGTTAGTTCAGGGTTAGTCATGAGCTAGAAACTAACTCTAACCTATAGCTAAGGTTAGTATCCAAACAGGGCTGTGTTGTTGTTGTTGTTGTTGTTGTTGTTGTTGTTGTTGTTGCTACCGCTGCTCTTCTACGTATATCTGGACATCATCAGAATATTAATGTCACACTCTTCTGTGTTGCTATGTAGCCTAGGATTGCATATTTAGACATTAAGTACAGTGTGTGTTGCTATGTAGCCTCATAAATATTACATATGGCCCTAGTTAACCTAATGATAAATGGGTTGAAGATATATTCAGTTAAAAGTCTGATTCACCGATTAGTCCCTTATCAGCCCCCGGCCTATATGGTACCAGCTACCGATATCCTAAACAGTGAGCATATATAAGCCATGGGATGAAACTAACCTCGATGCAAAATAGCAGTCGTTCCCAAAATTGTCCTGTGTAGGTACATCGAGAAGCATGTTAAGCACAACATGCTAAACATCGACCAAAATTATCCATGAGAGACAAAATAATCTCCAAAAGATAGCTTTAGTGTGCAGGTTTAACCACACTAGTAAAGCAAAACAAGTGGAAAGGTGTGTTAACTGCAATAGGCCTAACATTTAACAACAAGCAAACATAGTCATTCAAACTGGTATTGTGTCGGTCTATGTACACTGGTTATTGTTAAATAAAAATGGAAAGGCGTGTTAACTACAAGATGCAGCAACCAAATGTAGTCATTCATAGTGGTATTGTTGAAACTAGTACTGATGAAATTGAACTGCACAGTTCATACTTGCACATATAGAACATCGTGTTGTGAATAACTGGAATAAACAAGGCATACTACAAACAACCAAAGATAGCATTTGAAAATGGACATATGCTAACTAAAAACAACCGAACAATCAAAAAACCTTAAAAGAGGCATATGCTAGCTATAACAGGCTTAACAACAAGCAAATATATGCATTCCTATCGGTATGTTTAAAACTGGATTGATGAAATGTACTCATAGTAAATAATTGCACATATAGAGCATCACATTGTGAACAACTGAAATAAACAAGGCATACTGCAAACAACCAGATATAGCAATTAAAACTAGACATATTCTCACTACACTACAAAAGGGAATCGACAAAACAAATCATGGGTTCCCCCTGTGAAGAGGCATGGCAAACAAATCATGGGTTTCCTCACTTGTCACATATGGGCTCATTCCCTTGGGAAGAGCACGAATGCTGGATGCGCTCCATGTTGTCGCAGATGGGCTCCTTCCCCTTGGAAGAGCACAGCTGTAGGGTGCCCTACCTGATGTCACAGACGGGCGCTTTCCGCTTGGAAGAGCAGACGGGCGCTTTCCCCTTGGAAGAGCATATGGGCTCTTTCCCCTTGGAAGAGCCGGAGATGGTGCCCTCCTCATGGTCGCCATCGATGAGGTCTGACTTGGAAGCTATGCATCACAAGCCAGCGTCGCAGAATGTGTCCTTCAGAAATGACAAAAGGGGCTTGATGGCGATGTAGGATGACAAATTCTTGTCAGCAAGCCAGAGGAGATCAGCGGCGGGGCCATGGATGAGATCAACATCGGTTGAACCCAAGGGGTCGGGGTGGGTGAGGGAGTCCTAGACTAAGGGGTCCTCAGACGTATCGCCTGTTAGCAATGGGCCGGACTGATGGGCCATGAAGATATGAAGACCGAAGACTGCACCCATGTCCGGATGGGACTCTCCTTGGCATGGAAGGCAAGCTTGGCGACCGAATATGTATATTCCTTTCCTTTGTAACCGACCTCGTGTAACCCTAGATCCTCCCGGTGCCTATATAAAATGGAGGATTTAGTCCGAAAAGGGGGGGTAGTCATTACCATAGTCATACAGGCAAGACTTCTAGGGTTTAGCCATTACGATCTCGTGGTAGATCAACTCTTGTAATACTCGTATTCATCAATATCAATCAAGCAGGACGTAGGGTATTACCTCCATAGAGAGGGCCCGAACCTAGGTAAACATCGTGTTCCCTGTCTCCTGTTACCATCGACCTTAGACGCCCAGTTCGGGACCCCCTACCCGAGATCCACCGGTTTTGACACCGACATTGGTGCTTTCATTGAGAGTTCCACTGTGTAGTCGACGAAAGGTTCGATGGCCCCTTCAATCGTCGATAGTGACGCCGTCTAAGGAGAAACCTTCCTCCCTAGACAGATCTTCGTGTTCGGCGGCTTCGCACTGTGGGCCAACTCGTTTGGCCACGTGGAGCAGACCGATAGCTACGCCCCTGGCCATCAGGTTAGATTTGGGAGTATGAACTACGTTGCGGAGATCTGTGGAGATTTGATCTTCACCGGATTCGAGACCGGGGCGACCGCTCTCGGTCACCTTGACGAACATGACCTAAATCTGTCGTCAGACCGCATCCAGGAGATAGCTCATGTGACCACTCCGGCCTTAGATCTAGAGTGCACTGTGGCATCCAAGGATTGGAGGTTCAACCCCACTACGGAGGCCACAGATTCCCCTGCTTTGGAGCCGCACATGGACTTAACCTCACACGATATCTGTGTCACCAGAATTCTGGACTCGTCTCTAGTTATAAGTTCTGAACCATGTGAGCCTGCGGACGCCGAACTTGATCGTTCATCGATCTTCGAATTCAGCGCTGTAGACATCTTCCAGCACTCGCCTTTGGGAGATGTGCTAAACTCATTAAAAATCCTATCCTTGGCGGGGGACTTGCAACCGAACTATGTTCGGTTCGAACTAGGGGCTGATTGTCGGTTTCAAAACCGGCGGATCTCGGGTAGGGGTCCCGAAATGTGAGTCTAAGGCGGAAGGTAACAGGAGGCAGGGGACACAATGTTTACCCAGGTTTGGGCCCTCTTGATGGAGGTAATACCGTACGTCCTTCATGATTGTTCTTGATGATATGAGTATTACAAGAGTTGATCTACCACGAGATCGTAGAGGCTAAACCCTAGAAGCTAGCCTATGGTATGATTGTATGTTGTCCTACAGACTAAACCCTCTGGTTTATATAGACACCGGAGGGGGCTAGGGTTACACAGAGTCCATTACAAGGGAGGAGATCTACATATTCGTATTGCCTAGCTTGCCTTCAACGCCAAAGAGAGTCCCATCTGGACACGGGAGGAAGTCTTCAATCTTGTATCTTCATTGTCCAATAGTACGGCCAAAGGATATAGTCCGGCTGTCCGGAGACCCCCTAATCCAGGACTCCCTCAGTAGCCCCTGAACCAGGCTTCAATGACGATGAGTCCGGCGCGCAGTATTGTCTTCGGCATTGCAAGGCGGGTTCCTCCTCCGAATACTCCACAGAAGATTTTGAACCCAGGGATAGTGTCCAGCTCTGGAAAACAATTTCCACATACCACCGTAGAGAGAATAATATTTCCACAAATCTAATCCGCCGACGTGTTTTGACAGCGCGACGTTATGTCATGGCCCGGTCATTATCCGAAACATTTTTCCCAGTCAGCACTGCACATATTGTGAGGCGGTTTCCTTGGCACGTCTTGTCGAAGCGAAGATCGTGTCCCCCTTTTTATGGGATTCTCATCAATACGGACGTGGGTAACCCACTTGTGCCCATTGGTATGACTCCTCGATTTTAGGCGAGTCCAAAACGGCCACGAGGAGGACGCTTGACATTCACCCTCTTTATAAAGAGGCCAAGACATGTCCTTTTTTCCTCTCGTGCTCAATCGAATCCCTCGCCCGCCTCGAGTTCCAACACCCCAAGCTCAGTTCAGGCGCTTTAGACCTTCAACCATGTCCAGATCCAACCTCCAAGGTCGGTGGATGTCTTCCTCTGTCACAGAGGTGGACATCAAGAAGCTGAGAGAGGCCAGATATCTGACCGTCGAAATTTCGCACAGGCTGCCCGCCCGAGGGCAGGTCATCCCCACTCCCAAACCCAACGAGAGTGTTGTGTTCATCTCTCACTTCCTCCGAGGACTAGGCCTTGCTCTAGATCCCTTTGTTAGGGGGCTCATGTTCTATTATGGGCTGGATTTCCATGATCTGGCCCCGGATTCCCTCCTTCACATCTTGCCGTTCATCGTCGTATGTGAGGCCTTCCTCCGTGTTACCCCTCACTTCGGTCTGTGGCTCAAGACCTTCAATGTGAAGCCGAAGATGGTCGAGGGGCGGCACGCAGAGTGCAGAGGTGTCGTGAGAAGCAAAAGCGCTGATGCTCCATGGCCAGAGGGTTCCTTCCCAGAGGTGTCCAGCTTGTGGCAGTAGGAGTGCTTTTACATCGCAGCTCCCCGAAGTACCAAGTGGGTAGCTGCCCCTGCCTTTTGCTCAGGCCCCCACCACAACTGACGTCATGGATCAGCAGGGTGCTGAGCTGGGGTCCAGCAAATGATGTGCCGATATTGCAGAGCCGCATCCGAGATCTATTTGAGAGAGATTTCAGCCTGGTTATGGTAATGCAAGTTATGCTAGTTCGTCGAGTGCAACCTTGCAAACATCGACCCCTCCGTATGTGGGAATTCAACCCGGAAGGACCGCGAACTATTCAGCACTTCCTCGGCATGACGCTCAAAGAGATGTATAAATTGTTCTTCGGACGCCAAATAGAGTGTTCGGACACCACTGAGGATGCGGGTCTGAGCTGCAACCACCCTGATACCCAAGTAAGTAATCCCATGGACGAACACGTTGTCCTTTTACTTATCATGACATCATTCTGAAAAGTCGCTCTTTGACCAGGACTGGATAACAAAGGCGAAGATGATCAGGTTTTTGGCCCCCCTTCCTGAAGGCTTGGCCAATCTAGTACTGGATAGAATGCTCGAGCCGGCGCCTCATCAGGTGCCATCAAAGGAAGATGAAGGGGGGAATAAAGAGGCCGAAAGCGGGACTCACTCGCTACTCGTCCCAACCGGGGGAATGAGCGTTTCCGCAAGGAAGGATAACCAAGGAGAAGAATCTGACATTCCCTCTCCCCGAGGAAGGAAGAGGACCACCTCTGAAGATCTGGAAACCAAGGTTTCCAAACGGGAGAACAAATCTTCACCAGAAGGTCCTGCCTTGGAGGGTATTCGTGCCGCACAATGTCCGCATGGGGATCAGCCCTCTACCGAGCCGTAACTAATCAAAAGGTATTTTAATAGTGAAAGTGTCCTACCTTACTTCTGGAGATAATAACCGAAGCTTATATCTTGTAGTTCCGATCATAGCCCTTCTCGACCGAGTTCGTCTTCGGGGATCTTCTTTCAGAGATGATGGAGAGCGAAACGCCTCCCCTGCTACCCCACCTCATGAGGCGGGCGACCCTAAAGTGTCGTCGCAGAGGGTCTCTCCTGATCCGCCAAGGCCAGAGGGTAATCCTTTGGCTACCCGGAGCAACAAAAAGAGTCTGGAACCATACAGTGTGCGGTCGGACGCACTGAAAGATCTTCTGGAGCAAGCGGCCATCTCAGAAGCGCGTCGTACGCTAATCGGTACGGTAATTGAAAGGATTTCATCCACTGAAAGCGGATTGCATGAATCTTTTATGAGTCTGCTGGAAGGCTTTGAGGTGCGTGAAATAGTGTATGTTTTTTACAGTACCGCACATGTTAGGTGTGCCCTATGCAGATAGTAGCCCCTGAGACTCTGGTTGTCGTTGAAAACGGCAGCAAACAGAGGATCATAGTCCCAGGTGATAACCAGACCGCCTTTATGTGCAGGTGGCTGAAGCTTCGGTGGCTAGCCAGACTGATGGGTTTGCCGAGCTAAAGCGGCAACTTGATGCGGCAGTTGTCGACATCGTGCTTGTCAACAAGCGGCTTGACGAGGCATAGGGTAAGTGATTTTTCCGGTGTTCAACACATAGTAAGAGGAGCATGATGCCAGTATCTTTAATATGTTGTGACTGCAGATGGAGCTGCCACCGTGGAGACCCTTCGGGCGGAGCTTGCCCGAGCCAAGGAACAAGCAAGGAATAGCGATGCGGCCGCTCTAAAGGCGGTTGAAGAGTTGAGGGCCGAATAGGCCGCGCATTGCCAGAGCAAGGAAAGAATATCCAAGATGGCCGTTGAGTTGAAAGATGCCGCTGACCATTACCAGCTTCTTGAAAAGGAAATCCGAGCGAGGGCGACGGACCTGGAGAAGGCCATGGTAGCAGCCAAGGAAGCCCGCTCCAAAATCAGAGCGACGAAGGAGGAGCTGCGTCAAGCTGTGGATATCGTGGCTGGGATGCCCTTCTTGTTGCAGACTAAGTTCGGAGATCCGAAGTATGCTCCTCTTGATCAACTATGGAGTTCTGCAGATGCCTACATGGATTTGGCAGCAAGTGCTGCTGATGCGGCCGAGTACTTCAAGGATCAAAAAGATAGCAAAGTGGAAAAGCTGTTCTGGTCACAGTTCCATGCTCCCGTGTGTCCGCTGCTGTTGAATGAGTGAATGGCCGAGCGGGCCGAGCTCCATAGATTGTCCAGACTTGCCATGAGGTCTGTAGTGGATCATCTGTGGCCGAGAGGGCCAAGGCCGAATAGTTACTTTAGTTTAGTGCAACAATTCCTTAGTGTTGTGCCGCAGATCGATGCTATGAAGAGGTCGGTGTGCATAGAGGGTGTGCGGATGGCCTTTGCTCATGTCAAGACATACTGGGCAGAGATGGAGGCCACCACTGTTGCAACACAGGGTTCGGCCGTGGGCCGACTGGCTGCCGAGCACTACTTTGAAGAAGTCCTTGAAGGCGCTCGTTCGATAGTGGCTCAGTGCTCGAAGAATATTATGTTCTAGTGACATGTACTCCCATTGTAAAAACAATGTTTTATTGAGTTATCAAGGCTGTGTTTATACTTTTGCCTGAAAGTATTATGATGCCTCCTGTGCTGCCATTTATGTATATATGTATATAACCTGAAAGTTTGTAGTGGTCGGCTTCCTCCCCCACGCATATAATGCGGGGGTGTTCGCAAAAAACGCATATTCACACTTGATCCAACGTCTTGGTCCATGAAGGAGGTGGTAGCGCAGCAAACGAGGCAATCGGACTATATTGCTTTAACACTTTCACTTAGCCATAGGAGTTTGACGGTGGGGCTACTATATAGCCCCTGATACTTCTGCGCTCATCCGAATACGGGGCGCGTACGTACATGACCGGGAAACGGCCCTTCGTTAATGCGGAGCAATCCTGAAGATTCCATTGAGTCATCAAGTGGTTGACCAGTCTCATGCTTTATAATGACAGTCAGTTTTCGGCTTTCTCCACTGAGGTGCTCATCCGGATGAACCAGGGCACAATCGCAGTAGTTCTCCCAGTGCTACCTTAGCCGATATAGCAGAACGTAAGGTACCAAAATGTGGTAGATGGGCAAACCCAACATTTGACCAAAGACATGATTTGGAGCTGATGCATATAAGGCCAAACTCACGACGCCGAACACTCCCTAAGGTATTCGGTCTTTATAACATATGCCGGGCTGAACAATGCCCTTAATAATAAACCCCGGGTGTCCAGGTACGTGCAATATCCTGACATGACCACATGCCAATAACGTAACCATCCTTCTCGGTTGTATTGAGTATCCGGAGGATGTGAACAACAAGAGACAGTAAAAAAGGTTTAGGTAGGGTCTTAATCTGAAAAGAAACCTTTGAGTAGGTCCCTGCTGCACGTCTGCGCCTGTGTCTCCGTTGTGCCGTGTCCTGGACGGCTGTAGCACGATTGTCATCTGTAAAAGAGAAGAACTTAGGTGAAATTTGCCATGCCAGAAAATTGGTTATTATCAATAAACCATTAAAATTCAAGATAAGTCAAGTTGAGCTGGACTAGCCCTGATTACACGCGGGAAGCCCCTGGTACCGTCTAGGAGGGTTTGATCATCAAACCAATGTATATGTAATGGTGCACCGGACTCGTCTAACCGTGTCCGTGGTCTTGATGACCTGTCATTTTTTCTGGTTGGTGAGGCCGTCTAGTGCTCGGCTATTAAAGCCGTCGCACATTCTTCGGCGCCTAGAAAACACTCAGTATTTCTGCTAACTGTGATGGTGCCACGTGGACCGGGCACCTTAAGCTTGAGAGAAGCGTAATGCGGTGTTGCATTAAAATGAGCGAAAGCCATTCTTCCGAGTAGTGCTTGATAGCCACTTCGGAATGGAGCGATATAGAAAGTTAACCTTTGGCATCGGAAGTTATCGGGAGAACCAAATACAACCTCTAGCAATAGTGAGCCCGTACAGCGGGCCTCTTAGCCTGGTATTACTCCCTTGAAGGTAGTATTACTATGGCTTATTTGTGTCGGGTCTATCCCCATTTTACGAATTGTGTCCTGATATATTAGATTTAGACCACTGCTGCCGTCCATGAGGACTCGTGTGAGATGGTATCCATTTATTATTGGGTCTAACACCAAGGCAGCAAATCCTTCGTGCCGGATGCTTGTCGTGTGATCCCTGCGATCAAAAGTGATCGGGCAGGCCAACAAGGGGTTGAACCTAGGGGTGACGGGCTCTATGGCGCGTTTGTCTCGGAGTGCATGTGTGCTTCTCCTCTTCGTCACATGGATCATGTTTATTGTTCTAATCTCTGGTGGGAATTTTTTTTGTCCTCCAGTGCTTTGCTGGCGAGATTCGTCCTCGTCTTCGCTTGGTGTCTCCCCCCTTTTATATTCGGCGTTTAGCTTACCGGCCTGCTTGAAGACCCAGCATTCCCTGTGGGTGTGATTTGCAGGTTTATCGGGGGTGCCATGAATCTGACATAGTTTGTCAAGAATCCTGTTTAGGCCAGACGGTCCATCTCTGCTGCCTTTGAAAGGCTTTTTCCGCTGACCTGGTCAAGAGCCCCTGAATCCAACGTTTACCGCCGTATTATCTGGGTTGTCTTCTTTATTTCGACGCTTGTTTTTATTGCGTCGTGGTTTTCCATTGCCATCCCTGACTTCGGATGTGCTTGGGTCGTTGGTGCTACTGCGGGCTAACCAGCTATCTTCGCCCGCGCAAAAAGTGGGTCATGAGGCTTGTTAGCGCTGCCATTGTTCTCGGTTTTTCTTGGCCGAGGTGTCTAGCAAGCCATTCGTCTCGGACGCTGTGTTTGAAAGCTGCTAAGGCTTCATCATCCGGACAGTCGACGATTTGGTTCTTCTTAGTGAGAAACATGTTCCAAAGCTTTCGGGCGGACTCTTCGGGCTGTTGAATTATATGGCTTAAATCACCTACATCCGGAGGGCGGACATAGGTCCCTTGAAAATTAGCCTGAAAAGCGTCCTCGACCTCCTCCCAACTTCCAATTGAGTTTTCAGGGAGGCTTTTCAGCCAGTGCCGAGCTGGTCCTTTAAGCTTGAGGGGCAAGTATTTGATGGCATGGAGATCGTCTCCGGGAGCCATATGGATATGGAGGATAAAGTCCTCAATCTAGACCCCGGGGTTTGTGGTCCCGACATACGCCTCTATGTTCACTGGTTTGAATCCTTCTGGGAATTCGTAGTCCAGCACCTCATCGGTGAAACATAGGGGGTGTGCGGCACCTCTGTATTGGGATGTGCCATGGCGTTCAGACGGTTGTAGTATTCAGTTTTGATTTTGTGCTGGAGCGCGCTTCCTAGATCCATAGATGGATCTTGTCGTACCGGATTTTTTGTGCAAGTCCTCACGTAGATCGTGTGTTGACTTATGTGCGACTTTGTTAGCCGCTCTATCGCAGTCACAAGGTGGTGGATCCGGCCGGTTAGCCGTTTCATTTTTTGGCAGTGTAGGCTCTAAGGCCTCATCGTCGAATTCAGGTAGTAGCTTGCGTTTTGGATAGCTCTTTGTGTGGTAACTTCTACCATGCTTTTCTTCGTTGTCGAGCAATTTGTTCCACCTGCTGTTGAGCGTATTTTGTGCGGCCTTAAGCCTTTGCTTCTGCTGCTTCAGACTCCTCATTGTGGCAATAAGCCTTCTATGGAGGTTCTCTTGCTCCAAGTGCGTTTCCGGACTGTTTTCCTCCCGAGAGGGGGTTTGATGAGGTTTAACCTTGGCGTTGCCGTGTTCGGACGTCGGATCCGTACTATGTTCGCCACTTGCAGCTTCATCATGCCCTGCCGCCGGGGCAATGTGGTCATCGTTTCCTCTAGAGTCGACTGGAGTGTTATTTTCTCTTGTGTTGTTATCGCTGTTTTTGCTATGGCGGGACTTAGAGCGGCGCTGCTGACGTTGGTGCTTGGGTTGCTTCTTGGAGGGGCCATCCTCCGCTGTCTCTTTGCCATTGCCTTCTTTGGGTGTATCCACCATGTATATGTCTTGTGATGAAGTGGCTGCCCGGCGCCCTGTGGGCGCTGGTTCCTGTTCGTCTCCTGCATCTTTGTCCATGCCGTCGATGTCTTCGGAGTCGAAGTTGAGCATGTCGGTTAAGTCGTCGACAGTGGCTACTAAGTGGGTGGTGGGTGGGCAGCGAATTTCTTCATTGTCCGCATCCCATTCTAGCCGGACATAGTTTGGCCAAGGTTCTCCTGACAAGGAGAGAGACCTTAATGAATTTAGCACATCGCTGAAAGGCGAGTGCTAAAAGATATCCGCGGAGGTGAACTCCATGATCGGCGCCCAGTCGGATTCGATAGGCACGAATGCAGGCGGCTCGGAGTCCATGGCCGGAGACGAATCCAGTGGTTCGGCGACATGGCTGTCGTAAGGGGTGAAGTCAGTATCCGGCTCCATCGCCACTAAGAGGGCGGCCTCCATGGCGGGGTCTATAACTCCGTCCTTGGATGGAGCAATTTGCTCCGGATTGAAAGCCGGAGTAGTTGCAGACGTGATCTCCCGAACATTGTCCGATGGCAGAGTTACGTCGTGCTCGTCGTGACTGTGCAGCGCACCTGACACGGGCTCAAATCCGTCGAAGATCAAGTCTCCGCGGATGTCGGCAGTGTGGTTTAAGTTTCCGAATCTGACCTGATGGTTAGGGGCGTAGCTCTCGATGCACTCTAGATGGCCAAGCGAATTGGCCCGCAGTGCAAGGTCGCCGAATACAAAGATCTGTCCGGGGAGGAAAACCTCACCCTGGACCGCATCGCTACCGATGATCAAAAGAGCCATCAAGCCTTACGGTGACGACATAGTGGAACTCTCAATGAAAGCACCAATGTCGGTGTCAAAACCGGCGGATCTCACGTAGGGGGTCCCGAACCGTGCGTCTAAGGTGGATGGTAACAGGAGGCAGGGTACACGATGTTTACCCAGGTTCGGGCCCTCTTGATGGAGGTAATACCCTATGTCCTGCTTGATTGTTCTTGATGATATGAGTATTACAAGAGTTGATCTACCACGAGATCATAGAGGCTAAACCCTAGAAGCTAGCCTATGGTATGATTGTATGTTGTCCTACGGACTAAACCCTTCGGTTTATATAGACATCGGAGGGGGCTAGGGTTACACAAAGTCAGTTACAAGGGAGGAGATCTACATATCCGTATTGCCTAGCTTGCCTTCCACGCCAAAAAGAGTCCCATCCGGACACGGGAGGAAGTCTTCAATCTTGTATCTTCATAGTCCAACAGTCCGGCCAAAGGATATAGTCCGGCTGTCCGGAGACCCCCTAATCCAGGACTCCCTCACTGATGATTGAGAATTTTGCTTCCCTCCCGCCACCCACTTCATAGCCACTGTCGAGGACTTAACCGACACGCTTGATTACGACTCCGAAGACATCGATGGTATGGACGACGATGTTGATGAGGAGCAAGACCAGAATCCGCCATATGCTGGACGCTGGACGACCACTTCCTCGTACGATGTGTACATGGTGGATACACCCAAAACAACCAACGAGGATGACAAAGAAAATCCGGTCGAGAATAAAGCTCCGGAGACACAACAAAAATGCTGGCGTCCTTGGCGCCGCTCTAAGTCATGTCGTTCAAAAGACAGCAATGCTGGCACCAGTGAAAATAATACTCCGGACGATGCCAAAAACAATAAAGACCTTGGTGAGGCAACATCCGAACAGGAGGAGCAAGAAAATGGGCAAGCTAGCCCCGACGAACAGGCCAGGCCCAATGACTCGGAGGCCGGTAGTTACCATCCGCTCTCCGAGGATGAGGAAAGCCTCGGCAACGAAGATTTCATCGTACCTAAGGAACCTCTCGAGCAGGAGCACTTCAAGCGCCAGCTAATTGCAACGGCAAGGATCCTGAAAAAGAAACAACAGCCGGTTCAAGATGACCAAGATCTGCTCATCGACAGATGGACTGATGTCCTGGCAGCCAAAGAATACGGCCTCAGATGCCCAGCCAAGAGTTACCCGAAGCGAAGGCTGCTACCCCAGTTCGATGAAGAGGCACCAGAGCCCATACCTCCCTCGTGTAATGCGGCCGATCGACCACTACACGGTCAGGACAGTGCGGCGGACTGACCAGCACGTGGTCGGGATAGAGAGGCAACTCAGGCCGAACGGCAGCCTGCCCCACCGCCTCATAAAAATAGAGATGAAATAGCTCGGGGCCACACATACGACCTCCGACAGACCCTGGATAGTAGAGCAGGACATACCCAATCGATTTATGGATCGCGAGGATGTCCATCGACACGGGATGATGGCTACCTATTTGGGCGTGACAAGCCTAGTCACACCCGAGCCGATAACCGCAGACGAACTCCATCGGAGCTACGACGGATGCAGCCAGATATAGAGGCATCGCACACCCTCTCTGCTTCACTGATGAAGTAATGGACCATGAATTCCCCGAAGGGTTCAAACCCGTGAATATCGAATCATACAATGGGACAACTGATCCCGCGGTATGGATCGAGGATTTTATCCTCCACATCCACATGGCTCAGGGAGATGACCTCCACGCTATCGAGTACCTCCTGCTCAAGCTTAAAGGACCAGCTCGGGACAGGTTAAATAGCCTACCTGAACATTCTATTGGTAGCTGGGAGGACCCGGAAGAGGCCTTCCTCGACAACTTCCAAGGTACATATGTCCGGCCACCAGACGTCGATGACTTAAGCCACATAGTTCAACAGCCCGGGGAGTCAGCTAGGAAATTCTGGATTAGGTTCCTAACTAAAAAGAACCAGATCATCGATTGTCCAAATGCCAAGGCCCTAGCAGCCTTTTAACATAGCATCCGTGATGAATGGCCCACCCGCCATCTCAGCCAAGAAAAGCCCAAATCTATGGCAGCCCTCATGGCACTTGAGGGAGTCCTGGACTAAGGGGTCCTCGGGCGTCCGGCCTGTTGGCCATGGCCCGGACTGATGGGTTGTGAAGATATGAAGACCGAAGACTGCACCCGTGTCTGGATGGGACTCTCCTTGGCGTGGAAGGCAAACTTGGCATCGAATATGTCGATTCCTTTCTTTGTAACCAACCTTATGTAACCCTAGATCCTCCCGGTGTCTATATAAACCGGAGGACTTAGTCCGGACAGGAGAGATTCATTATCATAGCCGTACAAGCTAGACCTCTAGGGTTTAGCCATTACGATCTCGAGGTAGATCAACTCTTGTAATACTCATATTCATCAATATCAATCAAGCAGGACATAGGGTATTACCTCCATAGAGAGGGCCTGAACCTGGGTAAACATCATGTTCCATGTCTCTTATTACCATCGACCTTAGACGCACAGTTCGGGACCCCCTACCCGAGATCTGCCGGTTTTTACACCGAAACTGGTGCTTTCATTGAGAGTTCCACTGTGCAGTCGCCAAAAGGTTTGATGGCCCCTTCGATCATCAATAATGACGCTGTCCAACGAGAAACTTTCCTCCCCAGACAGATCTTTGTGTTCGGCGGCTTCACACTGTGGGCCAACTTATTTGGCCATCTAGAGTAGATCAAAAGCTACGCCCCTGGCCATCAGGTCAGATTTGGGAGCTTGAACTACGTTGGGGACATCCGTGGAGACTTGATCTTCGCAGGATTCGAGACCGCGGTAGACGCTCCCGGTCACCCCAATGATCATGACCTAAATCTGTCATCTGGCCGCATCCAGGAGATTGCTCCTGTAACCACTCTGGCCCTAGATCTAGAGCAAGCTGCGCCATCCAAGGACGGGAGGATCAACCCCACTACGGAGGCCACAGATTCCACGACATTGGAGCCGCACATAGACTTAACCTCTCATGATGTTTTTGTCCGGAGAACTCCGGACTCATCTCCGGTCGTAAGTTCCGAACCACGTGAGTCCGCGGACGCCGAGCTTGATCGTTTGTCGATCTTCGAATTCAGCGTCGTAGACATCTTCCAGCACTCGCCTTTGGGCGATGTGCTAAACATATTAAAAAACCTGTCCTTGGCGGAGGACTCATAGCCGAACTATATCCGGCTCGAACTAGGGGCTGACGGTGGAGAATTTTGCTTCCCACCCGCCACCCACTTCATAGCCACGGTCGAGGATTTGACCGATGAACTTGATTACAACTCCGAATACATTGACGGTATGGACGATGATGCCAAAGAAGAAGAGGCCTAGAACCCGCCGGACGCTGGATGGCCACTTCCTCATATGATGTATACATGGTGGATGCACCAAAGGAGAATAGCGGCAAGGACAAGGAAGATCCAGCTGAGGATAGACCTTCTGAAATACAATCTAAGCGCCGGCGTCAGCGGTGCCGTTCTAAGTCACGCCGCAGTAAAGACAACAACACTAGCACAGGAGAAGATAACACTCCAGAAGGTGCCGAAGACAACGAAGACCCTGTCGATACAGCTAATGAACAAGATGAACGGGAAGGCGGGCAGGTTAGCCCTGGTAAACAGGCCATGCATGAAGATTCTGAGGATGATAATTCCCTTTCGCTCTCCGAGGATGAGGTAAGCCTCGGCACTGAGGATTTCATCGTGCCCAAGGAACCTCTTGAGCAGGAGCGCTTCAAGCGCCAACTAACTACCACTGCAAGGAGCCTGAAAAAGAAGCAGCAGTAGCTTCAAGCTGACCAAGATCTGCTCAATGATAAATGGACTGATGTCCTAGTAGCCGAAGAATACGGCCTCAAGCGCCCAACCAAAAGCTATCCAAAGTGCAAATTGCTACCTCAGTTTGACGAGGAGGCGCTGGAATACAAACCTCCATCGTACAATGCGGCTGACCGACCACCACGTGGTCGAGACAAATGGCAACTCACGCCGAACAACAGCCAACCCCACCTCAGCGCACAGGTAGATGCAAATTAGCCCACGGTCACACATATGACCTCCGGCAAAACCAGAACAATAAAGTAGGACATACTAGATCAATCTACGGATCGCAAGGACGTGCCTCGACACGCGACGACGGTCACCTATTCGGACGTGAAAAATTTAGTCATGCGCGGGCTGAAAACCACAGACGGACTCCATCAGAGCTATGTCGCGATACGGCCCGATATAGAGGCACCGCACACCCTCATTGCTTCACCGATGAGGTCCTGGATCATGAGTTCCCAGAAGGGTTCAAACCCGTGAATATAGAATCATACGATGGAACCATGGACCCCGCGGTGTGGATCAAAGGCTTCATTCTCCACATTCATATGGCCCGTGGCGATGACCTCCACGCCATCAAATACCTCGCTTTAAAACTCAAGGGGCCAGCTCAGCACTAGCTCAACAGTCTGCCTGCAAATTCTATTGGCAGCTGGGAGGACTTGGAAGAGGCCTTCCTCGATAACTTGCAAGGTACATATGTTCGACCTCCGGACGCTGATGACTTAAGCCATATAGTTCAACAGCCCGGAGAGTCCGCTAGGAAATTCTGGACTAGGTTCTTTACTAAAAAGAACCAAATCATCGATTGTCCAGATGTCGAAGCCCTAGCAGTCTTCAAAAACAGCATCCATGACGAATGGCTCGCTCGCCACCTCGGCCAAGAAAAGCAAAAATCTATGGCAGCCCTCACGGCACTCATGACCCACTTTTGTGCGGGCAAGGACAGTTGGTTGGCGCGAAGCAAAAGCAATGGAAGCGACGCCGTCACCCCTGAAGCTAAAACTAGCAAAGACAAGTCTCGACGTGACAGATACAAACGTCAAAACAATAGTGATAACACCGAGGACATGGAAGTCAATGCCGGATTCAGGGGCTCTAAGTCCAGTCAGCGGAAGAAGCCATTCCAAAAGAACAATTTAGCCCATCCATCTTGGACCCCATATTGATCATCTGTGCCAGATTCATGGCAGCCCAGACAAACCATCCAATCATACAAATAGAGAATGCTGGGTTTTTAAATAGGCCGGCGAATTAAACGCCAAGAACAGGGAAAAGGGATCACAAAACAAGAAAGATGACGAAGAGCCCTAGCAACCGAACACAGGGGGACAAAAGAAGTTTCCCCCTTGGGTCAAAACGGTGAACATGATATACGCTACCCACATCCGCAAGAGGGAGCGCAAGCGTGCGCTTAGGGACGTCTACATGATAGAGCCAGTCGCCCCAAAATTTAATCCATGGTCATCATGCCCGATCACCTTTGATCGCCGGGATCATCCGACCAGTATCCGTCATGGTCGCACAACCGCACTTGTCCTAGACCCAATAATTGATGGGTTCCACTTGACTCGCGTCCTTATGGACGGAGGTAGCAGCCTTAATCTGCCCTGTCAGGATACAGGCGAAAGATGGGCATTAACCCATATCGGATCAAGCCCACCAGGACCACCTTCAAAGGAGTCATACCAGGTGTAGAGACCCGTTGTACGGGCTCAATCACACTAGAGGTTGTCTTCGGATCTCCGGGCAACTTCCGAAGCGAGGAGTTAATCTTCGATATCGTTCCTTTCCGCAACGGCTATCACGCACTGCTCAGACGAACCGCGTTCGCTCGATTCAATGCAATACCACACTATGCTTATCTCAAGCTTAAGATGCCCGGTCCACATGGTGTCATAGCAGTCAACGGAAATGCGGAACGCTCCCTCCGTACAGAAGAGCACACAGCTGCCTTAGCAGCAGAAGTACAAAGTGGCCTTCTCAAGCAGAACCTTAATTTGGCTATCGAGCCCATGTACACCGTTAAGAGGGTCCGAATTACTCTGCAGCAGCAGAGCAAGGCTCGTCAGGAGCTTGACTAGCAATCCGGCCACCGTCGCAGTTCCGATCAAGTGGTGGCATTCGTGCTGCGCGTACATAACGACACACTCAAAATCCCATGGGCATCGACGGAGGCATAGCTAGCTTGTGGTCCGTAGTATGGCTCAACCGACATCGGATACACACATACTTTCACTTTTACTTGTTTCCTTTTTAGGTCTCACTCCCACAGGCACCATCTGGTGGTCTGGTCATCAGTCCTCTTGAAGAATAAACACACCAAGACGGCGAGAAACGCAGACATATTGGGAACTTTTTAGGTGATTCCGTTAACGATAACTCTACCTGTTTTTCAGGACCCACATGCAGCTCTCCCTTGGTTTCGGCATGTCAAATAGCATGTTGCTTATCGCACTACCAGTATCAATGCGCCTTGACGTACTAATTAAGTTACAATGAGAACTGTCTGCGGCTGGAGCTGTAGGACTCCAGCTTTTTACCTTTGTACCTTTTCTGTTTTCTTTTTTTTCCAGCTCCCCTATGGATAACCCTGTCAGGTAGCACCCGTACACTTTGGTACGTTTCATGTTCGCCAGGGGCTGCACAGCATCCCAAACTATAGCAACAAAAGTCTGAACACTTTTTATAAGTACAGTTCGGCACCCCGAATTTAACATTATATGCATTGGCTCCGAATCATGTCTTTGGTCAATAGTTGGGCTGCCCGGTCCTGTGCTTGCTACCTTACGCTCCGCTATATTGGCTAAGGTAGTAAAGGGAGAACTACTGCGATTGTGCCTTGGTTTATCCAAATGAGCGCCTCAGTAGAGAAAGCCAAAAACTGACTGTCATGATGCGGCGAGAGCCGGTCATCTGTTCAGAGGTTGCAAATCGTTGGAGATTTCTTCCGCATTACGCGAAGGATTGGTACTTCGCGATCAGACGCTTATAGCACTCTAGTTTGGATACTAGGGGTTACGCCCATGTTTTTATTGTCGCACTCCTATGGCTAAGTGAGGGCGTTACAGCCGCATAGTCTGGTTTCCTGGTTCGTTGCGCTAAACAACTCCTTCAAGGACCATCTAATTGGATCAAGATTGTTTAAATTCCATCCCGAACACCCCCGTACTACCTACGTGGGGGCAGAAGCTGACGACTGGTTAACCCTTAGATTTCATACAACACGGCCGCACAGGATGTAAAAATTTAAAAACATAGCAAGCATTATATTGCATAAACACTTTTTTCTATCATGCAAGGTAGAGGGAGCTCGAATGCATTCATTCAAAGGTACAATGATCCGCAATAATGCAGGACCCCTCCAAGACATCACCGAAGAAACGCTCAGCTGTGCGGTGCTCCTTGCCCTCCGACGGCCCCCTGGTCGCTAGCTTGACAGCGTCCAACTTCGCCCACCAGACCTTGCAATAAGAGAAGGCCAGACGTGCGCCCTCGATGCAGACGGACCGCTTGATGACATCCAACGAAGGACAGGCATCCACCAGCTTCTTCACGAGGCCGAAGTAGCTGCTGGGAATAGATTTGGCTGGCCACAGCCGGATTATCATATACTTCATGGCCAATTCGGCCACCCTGTGCAGCTCGACCAGCTGTTTCAGCTGATCGCTGAAGGGTACCAGATGTTTTGGCATGCAATATTGCGACCAGAACAGCTTCTCCGTGGAGCCCCCTTCTTCGGCTCGGAAGAACTCCGTAGCATCGGTCACACTGCATGGCAGAATAGCAAAGGCCCCTAGAGAACTCCGAATCCTGGTTAGTAAAAGAAATTTCCTCTTCACACTCCTGCCTTACATATTCAATGCCTTACCCGCCGTGATCTTCCTGGCCTCCTGGATCTCATGGAGGGCGTCCTGGGCTTCAATCAGGGCCGCCTCCACACTCTTACGAGCCTTGGCAAGTTTGGCCTCTTGAGCCAACGCATTGTGCTCCAAGGTATCGCACTTCCCCACCGTGTCCTGGAGCTCCTGTTGGACTTCGTTGACCCAGGCCTTGAGCCTCTTACGGGCGGCCTGCTCCTTGACAGCCTTCCCTTCGGCTTCGACCCGGGCCGCTTTCAGGGCCTCGACCTCGGTCGTCGCCTCTATTCACATCATGGTATTTCGGTCATTGCATATCATTTTCTCCTTTTTTGAATCCATAACAGGTTATTACTTACCTTGTTTTTCCTGGAGCTACCTCTTCGCCTGGCCCAACTCCTCCTCGGCCTCCGCTAGTTTCTACTTTAGTCCAGAGACTTCAGTAGTATGCGAGGCCGCGGCCAACAGCGATGCCTGTGCACACATTTCAGACAAATTCAGTTAGTTTCCTGCAATAGGAGATTGATCCTCTGTCCGGTTTTTTCTTTTCAAACACCGGACAGTGTCTCAGGGGCAACTGTCTATATTGGGATTTTCTCCTTTTTTGCGCTGCTTACCTCAAAACCTATTAACATGCTGCTGCAGGCTTCGGTTAGTCCGCTCTTGGCGGACTGAACCCTTTCAATTACCGTGCCCATAAGGACACGGTGCTCATCCATAATGGAAGCGCCTCGCAACGCTTCCAGCAGATTATCCGGTGCCCCTGGTTGGATAGGGGTCATCAGGGGAACAGGCTTCCCCCCTTCTTCCGAAGGACGTCGCGTGCCGGATTCCGGAGCTGCCTCGGTGTCTGGAATTGAGTCCGGCTGAGGGTCGAACTGAGTATGGCCCTCCCCACCAGTCTCCATGGGGATTGATTCCCCTTGCTGTTCGGCGACGGGGATTTCGCCTTCTAGCGCCTCCTGAGCCTCTCCCCCGCCTGGAACAGTCCTTTGGGACAGCACCTCCGCATCATCCTCGGCCTTTGGGGAGTGAGCAGCTGGCGGTGAATCGCTGGCCATTGCCTTGGAATCCAGCAAGCCTCCTGGCGAGGATCGCGGGGAGCTGTTGTCGGCCGGACTACAATAAACATAACCAATCATCTCAATGCAGTGAGGAGGAGACACTTTATGGATGGATACAAGTCTTAATACTTACGATGCGGCCAGAGCCTTAGCGCGGGGGCGTCTATCCGGACTGTTGTCGACGTCCCATGCGGAGTTATTGGCGAGGGAGCCCTTCCCCTTCTTGCGCGCCTCCGCCTCCAGAGTTGTGGAGACTGCCCTCTTCTTCCTCCCCCCATCAGGGGAAGAGTTGCTTTCCTCCTCCTCCTCATCCTTGTCATCTTCGGCGGCAGGGGAATGGGTCCTGTCTTCGGACATCACGTCCAAAGTGCCCTTGCGGCGGGGTCCACTCCGGACCCCCTTGGCCTTTCCTGTGGCCTTCTTCTCTGGTGCCTTATAAGGCGTTGGCTCCAGCATCTTCGCTAAACGCGGGATGACTAGTTCTTCAGGCAGGGGAGCCGGATACCAGATCTGCTTCGCCTTCTTCAACCAGTACTGAAAAAGCAATGATAATAAAAGCTTAGATATCACCCTTGAAACAAGCAAGTAGGGGATGTGTTGAAAATAGCATACCTCATTGGGGAGGTGATTTATGTCGTGACCACAGTCCGAACCTGTGGCCGGCGGTATCTCGTTGCCTTTGAAGAGCAACTTCCAGGCATCTTCGTGAGCTGTTTCGAAGAGTTTTCCAAGGTGTGGTGCTTTTTCAGGTTGAAATCCCATAGAGGGCGGCTTCGGCTCTCGCAGGGGAGGATCCAGCGTACCAGCATCACTTGGATTACGTCAACAAGCTTGATGTCCTTATCAATCATGCTTTGAATGCGCGTTTGCAGTGCAATCATCTCGTCTGATGAACAACAGTTCGGGCTCTTCTCGATCCAGGAGGTGAGTCATACGGGAGCGCCAGAGTTGAATGCGGCAGTCGCGGCCCAGGTGGCACCGCGGGGTTCACTGATATAGAACCATTGTTTCTGCCATTCCTTGACAGACTCCAGGAATGTGCCTTTTGGCCAAGAGACATTGGTGAGCTTGCTCACCATGGCGCCCCCGCACTCTGCGTGTTGTCCACCCACCGCCTTGGGCTTCACGTTAAAGGTTTTGAGCCACAAACCGAAGTGGGGTTCGATGCGGAGGAAGGCCTCGCACACGACGATGAACGCCGAGATATTGAGGAAGGAGTTCGGGGATAGATCGTGGAAGTCTATCCCGTAGTAGAACATTATCCCGCGGACGAAGGGGTGGAGTGGAAACCCTAGCCCGCGGAGGAAATGGGGGAGGAACACTACCCTCTCATCGGGCTTCGGTGTGGGAATGATTTGTCCTTGGGCTGGAAGACGGTGGGTGATTTCCTTTGCTAGGTACCCGGCCGCCCGAAGCTCGGCGATGTCCTCCTCCTTGATAGAGGAAGCCATCCACTTGCCTTGACCTCCGGATCTGGACATGGTTGAGTGTTTTCTCGAGTGGGAAACATATGCGAACTTGGGCGCTGGAGCTCAAGAGTGGAAAGGCGGGAAGAAGGCGTGGGGGAAGAAAGAGGAATCTTATCTCCTTATAAGGGCAATGAATATTGAACGCCACACCACTCGCCTCAAAATTCGCCTGCTCAAAAGGGCTGTGTAAACGGCACAGTTGGGTTACCCATGCCCGTATTGATGAGGATCCCGTAATAAGGGGACACGATCTCTTCTTTGACAAGACGTGCCAATGGCAACCGCGTCTCGAAACGTGGAGCGGCAGGCAAAAATCTGGTTCAAAATTATGATCGGATGGACGTGATGTCATGTTGTAAAAGTTGTTAGTGGATTGGAATTGTGTATTATTATATTCTCTCTACGGTTGTGTGTGGTGTGTGTTACAGGTCCGAACATGATCAATTCGTCCGATGACTATTTTGGAGTTCGGAAGGAGGAACCCGCCTTGCAATGCCGAAGACAGCACTACGCGCCGGATACCTTGTCATTGAAGCCAGACTCAGGGGCTACTGAGGGAGTCCTTGTTGGAAATATGACCTAGAGGCAATAATAAAATGGTTATTATTATATTTCCTTGTTCATGATAATTGTCTATTGTTCATGCTATAATTGTGTTATCCGGAAATCGTAATACATTTGTGAATACATAGACCACAACATGTCCCTAGTGAGCCTCTATTTGACTAGCTCGTTGATCAATAGATGGTTACGGTTTCCTGGCCATGGACATTGGATGTCGTTGATAATGGGATCACATCATTAGGAGAATGATGTGATGGACAAGACCCAATCCTAAGCATAGCACAAGATCGTGTAGTTCGTCTGCTAAAGCTTTTCTAATGTCAAGTATCATTTCCTTAGACCATGAGATTGTGCAACTCCCAGATACAGTAGGAATGCTTTGGGTGTGCCAAACAACACAACGTAACTGGGTGGCTATAAAGGCACACTACGGGTATCTCCAAAAGTGTCTGTTGAGTTGGCACGAATCGAGACTGGGATTTGTCACTCCGTGTGATGGAGAGGTATCTCTGGGCCCACTCGGTAAGACATCATCATAATGAGCTCAATGTGACCAAGGAGTTGATCACGGGATGATGTGTTATGTAACAAGTAAAGAGACTTGCCGTTAACGAGATTGAACAAGGTATAGGGATACCGACGATCGAATCTCGGGCAAGTATCATACCGGTAGACAAAGGGAATTGTGTACGGGATTGATTAAATCCCCGACATAGTGGTTCATAAGATGATATCATCGTGGAACATGTGGGAGCCAACATGGGTATCCAGATCCCGTTGTTGGTTATTGCCGGAGAGATGTCTCGGTCATGTCTGCATGATTCCAGAACCCGTAGTGTCTACACACTTAAGGTTTGGTGACGCTAGAGTTGTTATGGGAAATAGTATGAAGTTACCGAATGTTGTTCGGAGTCCCGGATGAGATCCCGGACGTCACGAGGAGTTCCAGAATGGTTCAGAGGTGAAGATTTATATATGGGAAGTCATCATACGGTGACCGGAAGTGTTCGGGGTTTATCGTATTGTACTGGGACCACCAAAGGGGTTCCGGGGGTCTACCTGGAGGGTCCACCTGCCCCAGACTGCTCTATGGGCTGTATGTGGAAGGGAACCAGCCCCTAAGTGGGCTGGGCGCCACCCCCCTAGGGCCCATGAACCTAGGGTTGGGGGGAACCCTAAAGGGGGCGCCCCCCTTGGCTTGGGGGGCAAGCCCCCTCCCCTTGGCCGCCCCCCTCTAGATCTCATCTAGAGGGGCCAACCCCCTTCCCCTTCGCCCTATAAATAGAGGGGTGGAGGGAGGGCAGCAGCACCACATCCAAGGCGCGGCCCTCCCCCTCTCCAAGACCCCCTCCTCCTCCGTTGAGCTTGGCGAAGCCCTGCCGGAGAACTACAAGGTCCACCACCACGCCATCGTGCTGTCGGAGCTCTTCCCCAACTTCTCCTTCCCCCTTGATGGATCAAGAAGGAGGAGACGTCCCTGGGATGTACGTGTGTTGAACGTGGAGGCGCCGTTGTTCGACGCTTAGATCGGAATCAACCGCGATCTGAATCGCTGCGAGTACGACTCCTTCATCCGCGTTCTTGTAATGCTTCCGCGTCGCGATCTTCAAGGGTATGAAGATGCACTCCCCTCTCTCCCGTTGCTAGTCTCTCCATAGATTGATCTTGGTGATGCGTAGAAATTTTTTAATTTCTACAACGATCCCCAACAGTGGCATCATGAGCTAGGTCTATGCGTAGTTTCTATGCATGAGTAGAACACAAGTTGTTGTGGGCGTCAATTTTGTCAATTTACTTTCCGTTAATAGTCTTATCTTGATTCGACGACATCATGGGATGAAGCGGCCCGGACCGACCTTACACGTACGCTTACGTGAGACAGGTTCCACCGACTGACATGCACTAGTTGCATAAGGTGGCTAGCGGGTGTCTATTTCTCCCACTTTAGTCGGGTCAGATTCGATGAAAAGGGTCCTTATGAAGGGTAAATAGAAATTGGCATATCACGTTGTGGTTTTTCCGTAGGTAAGAAACGTTCTTGCTAGAAACCTATAGCAGCCACCTAAAAACTTGCAACAACAATTAGAGGACGTCTAACTTGTTCTTGTAGCATATGTCGTGTGATGTGATATGGCTAAAAGGATGTCATGAATGATATATGTGATGTATGATATTGAACATCTTCTTGTTATCGGAATCACGACTTGCATGTCGATGAGTATGAAAACCGACATGAGCCATAGGAGTTGTCTTAATTTATTGTATGACCTGCGTGTCACCGAAAATGCCATGTAATTACTTTACTTTATTGCTAACTGTTAGCCATAGTAGTAGAAGTAATAGTTGGCGAGACAACTTCATGAAGACACGATGATGGAGATCATGATGATGGAGATCATGGTGTCATGCCGGTGTTTATGATGATCATGGCGCCCCGAAGATGGAGATCAAAAGGAGCAAAATGATATTGGCCATATCATGTCACTATTTGATTGTATGTGATGTTTATCATGCTTTTACATATTATTTGCTTAGAACGATGGTAGCTTAAATAAGATGATCTCTCGCAATAATTTCAAGAAAGTGTTCCCCCTAACCGTGCACCGTTGCTAAGATCCGTTGCTCCGAAGCACCACGTGATGATCGGGTGTGATAAGTTCTAACGTTCGCATACAACGGGTGTAAGCCAGATTTACACACGCAATACACTTAGGTTGACTTGACGAGCCTAGCATGTATAGACATGGCCTCGGAACACGGAAGACCGAAAGGTCGAACATGAGTCATATAGAAGATACGATCAACATGAAGATGTTCACCGATGATGACTAGTCTGTCTCACGTGATGATCGGACACGGCCTAGTTGACTCGGATCATGTGTCACTTAGATGACTAGAGGGATGTCTATCTGAGTGGGAGTTCATTAAATAATTTGATTAGATGAACTTAATTATCATGAACATAGTCTAAAAACTTTGTAATATATCTTGTAGATCAAATGGCCCACGCTAATGTTGCCCTCAACTTCAACGCGTTCCTAGAGAAAACCAAGCTGAAAGATGATGGTAGCAACTACACGGACTGGGTCCGTAACTTGATGATCATCCTCATAGCTGCCAAGGAAGCATATGTCCTTGAAGCACCACTCGGTGAAGCACCTGTTTTCCCAGCAACTCAAGGCATAATGAATGCCTGGCAGTCGCGTAGTGATGATTACTCCCTGGTTCAGCGCGGCATGCTTTACAGCTTAGAGCCGGGGCTCCAAAAGCATTTTGAGCAGCACAGAGCATATGAGATGTTCCAAGAGCTGAAAATGGTTTTCCAAGCTCATGCTCGGGTCGAGAGATATGATGTATCCGACAAGTTCTACAGTTGTAAGATGGAGGAGAATAGTTCTGTCAGCGAGCACACACTCAAAATGTCTGGGTTGGACAACCGCTTGTCTCATCTGGGAGTTAATCTCCCGGATGACGCGGTCATTGACAGAATCCTTCAGTCGCTCCCACCTAGCTACAAGAGCTTTGTGATGAATTTCAATATGCAGGGGATGGAGAAAACCATTCCTCAGGTATATTCAATGCTGAAATCAGCGAAGGTGGAGATCAAAAAGGAACATCAAGTGTTGATGGTCAATAAAACCACTAGTTTCAAGAAAGGCAAGGGTAAGAAGAACTTCAAGAAGGACGGCAAGGGAGTTGCCGCGCCCGGTAAGCCAATTGCCGGGAAGAAGCCAAAGCATGGACCCAAGCCTGAGACTGAGTGCTTTTATTGCAAGGGAAACGGTCACTAGAAGCGGAACTGCCCCAAGTACTTAGAGGATAAGAAGGCCGGCAATACCGAAGGTATATATGATATACTTGTTATTCATGTGTACCTTACCAGCACTCGTAGTAGCTCCTAGGTATTTGATACCGGTGCGGTTGGTCATATTTGTAACTCGAAACGGGAGCTGCGGAATAAGCGGAGACTGGCGAAGGACGAGGTGACGATGCGCGTCGGGAATGGTTCCAAGGACGATGTGATCGCCGTCGGCACACTACCTCTACACCTACGGGATTAGTTTTAAACCTCAATAATTGTTATTTAGTGCCATATTTGAGCATGAACATTGTATCTGGATCTCGCTTAATGTGAGATGGCTACTCATTTAAATCTGAGAATAATGGTTGTTCTATTTATATGAGAGATATGTTTTATGGTCATGCCCCGCTGGTCAATGTTTTATTCTTATTTAATCTCGAACGTGATGTTACACATATTCATAGTGTGAATGCCAAAAGATGTAAGGTTGATAATGATAGTCCCACATACTTGTGGCACTGTTGCCTTGGTCACATTGGTGTCAAACGCATGAAGAAGCTCCATGCAGATGGACTTTTGGAGTCTCTTGATTATGAATCATTTGACACATGCGAACCATGCCTCATGGGAAAAATGACCAAGACTCTGTTCTCTGGAACAATGGAGCGAGCAACCAACTTATTGGAAATCATACATACTGATGTGTGCGGTCCAATGAGCGTTGAGGCTCGCGGTGGTTATCATTATGTTCTCACCCTCACTAATGACTTGAGTAGATATGGGTATGTCTACTTAATGAAACAGAAGTCTAAGACCTTTGAAAAGTTCAAGGAATTTCAGAGTGAGGTTGAGAATCAATGTGACAAGAAAATAAAGTTGTTACAATAAGATCATGGAAGGGAATATTCGAGTCACGAATTTGGCACACACTTAAGGAAATGTGGAATTGTTTCACAACTCACGCCGCCTGGAACACCTCAGCGTAATGGTGTGTCCGAACATCGTAATCTCACTCTATTAGATATGGTGCGATCTATGATGTCTCTTACCGATCGACCGCTATCATTTTGGGGTTATGCTTTAGAGACTGCCACATTCACTTTAAATAGGGCTCCATCGAAATCCGTTGAGACGACACCGTATGAATTGTGGTTTGGGAAGAAACCTAAGCTGTCATTTCTGAAAGTTTGGGGATGCGATGCTTATGTCAAGAAACTTCAATCTGAAAAGCTCGAACCCAAGTCGGAAAAATGCGTCTTCATAGGATACCCTAAGGAAACTATTGGGTATACCTTCTACCTCAGATCCGTAGGCAAGATCTTTGTTGCCATGAATGGATCCTTTCTAGAGAAAGAGTTTCTCTCGAAAGAAGTAAGTGGGAGGAAAGTAGAACTTGATGAGGTACTGCCTCTTGAACCGGAAAGTAGCGCAGCTCAAGAAAATGTTTCCGTGGTGCCTCCACCGACTAGAGAGGAAGTTAATGATGATGATCAAGGAACTTCGGATCAAGTTACTACTAAACTTCGTAGGTCCACAAGGACACGTTCCACGCAAGAATGGTATGGCAACCCTGTCCAAGAAATAATGTTGTTAGACAATGGTGAACCTTCGAACTATGAAGAAGCGACGGCGGGCCTAGATTCCAACAAATGGCTTGAAGCCATGAAATCCGAGATAGAATCCATGTATGAAAACAAAGTATGGACTTTGACAGACTTGCCCGATGATCGGCGAGCCATAGAAAATAAATGGATCTTAAAGAAGAAGACGGACGCGGAAGGCAATGTGACCATCTATAAAGCTCGGCTTGTCGCTAAGGGTTATCGAGAAGTTCAAGGGGTTGACTACGATGAGACCTTATCACCCGTAGTGAAGCTAAAGTCCGTCTGAATCATGTTAGCAATTGCCGCATTCTATGATTATGAGATATGGCAAATGGACATCAAAACAGCATTCCTTAATGGTTTCCTTAAGGAAGAATTGTATATGATGCAGCCGGAAGGTTTTGTCGATTCTAAGAATGCTGACAAGGTATGCAAGCTCCAACACTCAATCTATGGGTTGGTACAAGCATCTCGGAGTTGGAACATTCACTTTGATGAGATGATCAAAGCATTTGGGTTTACGCAGATTTATGGAGAAGCCTGTGTTTACAAGAAAGTAAGTGGGAGCTCTGTAGCATTTCTCATATTATATGTGGATGACATACTATTGATGGGAAATGATATAGAACTCTTGGAAAGCATAAAGGCCTACTTGAATAAGTGTTTTTCAATGAAGAACCTTGGAGAAGTTGCTTATATATTAGGCATCAAGATCTATAGAGATGGATCGAGACGCCTCATTGGTCTTTCACAAAGCACATACCTTGACAAGATATTGAAGAAGTTCAATATGGATCAGTCCAAGAAGGGTTTCTTGCCTATATTCCAAGGTGTGGGATTGAGCAAGGATCAATGCCCGACCACGACAGAATATAGAGAAAAGATGAATGCCTCGGCCATAGGGTCTATTATGTATGCCATGCTGTGTACCAGAACTGATGTAAAGGTTGCCGTAAGTTTGGTAGGAAGGTACCAAAGTAATCCCAGCATGGAACACTGGACAACGGTCAAGAATATCCTGAACTGAAAAGGACTAAGGATACGTTTCTCGTTTATGGAGGTGACGAAGAGCTCGTCGTAAAGGGTTACGTCGATGCTAGCTTCGACATAGATCTGGATGACTCCAAGTCACAAACCGGATACATGTATATTTTGAATGGTGGGGCAGCCAGGTGGTGCAGTTGCAAGCAAAGCGTCGTGGTGGGATCTACATGTGAAGCGGAGTACATGGCAGCCTCGGAGGCAGCACATGAAGCAATCTGGTTGAAGGAGTTCATTACCGACCTAGGAGTTATTCCCAATGTGTCGGGCCCGATGGATCTCTTCTGTGACAACACTGGAGCTATTGCCCTGGCCAAGGAGCCCAGGTTTCACAAGAAGACCAGGCATATCAAGCGTCACTTAAACTCCATTCATGAAAATGTTCAAGATGGAGGCATAGATATTTGTAAAGTGCATACTGACCTGAATGTCGCAGATCCGTTGACAAAACTATATGGGTGTTCGATTCATCACAATGTAATCAGAATATTGACTCTAGTGCAAGTGGGAGACTGTTGGAAATATGCCCTTGAGGCAATAATAAAATGGTTATTATTATATTTCCTTGTTCATGATAATTGTCTATTGTTCATGTTATAATTGTGTTATCCGGAAATCAACAATCTGGTTCCAGTTTAGCATTATCTGGGAGTAGACCTTTTTTCATTTTTGAAAAAAGGTCAAGCTGACCAGTCACTACTTGGCAGATTAGAACAAGCAAAAAAAGACATGACAGTTTTAATCAAGGACCAAGTTTTAGACCATTGATAACAAAACAAAGTACTTAAAGAGAAACAATATGAGCAAATTAGTTCTGTTAATAGCCTCTTCAACTCTGATGCTTGCAATCTATAACATCTGAACAAGCAGTACAAATATTACTAGAATTTGCTCTCAATTTTGACAGTAAGAATAAGAATGAAAATGCAAGGAGTAAATAAGATTACAGAATGAGAATAAGAATAGTGGGCTTGAAGATGTTCCTCGAGTTCCCAACAAAAAATGAATTTGTTGTGTCATGTTTCTGTAAGGAATAGCCATCTCTTCCTTTTAATCTCTAAGAATAGATCAATCTTGAGTCAGTGAAGCATCTTCTAATAATGTTCATCACATAACTGTAGTAAATTTCTATGCAACTTTGTCCAGTGTACACCCTTAAACATCTGTGATACTAATCCTTACACTTAAACAACTAATCATGCAAAATGCAGTAACCCAGGGGAGCAAGGCTAACTAATCATGCATGCCCATTTCAGACTTCAACCAGTGTCTAGTTAACCACTAACTTACTGTAACCAATGACAGACATGAACACTAACTTACTGTAACTAGAAAACCAGACCTTCAAAGATCTGACAGAAACACCAGCTTCTTGTGTGGAAGACAAGCAACTGTAACTACAAACTTCAGTAGTTACCACTAACTTGACATGGACACCAACTTCAGTAGTTACCACTAACTTCAGACTTGACAGTAAAGACCAAAATTTCAGACTTGACATTAAAAATATAGCACTAGCATTTATCACAAATGTTTCTTTAGCACTGCATTTCTTTGTCATCAGCATAAATTTTGGCACAAAACATTTCTTGTTGATAAACTTTAGCACAGAACATTTCTATTATCAACATAGCAGTGCATTATCCAATAGTAGCAAAAAACATTTCTTTGTCATAAATGTTTACTCCATTTAGATTGAATTAAGTCTGAGTATTTATCAGAGAACAATTCAGAGAGCCAATCAATCTTATGGCAGCAACAGAAAGATAACAGGGCCAAGGAGGAGAAAACCTTGGGGTTGGTGTGTTTGGCGGTGGAGTCTCACAATGGCAGGCCCTCGGCGCCGGCCCTCTAGTTCCAACTGGACGCCCCCTTGTCGCTACCCTCCCGCCGTCGGCATGGTCGGGACCTGGCGAGATCTACCTGGTCAGGAGCTAAAAATGGGGGCAAGGAAAAGTTGGTGTGGGGTAGAAATGAAGGGGACCCGCTAGCCACAACTTGCCTTGAGGTGGTGGTGCTGGATGCTGAGCGCGACAAAGGCGGCCATGAAGCCACGGCTGCAGGAGATGAGTTCCTCGCCTGACGACCAGTAGCAGCCCCTGGCAGTGGCAGGCGACCGACAGTAAGTTACACGTGTAAGTTATACACCTCCGTATCAAGATACATCCATTCCAAGCATGGCCTTATACTCTTTAGAACACAGCTAGGCATCAATGTTTAAGAAAGAATGCTAACCGGCCATGTAAACTTGAAATTTCACTAGTACAAGTAGTATTTTTCTCAACAAGTTATACTCATGCTAGTTTGTTTTGTTAAAATCATTCAAAGTTCAAATTAGTCCTCCTAGAATTGGAGCTTGCCTTTGTATGTAGAGAAACTACCCTGATGTTATACTCCTAGAACCTTAGTGTATGGCCACAAATTAGTTCTCCTAGAATTGGAGTACCTTGATGTTGAGAATGCAGAGTGTATGACCACAAATTTGGTCATTCTCAAATTAGTTCTGTACTAGAATAATAGTATTAGCACTAAAATGTTCAGGTATTTCTAACTGAACCTAACTGAAGGAATAACAATAATCCCCATCTCTCTTCATGGACCAGACCGAACACAATAATCCCCTTCTCTCTATACTCCAGCACAATAAAATGGATGTAGGCATCAACTAAACAAACAAAGAGTTAAACTAATTAGCTTTCTTTCATCTCAAATTAAAATGAACTCCAAAGCTCAACTAAACAACTTAGTCAGGTGTCAACAAATCTAATTAAGGTATGTAGTTATTAATCACCAATGGTCCATGTCCTTTGATCTGAAGTGTTAGTTTTTAGATAAGCAAAGAACCTTCAGACGTGTGTGGCTCATGATTTTCACTGTTATTAGATCAAAGCAATTCAAAATGATGATTTGTACTAACTGCCGGAATAGTTCAGTGCTGCTACTTTTCAACATTATTACACTTCTACACAATGCATAGCTTCACATTCAGAACAAAAAAGGCAACAATATTGAAACGAAATCTCACCTGTCAAAGAGGCAACGATATCCAGGGAAATGATGTTGAGGAGGCAGAGCTGCTCGTAGGAGAGGAGGCTCGGCGGTCTACTGCTTCGGGGGCGTGTGAAGGACGAGGCGGACCCGCTGCTTGGTGGTCGGTGAAGCTTGCGGGGAGGCCTGCTCGGGGAGGAAGCGCGCGAGTAGGTTGGTGGTGAGGAAGGCACTCCATGGAGGATGGTAGCCGCCGGTGGTGCTCTGTGTCGATCAGGTGCTCGTCCCCGCAGCTCTGGAGTGGGGCGACGAGGCAGTGCTCGGCGGCAGTGCGGTGGTTGTTGGGGCGGCGGAGGGGTGGCCGTGATGAGGGCGATGGCTGTAGTGATTTGGTTGGAGAGCAGCCGTCGGCGGTGGGATGGTTGGGGGCGCCGGCGGCTTGCGGTCCGCTGGATTCCTGGGCGGCAGAGGAGCTGCGGTGGTGGGGAGGTATGCCGGAAGTGATCTGATCAAGTGGAATGCAACCACTCGCCGGTGGTGGGAAGGTCTGGGGGTGACGGGGGCGACGGTGGGAAGGTTTGGGGCGGGGGGGGGGGGCGCCGGGGGGGAGGGGGGAGGCGGGGCGGCGGATCTGGATCTAGTGGAGCGCACAGGTGGGGATTGGGCATGATTTGGGGGCGGGCGTTGCGGTCTGGTAGAGGTAGGGCCGGCGCGTATATTTCTTTCGTGCTAAAATTTTCGCCGAGTCGCGCGCTTTTTTTCCTCGCTGCGCGCGCTTAGGGCCGATACTATATTCGGTCTCGCACCGAAGACGGTCTCCGGCAGATCATGGGCCGAGATTTAGTTCTCCCGGTAGAGTTTGGGTCGTAAAGTGTACCGGCAGTTTTCGCGCCGGCGTTGCTTAAGTTCTCCCGGCAGTTGTCCTGCCCTAATGTGCTTTTAGCGGCAGTAACTGATGTCCCGGCAGATTCTTTGCCCTTAGACATGTTTTTCTCCCGGCAGTTAACTGGCCCCAATCGAGTGTTGTGGTTTAGTGATATATGATAGGTTAGTCTAGAAAAATAATAATAATTGGTACAAAAAGTATGGAAAGGTGGTATAATAATAGCATGGATCAATAAAAATGATATATTCATTTGAGATGATACAACCCCAAATTTGATCCACAAGACCTTAGCCCGTTGCCTCCATCTTGATCGTTCCACGACGCCACATCTTCAGCAGATTGCGCAGTTTCTGTTCCTCACAAGTAAGTTGTCAGGAATCACATGTTTTTTCAAGGCGATAGATGAGTTTGTTGCTAACATCGAGGGCGAGCTTCTGTTGGATAGTGTTCCTGGAGTTCCACCTTTTAAGAGCAAGGACCATCTTGGTGAGCTTCTGGTGAAGGATGATGAAGGGGTTAGTTGAGGCCGCTGGTGCAACCCAAGCACTCGTGACCACATCATTGGCAGCTGTTCTCGAACCAAAATAGTGTTGAAGGTCTGAAGTACATACCACACACTACTAGATGGGGGGCAGTGAACGCTGAAGGCCATGGCGATTAGCTGTAGCAGGCAGTCTAGGATGGAATCATGCCAGGCCCTATCACAAAGCACACGGTCCGGTTTCACCAAGGTGCCCATTGCTACTCGTTTGACCAAGTATAGGTCCTTCTGTGCAGATATGTGTCCTTAAGGGAAATGTCGTTGATGAATCTTTTGAAGGAACTTAACATGCGACTGTTGATACGTGTGTTGGATTTATCAACAATAAAACTGGATCTTGTTGAAGTCGTCGGCACAAGCAACATGGAGGCTAGATGAAGCATACATTCGGGGTAGATTGTCAAGGAATGTGAATGTGTCCACATCAGCTTGAGGGCCATAGACACCAACCAGGATCCAACCCTTCCCCGATCTGTGGCGCAGATAATGGGCCATAATTGTGGGCAACAACACACACACACATTGTGATTAACAATAATGTCATCCACTTTCCATGCAGCCACATTTACCCCCTTGTACCATCAGCCAGTTACACACAAAAGAATCATAAGAAGCACTACATGACTCCATGATGACTCTGGCATCAACATCCATCATATTCAATTCATGAAAGAAAATAAGGGATGGATTATGTAATCACACCAATCGATGGTCCATACCTCTACATGCTGGATATTCAGTATGTGCACATTCCACATTAGCATTGCATAGCTATCCATAAAGGAACATAATAAACATAGCAACAAGTATACATCAGACCCTTACGCTTGGGAAACCACCTCTCCACTAGCTGCGCTCACCTTAGCCTTTGCAAAGGGCAACACCATGAGGGCACCAACCCGGACTTCCTCTAGTGACCTCTCGAATGCCTCCTTATGGCGTGCCATGGTGTCGTCCCGCTTTGCAGAGATCCCAAGCTTCTCCATGATCAACTATTTTACCTTAGCGATGATGTTGAGCATGGATGTAGTCTTGGTTGCAAGGAAGCTGCCACCGCATGGTTTGGAAACCAGAGAGTGGCGGCAATGGCGTGTGTACTCGGGGCGAGAAGCGGTCAACTTTGGTAGGATGGTAGATGGGCTCCTCAAATCCCCCTACCTATGTCATCAATGGCTGCCAGTGGCCCATGAAAGGGGAAGCCGTCTCAAGGGCCACACTTGTATGAGCAAGCACTAGAGTGGCCACGTCACCTAAGGCGCCAAGAATTTGGCGCTCACTTGGGCCTGGGCTGGCAACTAACATCAAGGGCCCTAGAGCTAGAGTGGCCAACTCAGGGACCGATACCTCGGGCGCAATGACACGGGCGATGCCAACGACACTTGGTTTTGTGACGCCCCGACTTAATCATGCACTAATCATACACGTAAATGCGCAGATCAAGATCAGAGACTCACGAGAAGATATCACAACACAACTCTAAACAAAAATTAAAATAATACAAGCTTTATATTACAAGACAGGGGCCTCGAGGGCTCGAATACATAAGCTTGAATACACAAGAGTCAGCGAAAGCAATAATATCTGAGTACAGACATAAGTAAACAAGTCTACCTTAAGAAGGCTAGAAAAACAACAATAACTGGATTGAAAAGGCACATGCCTCCTGCCTGGGAGCCTCCTAACTACTCTGGGTCATTGGCGGTCTCCATGTAGTAGTAAGCTCCATCGGGGTAGTAGTGGTCATCGGCTCGATCAGCTGGCTCCCGGGCTCCGTCATTTGATCACAGCAATCGGGTAGAGGAGAAAAGAGGTAGCAAAGCAACCATGAGTACTCATCCAAAGTACTCGCAAGACTTACATCAGATCTATACTAAGTATGCATCAATATCAAAGGAATGGGGCTATATCTTTGGATTGAACTGCAGAAATGCCATAATAGAAGGGAAAGCCTAGCATATCAAAGACTAGCATCTTGCATCGTCTTGCAGCACTAGAAGAGTGCAAATTAGCATATTATAAAGTAACAGGTATAATATAGTAACTCCCAGATATCCTTCCTCGACTCCCTACCATAAAGCGATCCTGGAGCCATCATATCCATTTAGTGTCTCCAGTACCCAATTCTAGTTGTAGTAGATCGGGATACAACTCTGAGCGTCTGTTACCATGGACACGACTATTCGAATAGATTAACTTCCCTGCAGGGGTGCACTGTAGAGCCCAAGTTGCGATACTATCCCAATCACGTGATGAATTCATGATTGGGGCACAACCCCATTTCGAGCGCATAGCAAGGTGGATATCATTGCAACATACCATGTATTGAACATATGAGAATACAAGATAAAGGATTACACTCGCCACAAGCTACAACATGAATACAACGGTTCATCAATACATAGCAATCATCATACAAAAGAGAAGGATCCGACTACGGACGAAATCAAACGAAAGAAAAACAACATCCACCCTGCTAGTCCCAGGCTCCCGACCCGGAACCTATCCCTTTATCAAAGAAGAAGAAGCAGAAGAACTCCAAAACAAGCAAGCATCGCTCTCACGTCAAAGCTTCGCTTTACCTGTACCTGCAATTGTTGTTGTAGTAATCTGTGAGCCACGAGGACTTAGCAATCCCATTACCATGGGTATCAAAACTAGCAAAGCTTAATGGGTAATGAATGGATAAGTGGTGAGGTGGCAGGATCACTAAGCATCGTATGGTGGCTAACTTACGAATACAAGAGTAATGTGAGAAGCTACGCAAACGGTCGCAAACTAGTAATGATCAAGAAGTGATCCTGAACTACTTACGTTCAAACATAACCTCACTGTCTTATCTTCTTGAACTCACTCGAAAAGAGACGGTCACGGTTACGCACGCGGTTGGTGTATTTTAGTTCGGATTAGGTGTCAAGTTGTCTACAACTAGATATTAAAAATTTGCATCTGCCACATAACCGCAGGCACATCTCTCGAGAGTTTAAACCCTATAGGGTTGTCCCAACTTAGCCCATGATAAGCTCTCACGATCTGCAGAGACAATCCTCCATCTCGGGACACCCCGAGTAACCTCGAAATCCCAGTGCACAAGCTCTTCGAAGAAAGGAAAACTATCCCAAGGAGATCTCCCGGTGAGTCAGACCCGTTTCCAAAGTCGCGCGCTCTCTATCTACAGACTCATCTGTCTATGCAAAGTGGACGATCGCCGAATACCATCGAGTTGCCCCGAGGCGGCACCGCCGACTGCTAGATAGGTGGACCATCATTGATAACCAAGCGAGGGAGAGTGTCCAAAGACAACCACTACATGTATATATGTGCCCCAAACATATGTATGGACATGCGCGATGCATGCATATATGTTTGAATACCAAAAGCACAACATTTTCATGTGGCGCATGCATGCGTCAAAAAACGCACAGTCCCCACACAGATCTGGTTCATGATGCGTCGCGTGCTGCCCCCTCCCCTCCGACCCGGTGGGAAGGATTCTTGCGTACACATGCGCGTGATGTATATAGTTGCAAGTATCGAACTGTATAAGATGGACCAAAATTTAATACCCTCCTATTTATAAGTCAAATTAACCTCTATCAATGTCGGTCGAAGTGATTGACCAAGCGGGCACACAGAGATGGACGAAGCATCTCGCTGATAACCCCGTGTGTGAGTGCTATAGGACAACCTCCATCGCTTGCTTGTGGGCCAAACACATGTATGGAGATGTGTGGTTGCGATGTTTGAATACCTAATATATATGCAGAACTTTGATGTTGCCCCCCTCCGCTCTTCGACGCATAATATATACTCCTATGTACCGTAACACAACCTAAAAATACTCCTCCTTGTTCATCAAATTTGTGATATATATTAGACGGACGACGACCTCACGGGCCCATGGAGGGAAGAGTCGCAGGTGAATGAGTGACAACCATCGTACGCACGTGGCCTAGTGTGTTGGCGATGTTTTTAATACACAATATGCACAACTTCTTTGCGGCACCAACCTCAGAAACCAAAAAGTCCCCACACGGAGTGAGATTAATTCATGACATGTGTGTAGTATATATGTGCTGCCCTGGCCCCCTCCTCCCATCTTCGACGCATACTATATACTCCTACCATAACACAACCCAAAAAGAAACCTCCTTGCTGGATCAGAGTGATGGACGACAACCTCGCAGGCCCATGGATGGAAGCATTGCACGCGAGTGCGTGTCCTATATGACGCGCAGTATTGCCCCCGGCCACCCTCTTCAAAGCATATTATATATATACTCCTACCATACGCATAACAAAAACCAAAAAATGACCATCCTTGTTGGTCAAATTGACATCTCTCATCGCACATCATAGTGCTGGACGGCGACCTCGTGGGCCCACGCGAATGAGTGTCCTAGCACCACCGCGTGCATGTGGCCCAAAGATGCATGTCAAACTTTTTCTGCAGCGAACATGCAACCAAGGGAGTTTAGTGTAGAAAAATGAAAAAAATAACATCTCTCCGTTTTTATACAATGATTGATTTCCCGAGGATTTAAATGTGCAAAAATCAAATTTGATCTACATGAGACCCATGATAATGCATGAAAATGGATTGCAAAATTATATGTGTATGTGTCCCCGGGTGCATGTTTAGTCCCCATGCAAGAAATTTCTAACATCTAGAATCTTGATTTTAAAATCCAATATATCCGAAACTAAGTTGAAATTCATGAAACTTATCATGGTGTCATATGGACACCAATAGATGGTGATATTATTATTTCCTTACATACAGGAAATTACACTGTGCTTTAGACAATAATTGTTATTTGAACTCTTTATTTGAACCGTGTGCTTTACACCAACAAAACTGTAAGTGTAGTGCTTCGGTTAAGCAATAAAGCAGCAGAATTAATCATCAAAAGGGAAAAATCAATATAATATGTGCCGCACACGCCTCCCTTGTGCCGTACGAGCATGCATGAGTTGACGCGACGCATGCTAGCAGGCAGACCGGGAGGCCGAGGCATGCACGTGTTCGCTACGCACTCATTGTGGGGCATGCTAGTAGCTGTGTGAAATGACGGTAGGCATGCCTGCAGTCCGCTGCGCAAGCTCACCGAGAGGCGAGCCAGCCCTTTGACCGCCGCTCACCTTGCTTCCTCTGCTCCATATTAATGGCGCGCCCGATCCGCGGTCGCACACCCTGTCCACATTTGCCACTGTCGCATGGAGTGTATTTGGATATTGCCGAAGCGCACTATCTATGGGAGTGGCGATGCCGGGGCTGGTAAAGCACCCACACAATGCATGAAGCTGGGCACGGAGGTTGCTATTGCCGCCGACGAGGTCTCCCGCATGCAGGTAGGCGATCTTGACTTCGTCACCGTCATCGTGCCTCCCCAGTCGGAGCCGGAGGTCCACTGCTACTCCGGCAACGACTCTGACTCCGACGGAAAATCGGTTAGCCCCCCCTTTGTTGGGAATAGAAACCCTTGGTTATGTTCACCCAGTCAATGAAATCATAGTGAGATTCGTTAGATCTGTGTAGTGTATTGATTGTTTGAATGGTATCTATGGTTAGTGATTAAGTGTTTGTTTTGTACAAATGATTTTTTTGCTAATAATCTGACTAGGGTTAGCGTGCATGCACTTGCTTTGTCACATTCTTCCTGTTGAATGCAAAAGTACTACTATCCATGACGATTAAGTTTTTGGACAGACACTTTCTCACGGATAGACACGTTGAACAACATAAAAAGAAGTTCCAGATGGACAAAAGGGCTTCTGAACATGCTCGACTTCTATTTACAACAACTTGCTTTTTTGTACCAGTAGATTTTCTGGTCCAGGATCTTGATTTTATGGTTCAGACCGATTCATTTCACTATGACTGCTCAAAACTTTGGTTGAGTTAGTTGTTATTATCCTGTTAAATTTGGATTTCGTGTAAACCTGATGAACAATTAATCATCATGCTTTTGTACCTTTTGTAAGCTAGGATTAGATATTGCTGCCCTTTTCCACTCGGCTTTGACCCATATTTTCTTTCATACAAACCGGAGCTTCTATCAAGAAGCCTCAGGGTTCCGAGAGCGAACTTGGTCACATGATCTGGTCGCGAAACGACATACGCTGTATCTTCCCGCCTTGATTTATTTTACGGAGGCAACATGCAACTGTGCTAAACATATGAAATTTTTCAGGGTTTGTTTCGCCTTTTCATACATTGATTTTCCTAGTCATTTTTAACAAATAGCCACCATGTTATTATCACAAATAGTTGTATTAGTAAAACCGTGGGCGTTCAACTAACCATTTACTACCGCGGGTAGCTATTTGATTAGACGGGACGACTATCAGCAGTCCACCGCGAGTGCTGCAATTTATTGCTGGTTTTGGACTTTTGTTTCGGCTGCCTCGGGAAGGTACGTAGAACAGTCCTCTGTTCTCATCTACAAGCACCGCCGTCGAGGATCGCCGCCTGTTGCAAGATGGAGGACGAGCCGGCCAACAAGCGGGGGCGGGTCAAGCCAGAACCGCAAGAGCCTCCCGCAAACGTGGACTTCATCAGCAGCCTCCTCGACGAGATGTTCGCAACCGTCATATCCCACCTCCCCATCAAATATGGCGTGCAGACCACTGTCCTCTCGCGACGGTGGCGCCCCCTCTGGCACTACACCCCCTGGACCTCATTGTCGACCACAAGTTTTTCAGCGGGGAGCAGCAACGCCTGGACGCATTGTCCCACGTCCTCGACATGCACCCTGGGCCAGTCAGACGCCTTGCTATCGGCAGGCTCAATCCCCACAACAAGACCGAACCCAGGTTGCACTACTGGTTCCTATCCCTAGCCCTGGATCGGCTCGAGGAGCTCAGCCTTCATGCTAGACATCCTTGCTCGCTGCCGCCGTCCGTGTTCCGCCTCGTGCCCACGCTGCGTCATGCTACATTCAGGCGGTGCATTTAGATGCTTTCCTTGGACTAAGAAGCTATACATCAAGGTGATCCTCCTTTCATGTTAATTGTTAACCACAACGGAGCTCAATTTTTTGTTACTTTTACCTATGATTACAATGACAAATATAGAATGATTTCTAAAGGAAAATTGCAAGATTTCAATACATATTTTTTTGGAGTGCTAGTGTTGTACGGTTTTTATTCCTTCGCCTGAAATGCTTTCGTGATAAAAGTTTATCATGAAAGATTGAAGGTGGCATTTCATTCTTTTCATGTATTTTAGAAATCCTGCAAATCAAAGAGGCCTGAAGTGTTCAAATCTGCAGTTGTGAACTAATATGTTGTCTTTGTTTGCGGATACTAGCATGCCCGAAAGTAGAAAATGTTGGGGAATATACCAATCCCTTTGAATGCCTTGATATTCATCTCACATAAATTACTTTTAACGAGTACCGAGGCACCACACCAGAAATTAAATTCGCCAGGTTCTTTGTTGAGAAAGCAAGGTTGCTCGAGGTAATGAGGTTTGCCCTATATTTACTGCGCAGAAGTGAATGGGTTGCTAAAGAGTGCACGCGTCTATAGCTAAATGAAAAAGGCTCTGCACAAGCTGAATTTCAGTTTGTAACTTCATATGACAGATTATTCGGAAGTCACTGTATCGAGCCGCTATATGACTTCTCGGTGGCTGATCCTTTCGCAGAAATAATGCATGAAAAAGATTCTTAAGAAGATGAATTTTATGTGTCTGAATAGTTTGAACCTTGTAATCTTTGAATTTGAACCTTGCAATATTTATGGTATTTGTTATATAATGTAACTGGATGTTTAATTTGGTTTTGCAATCATGTCCTGTTATAAGTATATATATGTTCTTCTTCTGTACACAGAGCATAGATGTTGTCCAGACAAAGCATATCACATCACACATGGACCACACTAGGGAACCCATCGGTGATGAATTCATCAATCGCAAACGGTTGTATACCAGCAAGCATTTGCCCACAACACAAATGGCTTATTCCATCACAAACAGCTCAAATGGATCAACTCTATGTCAAGTATCGCACATTGTCAAAAAGTAATGCGGTAGACCTTCTTTAACATGTGTTAAAAAATAAAATAAAATAACAAGGACCTTGAGGTTAATTTAACTGATGGGATGGATCATAGAGGTCAGTTAATTTGACCTCTGTGATCCATCCCATCAATTAACTTAACATCAAGACAACTTCCCATCAAGTCACCCATCTGTTGGCTGCTCCAGCCTAAGCACAGTTAACTTGAGAGTTCTCTTAGATGAGCTATTGGTGGAACAACTAGTCCTTACTGATATAGGATGCCTCTTCGCATCCTTATGGTGTACCCGGATGACCGCCCATCGCCCAATGGCCAATAGGTGCTGTGTAGACAGAGCATATCACATCACACACGGACCACACTAGGGAACCCGTCGGTGATGAATTCATCAATCGCAAACGGTTCTATACTAGCAAGCGTTTGCCCACAACACACACTTCTTATTCCATCACAAACAGCTCGGATGGATCAACTGTATGTCACGTATCACACATGCAATTCTAATCTGATTCGTGCTTGATGTCTCCACCATCGGTCACAAAGTTCGTCTTATTTGTCACGTATCACTGTGCCGGCATCTTCTCACGTCCCTCGGCGTGCTCTGTTCGCGTCCGTCGGCGCGCTTTTCTCACGTACCTCCACACGCTAGGCATGTGGAGAACTTTTCCTTGCGTGTTCAACTGCTATATGCATATATATGGTTGCTCACCGTCGAGGCGATCGCAGAGCACTCTGCTTGCGTACCTGCGTGTGCACTCTACCAGCGAATGGGTCCTGCGCACGATCATGTTGGGGGCCCATATGCATGTGTTTGCGGAGGGTGCATCGCCACGATGCAGTTACATGTGACACGTGGAGTTACGCGCTGCAAATTAGAACTGCCATCCGGGCGTGCGGGTATTCCAGGATGTCTGGCTTCCCCTTTAATTCTCGCAGCCATTATAACCTTAGTCTCTTCAACCTTTTGATCACGCCCCATAACACAACAAGCACACCCATGACGACGCATAAAGAGGGGATGTCTAGCGGCGCTCAAATAGAGTTTGGCTAAGCATAAAGTGGAGACCAGGCGAGGGAGACGGATCTCTCGGTGGTGTACACCATCGACCCGACCGTGGTGGATGACTACATCAATATCGTTGAGCAGTTGCTTGCTCAAGACAAGTACAAGGTGGTCAGCATCGACCTCCAGTACACTGGCGGTCGTCCCAACATAGATCAGAAGGTTGCCGTCGCCCAGTTGTGCGTGCGCAATCATGTCCCCATCTACCACTACTGCATGGCGACATAGCCTTGCGACCATTTCGCCAGGTATGTCAACAGCACCCACTACAAGTTCGCAGCGGTAGATACCACCGACGATGTAAAAGCGCTCAGGGTTACGGGCTAGGCCTGCAAGAACCTTGTCGAAATCTTTGGCAGCACGAAGAAGGACTCCCTTGTTGAACTCGCTGCGTAGACTCCTCGACAACGGCGCCAGAAATCCTTCTTGCTACCTCTTGAGCACTGCATTGGTTTTCCCTTGAAGAGGAAAGGGTGATGCAGCAAAGTAGCGTAAGTATTTCCCTCAGTTTTTGAGAACCATGGTATCAATCCAGTAGGAGGCCACACACAAGTCCCTCGTACCTACACAAACAAATAAGAACCTCACAACCAACGAGATAAAGGGGTTGTCAATCCCTTCACGGTCACATACGAGAGTGAGATCTGATAGAGATAATAATGATAAGATAAATATTTTTGGTATTTTTATGATATAGATTGAAAGTAAAGATTGCAAAGTAAAAATAGATTGGAAACTTATATGATGGAAGATAGACCCGGGGGCCATAGGTTTCACTAGTGGCTTCTCTCAAGATAGCATAAGTGTTACAGTGGGTGAACGAATTACTGTCAAGCAATTGATAGAAAAGCGAATAATTATGAGAATATCTAGGCATGATCATGTATATAGGCATCACGTCCGTGACAAGTAGACCGACTCCTTCCTGCATCTACTACTATTACTCCACACATCGACCGCTATCCAGCATGCATCTAGAGTATTAAGTTCATAAGAACAGAGTAACGCATTAGGTAAGATGACATGATGTAGAGGGATAAACTCAAGCCATATGATATAAACCCCAGCTTTTTATCCTCGATGGCAACAATACAATACATGTCGTTTCCCTTTCTGTCACTGGGATCGAGCACCGCAAGATTAAACCCAAAGCTAAGCACTTCTCCCATTGCAAGAAAGATTAATCTAGTAGACCAAACCAAACTGATTATTCGAAGAGACTTGCAAAGATAGACTTGATCATAAATGAACAATTCATCGGATCTCGACAAATATACCGCAAAAAGAGTTACATCGAATAGATCTCCAAGAAGATCGAGGAGAACTTTGTATTGAGATCCAAAGAGAGAGAAGAAACCATCTAGCTAATAACTATGGACCCGAAGGTCTGAAGTAAACTACTCACACATCATTGGAGGGGCCATGGAGTTGATGTAGAGGCCCTCCGTGATCGATGCCCCCCTCCGGCGAAGCTCCGGAAAAGGCCCCAAGATTGGATTTCTTGGGTATAGAAGGTTGCGACGGTGGAAATAGGGTTTCGTGGTGCTCCTGGATGTTTGCGGGGTATGTGAACATATATAGGAGGAATAAGTAGGTCGGTTGAGCCACGAGGGGCCCACTAGGGGGAGGGCGCGCCCCCTGCCTCGTGGACACCTCGTTCATTTCTTGACGTCCAGTCCATGTCCTCTGGATCACGTTTGTTCCAAAAATCATGCTCCCGAAGGTTTCTGATGTGGAGCATCCCAAGGTCATCCCCATGGACCTACCTACGTCCCCTACGACACCACTTGGACCAATGACAAGAGCCTGAGCGAAGGCTATCGAAGATAAGGTGAACTCTCTCCTCTCCGAACTTCCACTTTCTATGCATGAGACATGGCTACTACCAAAGTCCGAGTTCTTGTGCATGATTAGGTACCAAGAGGACCCTTCCAAAGATGCACATGAAGATGTACAAGTCCCCAAGTTCGCGGATGAAGAGAACCAATGGAAGGAGTCAAGAACACCTCCCAGGCCCCGAACACCCGGCCACGACCCCGGAAGTCCGGCCCCTGGAGCTTCACCCACCTCAGCAGCTCAGCCGCCAAACACTATAGGCTCCGGACATCCGGCCTCGCCAGCCCGGACATCCGGCCCTTCCCGATCCCCCGGATATCCGGCCTCCAGCCCGGAAATCTGGATCCCTCCGAACCCGAGAGCCGCAAAGCCTGCCACTCCAGCCCGGACATCCGGCCCCACGTGAAAGCCCAGACATCCGGCCCGACGCCCGAACATCCGGCCTCCCCTGTCTACGCACAGTGAAGGGCCGAGGCCGTGTACCCCTTCTACCCCCTAGACTATATATACTCCACCTCGTCCTACTTTCTAGGGTTAGCATTGGTTTAGCTCATTTGAGAGATAGAGCATTGCTCATCCACATCGGATCTACTCTAGAGAGAGACTGTGGCCCCTCTTCGGAGAAGATGCCTTTGGATTCAAGACCCCTTTAAGGGAAGATCCCCTCGTGGGTTCAAGACCTCCTCACGGAGAAGACCGGTTACCTCGTGTATCGTCCATTGTTGACTTTGGATCTTGTATCTCCCTTTGTGTTCATGGATCTAGCGCATGTGTGACCATACTTGTTGGTTTGAGTGTTCTCTTGTGTTCCCCTTGTGATTTTCCCCTCGTTTCCCTCCTCATGTTCTTCGTGTTCATCGCGGGATCCGCTCCTTTCGTGAAAGATCGGCCGATTAGGGTTCCTACCCTACATCTTCTTGGTATCAAGAGTCATGTTGATCACGATTTCGGAGCCTCCCGGTTGTGTTTCTACCCTAGTTTTTGTTGTTTTCGTCTGTAATTCGAAAATTCCCCACAAGAATAGCCCACAAATATTTTTGTGATTTGTTGGTGTGATGAAGTTTTGTTGGATTTGATCCGCAGATTTCGTGTGTTGCAGGTAGATCTAGCTTTCCATCAATTTTTCCCCAATTTCTACCCACAAATTCCTCCGAATTGCCCAGATTGACCTCTCCACGCGAAGATCTTCGAATTCATCCCCGGATCCAGAGCCTGGACATTCGGCACCCGGACAACCGGCCATCAAGCCCGGACATCCGGCCCCTGGCAGCACCACTTCCTCTCCACCGCCCGTTTTTCGTCCATATTTTGCCAAATTTTGTTCCGGTTCCCACATATACTTCTGCATACCTCCACTACTTCCGCATAGCACCACCTTATACCACATACAAAACCACCACTTACCAACACCAACTCCAACAATGTTGGTCCAATCTTGCTTTGAGAATTTGAGTTGCGGTTTCGTATCCCGGCTATCTAGGTACGGTTCGACATCAACATCACCGCCGCTCATCTTCACCATGGACGCGTCATCAACAACGACCACCTCGACTACATCTTGGTATTCGTGCCACCATTTTGACACCATACAGTAAGCAAGAAATGGTAACCTCACCTTGGTATTGGACATATCACTCTTGCCATTACATTGATAGCCATCATAGCCTTACTCATTTGCGTCGCTTACCCATCGAGACTAGCCTTTGAGTATTGTCGGCAACGAGACTTGTGCACATTAGTGATCATACTTCCCATAGCATACATACGTCATTGTTGCATATCTTGGTATCATCTCTTGTGTCACAAGGTTGTCATCGCATACTCAATTGCTATCTTGGTTCGTGAAGTATTGTATGAGAAAAGAGCTCAAACAACAAAGAGCCAAACAAGCTTTTAAGCAAAAGGAAAAGACAAGCAAAGAGCTTTTAACCAAGCACCATAGCATCATACAACATTAAGATTGTCATATTAGATCACCTTGGATCATACCATCAAAACACCTTGCATAGGACATACTTGGGATACAAGTCGTCACATTTTTGCTTAGTAGGTTGTGCACAAGACTTTGTATCCACCGATTGTGCAATCGTGCTAGCGTCTCTCTAGTGTTGTGCAACAAGAGCATTTTTGTGGATTCCACATTTTGGCTCACCCTTGATTGCATGACCCCACTTATCTTTTTGTGTGTGTGTGTTTCTGTGTACCTTATATTGCTTGGTCTACTTGTTACATTGAAATCTTGCGAATCTTTTACAACATTATTGAAGCTCACTTACAATTGCATCAAATTTTGTGCTACCATCCTAACCAAGCTCCACCATAAGATTTTACTTGTGTAGGTGTGAGAAACTGACAAGAATTGGTACCAATTGTGCTATTTCCTAGTCCACATTGGAGTGATCATTGATCCACTTTCAACTTCGGTCAAGGTACATTTGGTATTCATTCTTCTCTTTCTACCACTCACATTTTTATCTTGGAATGATGGATAGGCCAAGTACTTCTACCAACCCACTCTTCATTGAGCACGACGACGACATGAACTCCTACGTCACCAAGAGCCACCTCTTTGGTGCACAATGTGCTTTGCATCAAGAGCAACAAGGAATGAGTGAACGCATCAACAACTTCACCGCCGACTTGCGACTCTCCGAGCAACGTACAAGGGACTACTTCGACCACAAGCTCGACGATCACAAGCAAGAGAATGACACAAGGATGGACAAAGATTCGTGGCTTTGCTGCTCAACCGATCTTCTTCCACTTCGTCTTCTTCAAGAAGGACTCGCTCAAGTCGACCACCCCGACTTCACCCTCACCGGCTCAAGTACACCGACATCGAAACACTCTTCGCCATGCCGCGTGCAATGATCGCCAAGCAAGCCTCAATCCTCTACGCGACACCGACTCTCAAAAGCACCGACAACGTCAAACCCAAGAGGCTTTTGCGCTAGCACGAGAACGGCAACGACCAACGCCAACATGAAGAGGAAGAGCGAGCGCGTTTAACTCCAAGTGCACAAGATGCCGAAGCACAACGCCAAGAACAACAACTCCGTGAAGCTCAAGCACTTGCGGCGCAACAAGCCCTCCTGAGATTCAAGTCGATCCGTAGCCAACCGAGGCCGACAAGCTCGTGAACAAGAAGAAGCACTTCGCGAAGAAAGTTCAAGAACAAAGATTTCAAGCTCGCGTGCATCCAGTTCAAGTTCCTCCTCGAGCTCGACAAGCTCCTCCACATGCTCGCCAAGAACATCAACTTCATCAAGATCATGAAGAGAATGGAAATCCTCCACGACAAGAGTAACATGAGGTTGACAACCCTCCTCACCAAGAGCAACACGAGCTTGACAATCATCAACAACATGGCATCATCATCCCCGACCCCAACACAATGAAGAGCAATGCTACGGCAAGCTCAAGTTCACCATGCCCAAGTTCAATGGAAGCAACGATCCCGAAGAGTACCTTTCATGGGCATTGAAGGTCGACAAAATCTTCCGTTTGCACAACTATGAAGAAGAGAAGAAGATCGCGATGGCATCCCTTGAGTTCCAACACTATGTCCTCATTTGGTGGGAACAAGTTATCGAGCGCCGAGAGGCAAGAGGTGAACCACCCATCACTACTTGGGCGCAAATGAAGGATGTCATGAGAGCACGCTTTGTGCCTACCTACTACAACCGCGACCTCTTCAAGAAACTCCAACTACTCAAGCAAGGAACCAAGAGCGTTGAAGAGTACTACAAGGAGATGGAGATTGCCATGATAAGAGCCAATGTCACGGAAGATGATGAGCAAACAATGGCACGTTTCTTGAATGGACTCAACCATCCTATCAAGAAGATCGCTAACTTCCAACCATACTCGACCCTCATCGAGCTAGTGCATCAAGCTACCAAAGCTGAATGTCAAGTGCAAGATGATTACAAGTATGCCAAGTTCTCATCCAAGTCATACGGATTCTCCAACACCCAAGCTTCAACGACTCCAACACCCTCTACCAAGCCTTCTACAAGCTACGTCAACAAGTCGAGTCGCAAGAAAGCTTCGTCAACTCCAAGTCATCCTCCTACTACAAGCAACTTCAAGCCGTGAGCTTCATCATCATCCACTCCAACCGATGAGACCATCAAGACGAGTTCCTTCAAATGCTTCACATGCGGAGGCCGAGGCCACAAGTCCTATGAGTGCACCAACAAGCGGACCATGATCCTCAACGACGACGGAACTTGCGACTCAATGAGTGAAGGAGAAATGGACGCTATCGAGCAAGTCGCCATGCACCGGCAAGTGAACGATGAAGAAGAACAAGTCTTTTGTGATGAAGATTCAAGTCCTGCCCTTGTTGTCTCCAAGGTCTTGACTCTCCAACATCACCAAGAAGAAGACCAACGATGCCACATCTTTCATACCAAGGCCGGCATCAATGGACGATCCGTCAAGGTCATCATCGATGGAGGGAGTTGTCATAATCTCGCAAGTGAAGAACTTTGCTCCAAGCTCCAATTACCCAAGACGAAGCACCCACACCCATACAAAGTGCAATGGCTTAGCGACTCCGGCACTATCCAAGTCGAGCATCGAGTACAAGTCTCCTTCAAAATTGGCGCCTATGAAGACACTTTGGAGTGCAACGTCATTCCAATGACCTTGTGCCACCTTCTCCTTGGACGCCCATGGCAATTTGATAGAGGAGTCATCCACAACGGCCGAACGAATCACTACATCTTCAAGATGAAAGGAAAGGAGTACGTACTTCGTCCCATGTCTCCAAGTCAAGTGATCGCCGACAAGCAAGCCACCCATCATGGAGAAAATATTGAGAGAGCGAGCCACCACAAAGAGAGTCAGCGTCACAAGCCCAAATCTAGTGCCTCCATGATGAGCGAAAAGAAGAACTTAGTCCTATTTGCCACCAAAAGTGAGATAAGAGGAGTGTGTGACAACCCATCTAGTGTCCTACACTACGTCCTTTTGTGCAAGGACAATGAACCACAAGCTAACACTTCTCACACTCTTCCTCTAGTGTTGTCTTCTATTTTGCAGGAATTTCATGATGTTTTCCCCGACGAGCTACCTCCGGGACTACCTCCACTACGAGGCATCGAGCACCACATCGACCTCATCCCCGGAGCACCGCTTCCGAACAAAGCTCCCTACTACGTCAACCCCGAAGAAACCAAAGAAATACAAAGGCAAGTAAAGCATCTCATAGACCATGGACATGTGCGTGAAAGTTTGAGCCCTTGTGCCGTCCCGGTCATTCTTGTGCCAAAACAAGATGGTAGCTTTCGCATGTGCTCCGATTGTAGACCTATCAAAGCTATCACCGTTCGTTATAGGTATCCCATTCCACGCCTTGATGATATGCTTGATGAACTTAGTGGTGCCACTATATTTTCAAAAATTGATCTTAAGAGTGGTTACTATCAAATCCGCATACAAGAGGGTGATGAATGGAAAACCGCTTTCAAAACCAAGTTTGGGTTGTATGAATGGTTGGTCATGCCTATGGGTCTATCGGAAGGACCGGGTACTTTTATGCGTCTTATGAATCATGTCTTTCACCCTTACATGGGTGTGTTTGTTGTGGTCTAATTCGATGATATCCTTGTTTTTAGCAAGTCTCTCAAAGAGCATGTCACCCATGTCCGAACCGATTTACAAACTCTTCGAAAAGAGCATCTCTATGCTAATATGGAGAAATGCCTTTTTGGCGTTGATAAGCTTGTTTTCTTGGGTTTTGTTGTCTCTTCTAACGGTGTTCATGTAGATGAGTCCAAGATCAATGCTATTAAGACTTGGCCACAACCATCCAACTTGCAACAAGTGCATAGCTTTCTTGGCCTTGCGGGTTTCTATCGTCGCTTTGTGAAAGATTTTAGCACCATTGCTTCGCCTTTGCCTGCTTTGAGCAAGAAGAATGCGACTTTTGTTTGGCGGTCATCCCAAGATACCGCTTTCAGTGAGCTTAAGAATTTGCTTACTCATGCTCCCGTGCTTGCATTACCCAACTTTGACAAACCTTTTGAGATTCATTGTGATGCTAGTGGTAATGGCATAGGAGGTGTGTTAACGCAAGAGAAGCGCCCCATAGCTTACTTTAGTGAGAAACTTTCCGGAGCGCAACTCAATTACCCCATCTATGACAAAGAGCTATATGCTTTAGTCTGTGGTTTGCATGAATGGGAACACTATCTTCGCCCTCATGAATTGATCATTCATACTGATCATGAAACACTCAAGTACCTTAAGGGCCAAACCAAGTTGAACAAGCGTCATGCTAAATGGAGTGAATTTATTGAGTCTTTTCCTTATGTCATCAAGTACATTAAAGGTAAGGAAAACATTGTGGCGGATGCCCTTTCCCGCATATGCATGCTTGTTACTCAACTTGAATTGGATGTCATTGGCTTTGAGCACATAAAACACTTGTATGAGGATGATCCTACTTTTGCTACTCCTTATGCCAAATGTTTGACGCATACATCTTGGGAACGCTATTATATCAAAGATGGATATCTTATGAGAGCTAACAAGCTTTGCATCCCCGAGTCTTCTCTTCGTTTGTTGCTTTTGCAGGAATCTCATGGAGGAGGCTTAATGGGACATTTTGGATGCGACAAGACTCTCGCCACACTCTCCAAGAACTACTATTGGCCCAAGATGTTTCGTGACGTCAACCGCTTCACCAACCAATGCTCTACATGTAGCAAAGCTAAGTCTAAAGCTCAATCCCATGGCCTTTACATGCCTCTCCCAATTCCATATCAACCATGGGAAGACATTAGCATGGATTCGTACTTGTATTGCCTAGGACTAGAAATGGAAAGGATTCGGTATTTGTCCTTGTGGACTGTTTCTCTAAGATGGCACATTTTATTCCTTGCAACAAGATAGACGATGCTTCACATGTTGCTAATATCTTTTGTAGGGAAATATTGCGTCTACATGGAGTGCCAAAGACGATCGTCTCGGACCGCGACGTCAAGTTCCTTAGCTACTTTTGGAAGACCCTATACACCAAGCTCGGAATCAAGCTACTCTTCTCCACGACATATCATCCACAAACCGACGGCCAAACGGAGGTGACCAACCGCACACTCTCCGCTCTACTTCAAGTACTCATCAGGAAGAACATCAAGGAGTGGGAGGAGTGTCTACCTATCGCCGAGTTCGCCTACAACCGTGAAAGACACTCAACAACCGGCAAGTCCCCCTTCGAGGTCATCTATAGATTCAACCCTTTGTCACCATTGGACATTCTTCCCCTACCACTCCAAGAGCGCATCAATTTGGACACAAGTGCACATGTGACTCATGTCAAGAAGGTGCATGAAGATACAAGACATACTATCGAGCGCCAAGTACAACGACTTACGACCAAGCTCAACATCAACAAGCACCCCATGGCCTTCAACATTGGTGATCTCGTGTGGCTACACCTTCGCAAGGATCGCTTTCCCCAAGAACGCAAATCCAAACTTCGACCACGAGCGGACGGACCCTTCAAGGTGCTTGCACGCTACAACTAGAACGCTTACAAGATCGACCTCCCCCACGACAAGTACAAGGTGAGCGATATCTTCAATGTCAAGGAACTCTTGCCCTTTCATGGTGATGAAGAATTTGATCCGAGGACGGATCTTCCCCAAGGGAGGGGAGATTATGCGGAGCATCCCAAGGTCATCACCATGGACCTACCTACGTCCCCTACGACACCACTTGGACCAATGACAAGAGCCTGAGCGAAGGCTATCGAAGATAAGGTGAACTCTCTCCTCTCCGAACTTCCACTTTCTATGCATGAGACATGGCTACTACCAAAGTCCGAGTTGTTGTGCATGATTAGGTACCAAGAGGACCCTTCCGAAGATGCACATGAAGATGTACAAGTCCCCAAGTTCACGGATGAATAGAACCAATGGAAGGAGTCAAGAACACCTCCCAGGCCCCGGACATCCGGCCACGACCACGAACATCCGGCCCCTGGAGCTTCACCCACCTCAGCAGCTCAGCCGCCAAACACTACAGGCTCCAGACATCCGGCCTCGCCAGCCCAGACATCCAGCCCTTCCCGAGCCCCCGGATATCCGGCCTCCAGCCCGGTAATCTGGATCCCTCCAAACCCGAGAGCAGCAAAGCCCGCCACTCCAGCCTCGACATCCGGCCTCGCCAGCCCGGACATCCGGCCCCGCGTGAAAGCCCGGACATCCAGCCCGACGCTCAGACGTCCGGCCTCCCCTGTCTGCACATAGTGAAGGGCCGAGGCCTGTGTACCCCTTCTATCCCCTAGACTATATATACTCCACCTCGTCCTACTTTCTAGGGTTAGCATTGGTTTAGTTCATTTGAGAGATAGAGCATTGCTCATCCACATCGGATCTACTCCACGAGAGAGACCGCGGCCCCTCTTCGAAAAAGATCCCTTTGGATTCAAGACCCCTGTAAGGGAAGATCCCCTCGTGGATTCAAGACCTCCTCATGGAGAAGACCGGTTACCTCGTGTATCGTCCGTTGTTGACTTTGGATCTTGTATCTCCCTTTGTGTTCATGGATCTAGCGCATGTGTGATCATACTTATTGGTTTGAGTGTTCTCTTGTGTTCCCCTTGTGATTTCCCCTCGTTTCCCTCCTCGTGTTCTTCATGTTCATCGCGGGATCCGCTCATTTCGTGAAAGATCGGCCAATTAGGGTTCATAGGTTAGTCCCAAAAATAATATAAAAGTGTAAAATAAAGCCCATTAACATCCAAAACAGATAATATAATAGCATGGAACAATCAAAAATTACAGATACGTTGGAGACGTATCAAGCATCCCCAAGCTTAATTCCTGCTAGTCCTCAAGGAGGTAAATGATAAAAACAGAATTTTTGATATGGAATGCTTTCGGGCATGTTCTTCAATGTATTTTTCTCTATTGTGGCATGAATGTTCAGATCCAAAATATTCAAAATAAAAGTTTATTGTTGACATAAAAATAGTAATACTCCAAGTATGCTAATCAAGAAATTATGTTTTATCAAAATACCATAGCCAAAGAGAACTTATCCCTACAAAATCATATAGTTTGGCCATGCTTCATTTTCGCCACACAAAATTCTCCCATCATGCACAACCCCGATGACAAGCTAAGCAATTGTTTCATACTTAGATTTTTCAAACTCTTTCATATTTTACACAATATATGAGGGTGAGCCATGGACATAGCACTATGGGTGGAATAGAATATGATGATTTAGGTTGTGTGAGAAGACAAAAAGGGAGAAAGTCTCACATTGACGCGGCTAATCAATGGGTTATGGAGATGCCCACTAATTGATGTCAATGCAAGGAGTAGGGATTGCCATGCAACAGATGCACTAGAGCTATAAATATATGAAAGCTCATCAAAGAAACTAAGTGGGTGTGCATCCAACTTGCTTTCTCATGAAGACTTAGGGCATTTGAGGAAGCCCATCATCGGAATATACAAGCCGACTTCTATAATAAAAAATTCCCACTAGTATATGAAAGTGACAAAATAAGTGACTCTCCATCATGAAGATCATGGTGCCACTTTGAAGCACAGGTGTGGAAAAAGGATAGTAACATTGTCCCTTCTCTCTTTTTCTCTCATTTTTTTGTTTGGGCCTTCTTCTCTTTTTTATGGCCTCCTTTTTTCGTCCGGAGTCTCATCCCGACTTGTGGGGGAATCATAGTCTCCATCATCCTTTCCTCACATGGGACAATGCTCTAATGATGATCTCCACTTCAAGATACACTCGCTTCAAAAATGACTTATGTGATGTCCGGCGCTGCCGGGATTGCGATTCGTTGTATGAAATTAGCATGTGGCTTCCAAAACGATTCTGTTGGGTTACGTAGTAATTTCAAAAAATTTCCTACGCACACGCAAGATCATGGTGATGCATAGCAACGAGAGGGGAGAGTGTGATCTACGTACCCTTGTAGACGACAGCGGAAGCGTTATGACAACGCGGTTGATGTAGTCGTACGTCTTCACGGTCCAACCGATCAAGCACCGAAACTACGGCACCTCCGAGTTTTAGCACACGTTCAGCTCGATGACGATCCCCGGACTCCGATCCAGCAAAGTGTCGGGAAGAGTTCCGTCAGCACGACGGCGTGGTGACGATCTTGATGTCTACCATCGCAGGGCTTCGCCTAAGCACCGCTACAATATTACCGAGGATTATGGTGGAAGGGGGCACCGCACACGACTAAGAATATGATCACGTGGATCAACTTGTGTCTCTAGGGGTGCCCCCTGCCCCCGTATATAAAGGATCAAAGGGGGGTGCGGCCGGCCAGGAGGAGGGCGCGCCAGGAGGAGTCCTACTCCCACCGGGAGTAGGATCCCCCCCTTTCCTAGTTGGAATAGGATTCGGGAGTGGGAAAGAGGAGAGAGAGAAGGAAGGGGGGGCGCCGCCCCCCTCTCCTTGTCCTATTCGGACTAGGGGGGAGGGGCGCGCGGCCCAGCCCTGGCCACCTCTCCTCTCTTCCACTAAAGCCCACTAAGGCACATATACCTCCCGGGGGGTTCCGGTAACCTCCCGGTACTCCGGTAAAATCCCGATTTCACCCGGAACACTTCCGATATCCAAATTTAGGCTTCCAATATATCAATCTTTATGTTCCGACCATTTCGAGACTCCTCTTCATGTCCGTGATCACATCCGGGACTCCGAACATACTTTGGTACATCAAAAGGCATAAACTCATAATATAACTGTCATCGAAACCTTAAGCGTGCGGACCCTACGGGTTCGAGAACAATGTAGACATGCCCAAGACACGTCTCCGGTCAATAACCAATAGCGGAACCTGGATGCTCATATTGGCTCCCACATATTCTACGAAGATCTTTATCGGTCAGACCGCATAACAACATACGTTGTTCCCTTTGTCATCGGTATGTTACTTGCCCGAGATTCGATCGTCGATATCTCAATACCTAGTTCAATCTCGTTACCGGCAAGTCTCTTTACTCGTTTCGTAATACATCATCTCACAACTAACTCATTAGTTGCAATGCTTGCAAGGCTTATGTGATGTGCATTACCGAGAGGGCCCAGAGATACCTCTCCGACAATCGGAGTGACAAATCCTAATCTTGAAATACGCCAACCCAACATTTACCTTTGAAGACACCTGTAGAGCTGCTTTATAATCACCCAGTTATGTTGTGACGTTTGGTAGCACATAAAGTGTTCCTCCGGCAAATGGGAGTTGCATAATCTCATAGTCATAGGAACATGTATAAGTCATGAAGAAAGCAATAGCAACATACTAAACGATCGGGTGCTAAGCTAATGGAATGGGTCATGTCAATCACATCATTCTCCTAATGATGTGATCCCATTAATCAAATGACAACACATGTCTATGGTTAGGAAACATAACCATCTTCGATTAATGAGCTAGTCAAGTAGAGGCATACTAGTGACGTTTGGTTTGTCTATGTATTCACACAAGTATTATGTTTCCGGATAATACAATTCTAGCATGAATAATAAACATTTATCATGATATAAGGAAATAAAATAATAACATTATTATTGCCTTTAGGGCATATTTCCTTCAGTCTCCCACTTGAACTAGAGTCAATAATCTAGTTCACATCGCCATGTGATCTAACATCAATAGTTCACATCTTTATGTGGTTAACACCCATAGTTCACATCGATATGTGACCAACACCCAAAGGGTTTACTAGAGTCAGTAATCTAGTTCACATTGCTATGTGATTAACACCCAAAGAGTACTAAGGTGTGATCATGTTTTGCCTTTGAGAGAAGTTTAGTCAACGGGTCTACCATATTCAGATCCGTAAGTATTTTGCAATTTTCTGTGTCTACAATGCTCTGCACGGAGCTACTTTAGCTAATTGCTCCCACTTTCAATATGTATCCAGATGAAGACTAAGAGTCATCCAGATTAGTGCCAAAACTTGTATCGACGTAACCCTTTTACGACGAACCTTTTGTCACCTCCATTATCGAGAAACATATCCTTATTCCACTAAGGATAATTTTGACCGCTGTCCAGTGATCTACTTCTAGATCACTATTGTACTCCCTTGCCAAAATTAGTGTAGGGTATACAATAGGTCTGGTACACAGCATGGCATACTTTATAGAACCTATGGCCAAGGCATAGGGAATGACTTTCATTCTTATTCTATTTTCTGCCGTGGTCGGGCTTTGAGTCTTACTCAACTTCACACCTTGTAACACAGGCAAGAATTCTTTCTTTGACTGTTCCATTTTGAACTACTTCAAAATCTTGTCAAGGTATGTACTCATTGAAAAAACTTATCAAGCGTTTTGATCTATCTCTATAGATCTTGATGCTCAATATGTAAGCAGCTTCACCGAGGTTTTCTTTGAAAAAATTCTTTCAAACACTCCTTTATGCTTTGCAGAATAATTCTACATTATTTCCGATCAACAATATGTCATACACATATACTTATCAGAAATGCTGTAGTGCTCCCACTCACTTTCTTGTAAATACAGGCTTCACCGCAAGTCTGTATAAAACTATATGCTTTGATCAACTTATCAAAGCGTATATTCCAACTCCGAGATGCTTGCACCAGTCCATAGATGGATCGCTGGAGCTTGCATATTTTGTTAGCACCTTTAGGATTGACAAAACCTTCTGGTTGTATCATATACAACTCTTCTTTAAATCCATTAAGGAATGTAGTTTTGTTTATCCATTTGCCAGATTTCATAAAATTGTGGCAATTGCTAACATGATTTGGACAGACTTAAGCATCGCTACGAGTGAGAAAATTTCATCATAGTCAACACCTTGAACTTTGTCAAAAAAACATTTTTCGACAAGTCTAGCTTTGTAGATAGTAACACTACTATCAGTGTCCGTCTTCCTCTTCAAGATCCATTTATTTTCTATGGCTTGCCGATCATCGGGCAAATCCATCAAAGTCCATACTTTGTTCTCATACATGGATCATATCTCAGATTTCATGGCCTCAAACCATTTCACGGAATCTGGGCTCATCATTGCTTCCTCATAGTTCGCAAGTTCGTCATGGTCTAGTAACATGACTTCCAGAACAGGATTACCGTACCACTCTGGTGCGGATCTCACTCTGGTTTACCTACGAGATTCGGTAGTAACTTGATCTGAAGTTACATGATCATTATCATTAGCTTCCTCACAAATTGGTGTAGTAGTCACAGGAACAGATTTCTGTGATGAACTACTTTCCAATAAGGGAGAAGGTACAATTACCTTATCAAGTTCTACTTTCCTCCCACTCACTTCTTTTGAGAGAAATTCCTTCTCTAGAAAGGATCCATTCAAAGCAACGAATATCTTGCCTTCGGATCTGTGATAGAAGGTGTACCCAACATTTTCTTTTTGGGTATCCTATGAAGACGCACTTCTCTGATTTGGGTTTGAGCTTATCAGGTTGAAACTTTTTCACATAAGCATTGCAACCTCAAACTTTAAGAAACGACATCTTAGGTTTCTTGCCAAACCATAGTTCATACGGTGTTATTTCAACGGATTTAGATGGTGCCCTATTTAACGTGAATGCAGTTGTCTCTAATGCATAATCCCAAAACGATAGCGGTAAATCAGTAAGAGACATCATAGATTGCACCATATCTAGTAAAGTACGATTATGACGTTCGGACACACCATTATGCTGTAGTGTTCCAGGTGGCGTGAGTAGTGAAACTATTTCACATTGTTTTTAACTAAAGGCCAAACTCGTAACTCAAACATTTTACTTCTACGATCATATCGTAGAAACTTTTTATTTTTGTTACGATGATTCTCCACTTCACTCTAAAATTCTTTGAACTTTTCAAATGTTTCAGACTTGTGTTTCATCAAGTAGATATACCCATATCTGCTCAAATCATCTGTGAAGGTCAGAAAATAACGATACCCGCCGTGAGCCTCAAAACTCATCGGATCACATACATCAGTATGTATTATTTCCAATAAGTCAGTTGCTCGCTCCATTGTTCCGGAGAACGGAGTCTTAGTCATCTTGCCCATAAGGCATGGTTCGCAAGCATCAAGTGATTCCAAAATCCCATCAGCATGGAGTTTCTTCATGCGCTTTACACCAATATGACCTAAACGGCAGTGCCACAAATAAGTTGCATTATCATTATTAACTTTGCATCTTTTGTCTTCAATATTATGAATATGTGTACCACTACGATCGAGATCCAATGAACCATTTTCATTGGGTGTGTAACCATATAAGGTTTCATTCATGTAAACAGAACAACAATTTATTCTCTTACTTAAATGAATAATTGTATTACAATAAACATGATCAAATCATATTCATGCTCAAAGCAAACACCAAATAACACTTATTTAGGTTCAACACTAATCCCGAAAGTATAGGGAGTGTGCGATGATGATCATATCAATTTTGGAACCACTTCCAAGACACATCGTCACTTCACCCTTAACTAGTCTCTGTTTATTCTGCAACTCCCGTTTTGAGTTACTAATCTTAGCAACTGAACTAGTATCAAATAGTGAGGGGTTGCTATAAACACTAGTAAAGTACACATCAATAACATGTATATCAAATATACTTATGTTTACTTTGCCATCCTTCTTATCTGCCAATCACTTGGGGTAGTTCCGCTTCCAGTGACCAGTCCCTTTGCAGTAGAAGCACTTAGTCTCAGGCTTAGGACCAGACTTGGGCTTCTTTACTTGAGCAGCAACTTGCTTGCTGTTCTTCTTGAAGTTCCCCTTCTTCCTTCTGCCCTTTTCTTGAAACTAGTGGTCCTGTCTACCATCAACACTTGATGTTTTTCTCGATTTCTACCTTCGTTGATTTCAGCATCACGAAGAGCTTGGGAATCATTTCTGTTATCCCTTGCATATTATAGTTCATCACGAAGTTCTACTAACTTGGTGATGGCGATTAGAGAATTCTGTCAGTCACTATTTTATCTGGAAGATTAACTCCCACTTGATTCAAGTAATTGTAGTACCCAGACAATCTGAGCACATGCTCACTAGTTGAGCGATTCTCCTCCATCTTTTAGCCACAGAACTTGTTGGAGACTTCATATCTCTCAACTCGGGTATTTGCTTGAAATATTAACTTCAACTCCTGGAACATCTCATATGGTCTATGACGTTCAAAACGTCTTTTGAAGTCCCGATTCTAAGCCGTTAAGCATGGTGCACTAAACTACTAAGTAGTCATCATATTGAGCTAGCCAAACGTTCATAACGTCTGCATCTGCTCCTGCAATAGGTCTGTCACCTAGCGGTGCATCAAGGACATAATTCTTCTGTGCAGCAATGAGGATAAACCTCAGATCACGGATCCAATCCGCATCATTGCTACTAACATCTTTCAACACAATTTTCTCTAGGAACATATCAAAATAAACACAGGGAAGCAACAACGCGAGCTATTGATCTACAACGTGATTTGCAAAATACTACCAGGACTAAGTTCATGATAAATTTAAGTTCAATTAATCATATTACTTAAGAACTCCCACTTATATAGACATCCCTCTAATCCTCTAAGTGATCACATGATCCAAATCAACTAAACCATGTCCGATCATCACGTGAGATGGAGTAGTTTCAATGGTGAACATCACTATGTTGATCATATCTACTATATGATTCACGCTCGACCTTTCGGTCTCCGTGTTCCGAGGCCATATCTGTATATGCTTGGCTCGTCAAGTATAACCTGAGTATTCCACGTGTGTAACTGTTTTGCAGCCGTTGTATTTGAACGTAGAGACTATCACACCCGATCATCACGTGGTGTCTCAGCACAAAGAACTTTCGCAACGGTGCATACTCAGGGAGAACACTTCTTGATAATTAGTGAGAGATCATCTTAAAATGCTACCGTCAAACAAAGCAAGATAAGATGCATAAAAGATAAACATCACATGCAATCAATATAAGTGATATGATATGGCCATCATCATCTTGTGCTTGTGATCTCCATCTTCGAAGCACCGTCGTGATCACCATCGTCACCGGCGCGACACCTTGATCTCCATCGTAGCATTGTTGTCGTCTCGCCAATCTTATGCTCCCACGACTATCCCTACTGCTTAGTGATAAAGTAAAGCATTACAACGCAATTGCATTGTATACAATAAAGCGACAACCATATGGCTCCTGCCAGTTGCCGATAACTCGGTTACAAAACATGATCATCTCATACAATAAAATTTAGCATCATGTGTTGACCATATCACATCACAACATGCCCTGCAAAAACAAGTTAGACGTCCTCTACTTTGTTGTTGCAAGTTTTACGTGGCTGCTATGTGCTTAAGCAAGAACCAATCTTACCTACGCATCAAAACCACAACGATAGTTTGTCAAGTTGGTGCTGTTTTAACCTTCGCAAGGACCGGGCGTAGCCACACTTGGTTCAACTAAAGTTGGAGAAACTGTCACCCGCTAGCCACCTTTGTGCAAAGCACGTCGGGAGAACCGGTCTCGCTTAAGCGTACGCATAATGTCGGTCCGGGCCGCTTCGTCCAACAATACCGCTGAACCAAAGTATGACATGCTGGTAGGCAGTATGACTTATATCGCCCACAACTCACTTGTGTTCTACTCGTGCATATAACATCAACACATAAATCTAGGCTCAGATGCCACTGTTGGGGAACGTAGTAATTTCAAAAAAATTCCTACGCACACGCAAGATCATGGTGATGCATAGCAACGAGAGGGGAGAGTGTGATCTACGTACCCTTGTAGACCAACAGCGGAAGCGTTATGACAACGTGGTTGATGTAGTCGTACGTCTTCACGGCCCAACCGATGAAGCACCGAAACTACGGCACCTCCGAGTTCTAGCACACGTTCAGCTCGATGACGATCCCTGGACTCCGATCCAACAAAGTGTCAGGGAAGAGTTCCGTCAGCACAACGGCGTGGTGACGATCTTGATGCTCTACCGTCGCAGGGCTTCGCCTAAGCACCACTACAATATTATCGAGGATTATGGTGGAAGGGGGCACCGCACACGGCTAAGAATATGATCACGTGGATCAACTTGTGTCTCTAGGGGTGCCCCCTGCCCCCGTATATAAAGGATCAAAGGAGGGTGCGGCCAGCCAGGAGGAGGGCGCGCCAGGAGGAGTCCTACTCCCACCGGGAGTAGGATCCCCCCCTTTCCTAGTTGGAATAGGATTCGGGAGTGGGAAAGAGGAGAGAGAGAAGGAAGGGGGGGCGCCGCCCCCCTATCCTTGTCCTATTCGGACTAGGGGGGGAGGGGTGCGCGGCCCAGCCCTGGCCACCTCTCCTCTCTTCCACTAAAGCCCACTAAGGCCCATATACCTCCCGGGGGGTTCCGGTAACCTCCCGGTACTACGGTAAAATCCCGATTTCACCCGGAACACTTCCGATATCCAAATTTAGGCTTCCAATATATCAATCTTTATGTCTCGACCATTTCGAGACTCCTCGTCATGTCCGTGATCACATCCGGGACTCCGAACAAACTTTGGTACATCAAAATGCATAAACTCATAATATAACTGTCATCGAAACCTTAAGCGTGCGGACCCTACAGGTTCGAGAACAATGTAGACATGACCGAGACACGTCTTCGGTCAATAACCAATAGTGGAACCTGGATGCTCATATTGGCTCCCACATATTCTACGAAGATCTTTATCGGTCAGACCACATAACAACATACGTTGTTCCCTTTGTCATCGGTATGTTACTTGCCCGAGATTCGATCGTCGGTATCTCAATACCTAGTTCAATCTCGTTACCGGCTAGTCTCTTTACTCGTTTCGTAATACATCATCTCGCAACTAACTCATTAGTTGCAATGCTTGCAAGGCTTATGTGATGTGCATTACCGAGAGGGCTCAGGGATACCTCTCCGACAATCGGAGTGACAAATCCTAATCTCAAAATACGCCAACCCAACATTTACCTTTGGAGACACCTGTAGAGCTCCTTTATAATCACCCAGTTACGTTGTGATGTTTGGTAGCACACAAAGTGTTCCTCCGGCAAACGGGAGTTGCATAATCTCATAGTCATAGGAACATGTATAAGTCATGAAGAAAGCAATAGCAACATACTAAATGATCGGGTGCTAAGCTAATGGAATGGGTCATGTCAATCACATCATTCTCCTAATGATGTGATCCCATTAATCAAATGACAACACATGTCTATGGTTAGGAAACATAACCATGTTCGATTAACGAGCTAGTCAAGTAGAGGCATACTAGTGACGTTTGGTTTGTCTATGTATTCACACAAGTATTATGTTTCCGGATAATACAATTCTAGCATGAATAATAAACATTTATCATGATATAAGGAAATAAAATAATAACATTATTATTGCCTCTAGGGCATATTTCCTTCAATGTCAACTACATGATCATGCAAAGCAATATGACAATGATGATGCATGTCATAATAAATGGAACAGTGGAAAGTTGCATGGCAATATATCTCGGAATGGCTATGGAAATGCCATAATAGGTAGGTATGGTGGCTGTTTTGAGGAAGATATAAGGAGGCTTATGTGTGATAGAGTGTATCATATCACGGGGTTTGGATGCACGGACGAAGTTTGCACCAACTCTCAAGGTGAGGAAGGGCAATGCACGGTACCGAAGAGGCTAGAAATGATGGAAGGGTGAGAGTGCCTATAATCCATGGACTTGATAACCCACAAGTATAGGGGATCGCAACAGTTTTCGGGGGTAAAGTATTCAACCCAAATTTATTGATTCGACACAAGGGGAGCCAAAGAATATTCTCAAGTATTAGCAGCTGAGTTGTCAATTCAACCACACCTGGAAACTTAGTATCTGTAGCAAAGTGTTTAGTAGCAAAGTAATATGATAGTAGTGGTAACGATAGCAAAAGGTAATAGTAGTAAAAGTAATGTTTTTGGTACTTTGTAATGATGATAGCAATAGCAATGGAAAAGTAAATAAGCGAAGAACAATGTATGGAAAGCTCGTAGGCAATGGATCGCTGATGGAGAATTATGCCAGATGCGGTTCATCATGTAACATGCATAACCTAGGGTGACACAGACCTAGCTCCAGTTCATCAATGTAATGTAGGCATGTATTCCGAATATAGTCATATGTGCTTATGGAAAAGAACTTGCATGACATCTTTTGTCCTACCCTCCCATGGCAGCTGGGTCCTTACGGAAACTAAGGGATATTAAGGCCTCCTTTTAATAGAGTACCGGAACAAAGCATTAACACATAGTGAATACATGAACTCCTCAAACTACGGTCATCACCAATAAGTATCCCGATTATTGTCACTTCGGGGTTAACTGATCATAACAAATAATAGGTGACTATAGACATGCAAGATAGGATCAAGAACACTCATATATTGATGAAAACAAAATAGGTTCAGATCTGAAATCATGGCACTCGGACCCTAGTGACAAGCATTAAGCATAGCAAAGTCATGGCAACATCAATCTCAGAACATAGTGGATACTAGGGATCAAACCCTAACAAAACTAACTCGATTAGATGATAGATCCCATACAACCCATCACCGTCTAGCAAGCCTACGATGGAATTACTCACGCATGGCGGTGAGCATCATGAAATTGGTGATGGAGGATGGTTGATGATGACGATGGCGACGGATTCCCCTCTCTGGCGCCCTGAACGGACTCCAGATCAACCCTCCCGAGAGGTTTTAGGGCTTGGAGGCGGCTCCGTATCGTAAAACGCGATGAATTCTTCTCTCTGATTTTTTTCTCCCTGAAACACAATATATAGAGTTGGAGTTGGAGTTGGAGTCGGAGAGGCACCAGGGGGCCCACGAGGTAGGGGGCGCGCCCTAGGGGGGCAGGCGCGCCCCCCACCCTCGTGGACAGGTGGTGGGCCCCCTGGCCTTCATCTTTTGCAGGTATTTTTTATATTTTCCAAAAAGTTGCTCCGTGAAGTTTCAGGTCATTCCGAGAATGTTTGTTTCTGCACATAAATAACACCATGGTAATTCTGCTGAAAACAACGTCAGCCCGGGTTAGTTCCATTCAAATCATGCAAGTTAGAGTCCAAAATAAGGGCAAAAGTGTTTGGAAAAGTAGATATGACGGAGACGTATCAACTCCCCCAAGCTTAAACCTTTGCTTGTCCTCAAGCAATTCAGTTGACAAACTGAAAGTGATAAAGAAAAACTTTTACAAACTCTATTTGCTCTTGTTGTTGTAAATATGTAAAGCCAGCATTCAAGTTTTCAGCAAAGATTATAACTAACCACATTCGCAATAACGCTTAGGTCTCAAGTTTACTCATATCAATAGCATAATCAACTAGCGAGCAATAATAATAAATCTCAGATGACAACACTTTCTCAAAACAATCATAATATAATATAACAAGGTGGTATCTCGCTAGCCCTTTCTGAGACCGCAAAACATAAATGCAGAGCACCTTTAAAGACCAAGGACTGACTAGACATTGTAATTGATGGTAAAAGAGATCTAGTCAAGTCATACTCAATGTAAATTAATAGCAATGAATGCAAATGACAGCGGTGCTCTCCAACTGGTGCTTTTTAATAAGAGGATGATGACTCAGCATAAAAGCAAATAGATAGGCCCTTCGCAGAGGGTAGCATGGAGTTGTAGAGGAGCCAGAGCTCGGTTTTGAAATAGAGATGAATAATATTTTGAGCGGTATACTTTCATTGTCAACATAACAGCCAAGAGATGGCAGTATCTTCCATGCTACACTCATTATAGGCGGTTCCCAAACAGAATGGTAAAGTTTATACTCCCCCTTCCACCAACAAGCATCAATCCATGGCTTGCTCGAAACAACGAGTGCCTCCAACTAACAAGAGTCCCAGGGGGAGTTTTGTTTGCAATTATTTTGATTTAGTTTTCATAAAGCATGGGACTGGGCATCCCAGTAACCAGCCATTTATCTCGCGAGTGAGGAGCGGAGTCCACTCCTCTTGAGAATAACCCACCTAACATGGAAGATACGGACAACCCTAGTTGATACATGAGCTATTCGAGCATACAAAACAGGATATTTATTTGAAGGTTTAGAGTTTGGCACATACAAATTTACATGGAATGGCAGGTAGATACCATATATAGGTAGGTATGGTGGAATCATATGGAATAACTCTGGGGTTTAAGGGATTGGATGCACAAGCAGTATTCCCGCTTAGTACAGGTGAAGGCTAGCAAAAGACTGGGAAGCGACCAGCTAGAGAGCCACAACAGTCATGAACATGCATTAAAATTAATCAACACCGAATGCAAGCATGAGTAGGATATAATCCACCATGAACATAAATATCATGAAGGCTATGTTGATTTTGTTTCAAATACGTGCGTGAACATGCACCAAGTCAAGTCACTTAAATCATTCAGAGGAGGATACCACCCTATCATACCACATCACAACCATTTTAATGGAATGCAAGGTAAACCATTATAACTCATAGCTAATCAAGCATGGCACAAGAACTATGATCTCTAGTTGTCATTGCAAACATGTTTATTCATAATAGGCTGAATCTGGAACGATGAACTAATCATATTTACAAAAACAAGAGAGGTCGAGTTCATACCAGCTTTTCTCATCTCAGTCAGTCCATCATATATCGTCATAACTGCCTTTCACTTGCAGGACCAAATAGTGTGAATAATAATAATAGTGCTCGTGCATTGGACTAAGCTGGAATCTGCAAGCATTCAATAAACAAGAGAAGACAAGGCAATATGGGCTCTTTTGTCAGATCAACAATAATGCATATAAGAGCCACTTCAACAATTTAATTATGGTCTTCTCCTATCGACCCCCAAAGAAAAGAAATAAAACTATTTACACGGGAAAGCTCCCAACAAGTAAAAGAAGAACATGAAATATTTTTGGGTTTTCTTTTTAATTACTACTACAAGCATGGAAAGTTAACTAATTAAAAGCTACAACTAATTTTTTTTGGTTTTTCTTAAGGTTTATTAAACACACAAGAAGAAAGCATAAAAAGGAAATTAAACTAGCATGGATGATACAATGAAAAAGTATGAGCACTGACATCTAGCAATGAGTGTGTGAACATAAATGTAATGTCGGTGGGAAATACGTACTCCCCCAAGCTTAGGCTTTTGGCCTAAGTTGGTCTATGGCCACGGCTGGCCTGGCGGATATCCATAATAGTAGTTGGGGTCGTACTGAGATGCAGCGGCTATCGCCTCCTGAGCTGCAGCGTGGCGACAAGCGGCCTCCGCTCTCCTCTCGTACTCATCTGCCTCCTCTCTGGTAATAGTATATCTTCCTTTTGCCTGATGATCAAAGAAGGCAGGAGCAGGGAGAGTAATATGGACAGCACGGCGTTTGTCAAAGATTAGTCGATACTGGAGAGGTGATTCATTCCTCTCAACAAACTGGTGGTGAACCATAGCATTAAAGTCTAGGTAAGCAGGTGATAATTCAATATCATCTTCGTGTATGGCTACACCAAGAAAATTAGCTATGCGGGCTGCATAAATTCCTCCAAAGAAATCTCCATTAAATCTAATAAGATGCAACCTACGTGCAACAATGGCTCCCAAATTATAAGATTTATCTCCTGACACAGCACTCCTAAGAATGCTGAGGTCAGGGACACACATGTGACATGCCTCATCTTTACCATTAATGCATCTACCTATGAAGAGAGCAAAATAATGTATAGCAGGAAAGTCAATGTTCCCTATGGTAGCTTGTGTTATATCTCTAGATTCTCCCACAGTTATGCCAGCAAGAAAATCTCTAAATTCAGATTTGCGAGGATCCCTTATACTACCCCATTGTGGGAGTTTGCAAGAAGTGGTAAAATTCTCTAAGTCCATAGTGTAAAAAAATTCATAAAGATCAAACAAGACAGTTGGAGAATTACGTGAAGATGAAAATTCAAACCTCCTCACAAAGGTACTAGTGAGATTGTGATACTGGCTGCACCTCTCTTCCTTGAAGCTCACAAGATCAGCGTTACGCAAATATGCGTTGAATTCTTCCTTAATTCCTGCTCAATCCATAAAGTTTTCAGAAGGCCACTCACAAGGATGCACTGGAGCGTCTCTTGGTGGCTCTTCATCAGCATCACGCATTGCAAGCCTGGGTCCTTGCTTCCTTGAGGAACCACCTTGGAACATTTTCCTAAGCATTTTTCTTTCTCTAAAAAATTCTGAAAATTTTTAGTGACTTCAAAATTAAAGTAAACCAAACTCAATAATATTGATAGCAACTACTCCTACAAGTGCCTAGGGCCTATATCATGCATCAAAACTACTTTTGACCATATAAATTTGACATGCAAGATCAAGAACAGGGTCACCTAAGCAGCAAAAATTTGCAATGAATAAAGCACTAGAACAAAAACTAATTGGACCAATGGAGGAGTCACATACCAAGGAACAATCTCCCCAAGCAGTTTTGTGAGAGGTGCTTTGAGCAAGGAGAACGAAAATGGCAGCAAGATGAGCTAGAACTCGTGCTTGAGCTGGATATTTGTGTTTGTGGGAGGAAGAAGAAGTGTGTGGGTGCAGGAATAAGTGGAGGAGGGCCACCGTGGGCCCATGAGGCAGGGGGCGCGCCCAGGGGGTAGGGCGTGCCCTCCACCCTCGTGGGCAGGTGGTTGACCCCCCTTCTGTGTACTCAGTGCCAAATATTCTCAAATATTCCAGAAAAAATCATATTTAAATTTCAGGGTATTTGGAGAACTTTTATTTTCGGGGTATTTTTATATTGCACGGATAATCAGATAACAGACAGAAAAATACTATTTTTATTTTATTTAATATAAATAACAGAAAGTAAAAGGAGAGCACAGAAGGTTGTGCCTTCTAGTTTCATCCATCTCATGATCATCAAAAGAAATCCACTAACAAGGTTGATCAAGTCTTGTTAACGAACTCATTCCGAATAACATGGAACCAGAGAAATTTTGAATAACACTATGTTACCTCAATGGGGATATGCACATCCCCAATAATAATAATATCATGTTTCTTCTTGACTGTAGGAAGGGGAAATTCAAAACCTCCAAATATAATCGATGGAATTTTTCCAATATAGTTGATACTACGAATTTGAGGTTGTTTCCTCGGAAAGTGTACCGTATGTTCATTACCATTAACATGAAAAGTGACATTGCCTTTAGTGCAATCAATAACAGCCCCTGCAGTGTTCAAAAAGGGTCTTCCAAGAATAATAGACATACTATCATCCTCGGGAATATCAAGAATAACAAAGTCCGTTAAAATAGTAACGTTTGCAACTACAACAGGCACATCCTCACAAATACCGACAGGTATAGCAGTTGATTTATCAGCCATTTGCAAAGATATTTCAGTAGGTGTCAACTTATTCAAATCAAGTCTATGATATAAAGAGAGAGGCATAACACTAACACCGGCTCCAAGATCACATAAAGCAGTTTTAACATAGTTTCCTTTAATGGAGCATGGTATAGTTGGTACTCCTGGATCTCCAAGTTTCTTAGGTATGCCACCCTTAAAAGTATAATTAGCAAGCATGGTGAAAATTTCAGCTTCCAGTATCTTTCTTTTATTAGTAACAATTTCTTTCATATACTTAGCATACAGATTAATTTTGAGCATATCAGTTAATCGCATACGCAAAAAGATAGGTCTAATTATTTCAGCAAGGCGCTCAAAAGCGCTCAAAATCCTCATCATCCTTTTTCTTGGATGGTTTGGGAGGAAAAGGCATGGGTTTCTGAACCCATGGTTCTATTTCTTTACCATGTTTCCTAGCAACAAAGTCTTTCTTATCATAATGTTGATCCTTTGATTGTGGGTTATCAAGATCAACAGCAGGTTCAATTTCTATATCATTATCATTACTAGGTTGAGTATCATCATGAACATTATCATTAACATTATTACTAGTTTCAGGTTCATTACCAGATTGAGTTTCAGCATCAGAAATAGAAATGTCATTTGGATTCCCAGGTGTTTCAACAATAGGATCACTAGACGCATGCAAAGTCCTATCATTTTTCTTTTTCTTCCTTTTAGAATGACTAGGTGCATCTATATTATTTCTCTGAGAATCTTGCTCAATTCTCTTACGATGGCCTTCAGGATACAAAGGTTCCTGAGTCATTTTGCCACCTCTAGTCATAACTCTAACAGCATTATCATTATCCTTACTATTCCATTCATTGAGCAAATCATTTTGAGCGTTAAGTACTTGTTCTACTTGAGTGGTAACCATAGAAGCATGTTTACTAATAAGTTTAAGTTCACATTTGACATTAGCCATATAATCACCCAAGTGTTCTAGCATATTTGAATTGTATTTCAATTGTCTACCAAAATAAGCATTAAAATCTTCTTGCTTAACCATAAATTTATCAAACTCATCTAAGCATGGGCTAGCAAATTTAGTAAATGGGATTTCAGCTTTATCATATCTATAGAGAGAATTTACCTTTACTACCTGTGTCAGGTTATCAAGACCATGAGTTTCTTCAATAGGTAAAGGATTAAGACCATATGTTTCTTCAACAGGCAGTAAATTAAGACCATGTATTTCTTAAATAGGAGGTAAATTCTTAACATCTTCACCTTTAATACCTTTTTCTTTCATAGATTTCTTTGCCTCTTGCATATCTTTAGGACTGAGAAATAGAATACCCCTCTTCTTCAGAGTTGGTGTAGGAATAGGCTCAGGAATTGGCTCCGAAGGTGTCCAATTATTTTCATTTGTCAACATATTATTCAATAAAATTTCACCTTCATCCGGTGTTCTTTCCCTGAAAACAGAACCAACACAACTATCCAGGTAATCTCTTGAGGCATCAGTTAGTCCATTATAAAAGATATCAAGTATTTCATTTTTCTTAATAGGATGATCAGGCAAAGCATTAAGTAATTGGAGAAGCCTCCCTCAAGCTTGTGGGAGACTGTCTTCTTCAATTTGCACAAAATTATATATATCCCTTAAAGCAGCTTGTTTCTTATGGGCAGGGAAATATTTAACAGAGAAGTAATAAATCATATCCTGGGGACTACGCACACAACCAGGATCAAGAGAATTAAACCATATCTTAGCATCACCCTTTAATGAGAACGGAAATATTTGAAGGATATAAAAGTAGCGAGTTCTCTCATCTTTAGTGAACGAGGTGGCTATATCATTTAATTTAGTAAGATGTGCCACAACATCAGATTCATAGCCATGAAAAGGATCAGATTCAACCAAAGTAATTATATCAGGATCAACAGAGAATTCATAATCCTTATCAGTAACACAGATAGGTGAAGTAGAAAAAGCAGGGTCAGGTTTCATTCTAGAATTTAGAGATTGCTTGTTCCATTTAGCTAATAACCTCTTAAGTTCGTATCTATCTTTGCAAGCTAAAATAGCTAAAGAAGCTTCTTGATCAAAAACATAACCCTCAGGAATAACAAGTGATTCTTCATCATCACTTTCATCAGTATTATCAGATTCAATATTTTCAATCTCTCTAGCCCTAGCAAGTTGTTCATCAAGAAATTCACCAAGTGGCACAATAGTATCAAGCATAGAAGTAGTTTCATCATAAGTATCATGTATAGCAGAAGTAGCATCATCAATAACATGCGACATATCAGAACGAATAGCAGAAGCAGTTTTAGGTGTCGCAAGCTTACTCGGAACAGAAGGTGAATCAAGTGCAGAGCTAGATGGCAGTTCCTTACCTCCCCTCGTAGTTGAGGGATAAATCTTGGTTCTTGGATCTTTCAAGTTCTTCATAATGATAAGCAGATATAAATCCCAAGTGACTCAAAGAATAGAGTTATGCTCCCCGGCAACGGTGCTAGAAAATAGTCTTGATAACCCACAAGTATAGGGGATCGCAACAATTTTCGAGGGTAAAGTATTCAACCCAAATTTATTGATTCTACACAAGGGGAGCCAAAGAATATTCTCAAGTATTAGCAGCTGAGTTGTCAATTCAACCACACCTGAAAACTTAGTATCTGCAGGAAAGTGTTTAGTAGCAAAGTAATATGATAGTAGTGGTAACGATAGCAAAAGGTAACAGTAGTAAAAGTAATGTTTTTGGTATTTTGTAGTGATGATAGCAATAACAACGGAAAATTAAATAAGCGAAGAACAATATATGGAAAGCTCGTAGGCAACGGATCTATGATGGAGAATTATGCCGTATGCGGTTCATCATGTAACAGTCATAACCTAGGGTGACACAGAACTAGCTCCAGTTCATCAATGTAAAGTAGGCATGTATTCCCAATATAGTCATACGTGCTTATGGAAAAGAACTTGCATGACATCTTTTGTCCTACCCTCCCGTGGCAGCGGGGTCCTTACGGAAACTAAGGGATATTAAGGCCTCCTTTTAATAGAGTACCGGAACAAAGCATTAACACATAGTGAATACATGAACTCCTCAAACTACGGTCATCACCGGTAAGTATCCCGATTATTGTCACTTCGGGGTTAACGGATCATAACACATAATACGTGACTATAGACTTGCAAGATAGGATCAAGAACACTCATATATTGATGAAAACAAAGTAGGTTCAGATCTGAAATCATGGCACTCAGGCCCTAGTGACAAGCATTAAGCATAGCAAAGTCATGGCAACATCAATCTCAGAACATAGTGGATACTAGGGATCAAACCCTAACAAAACTAACTCGATTACATGATAGATCCCATACAACCCATCACCGTCCGGCAAGCCTACGATGGAATTACTCACGCACGGCGGTGAGCATCACGAAATTGGTGATGGAGGATGGTTGATGATGACAATGGCGACGGATTCCCCTCTCCGGAGCCCCGAACGAACTCCAGATCAGCCCTCCCGAGAGGTTTTAGGGCTTGGCGGCGGCTCCGTATCGTAAAACACGATGAATTCTTCTCTCTAATTTTTTTCTCCCCGAAACACAATATATAGAGTTGGAGTCGGAGAGGCACCAGGGGGCCCACGAGGTAGGGTGGCGCGCCCTAGGGGAGGAGGCGCGCCCCCACCCTCGTGGACAGATGGTGGGCCCCCTGGCCTTCATATTTGCAGGTATTTTTTATATTTTCCAAAAAGTTGCTCCGTGAAGTTTCAGGTCATTCCGAGAACCTTTGTTTCTGCACATAAATAATACCATGGTAATTCTGCTGAAAACAGCGTCAGTCCGGGCTAGTTCCATTCAAATCATGCAAGTTAGAGTCCAAAACAAGGGCAAAAGTGTTTGGAAAAGTAGATATGACAGAGACGTATCACGACTCAACATTAGTCATAAAGAACTCACATACTTATTGCAAAAATCTACAAGTCATCAAAACCAAGCACTACGTGCATGCTCCTAGGGGGATAGATTGGTAGGAAAAGACCATCGCTCGTCCCCGACCGCCACTCATAAGGAAAGCAATCAAAGAACTCCTCATGTTTCAAATTTGTCACACAACGTTTATCATATGTGCATGGTACGAGACTTGCCAACTTCAACACAAGTATTCATCAATTTCACAATTACTCAACTAGCACACATCTAATATTACCACCTTTATATCTCAAAACAACTATCAAGCATCAAACTTCTCTTAGCATTTAAAATTTATAACCAAAGTAAATTACCATGCTGTTCTAAAGGACTCTCAAAATGATATAAGTAAAGCATGAGAGATCAATTATTTCTATAAAATAGAACCACCGCCGTGCTCTAAAAGATATAAGCGAAGCACTAGAGCAAAAATTATCCAACTCAAAAGATATAAGTGAAGCACATAGAGTATTCTAATAAATTCCAATTCACGTGTGTCTCTCCCAAAAGGTGTGTAAATCAAGGATGATTGTGGTAAACTAAAAAGCAAAGACTCAAATCATACAAGACACTCCAACCAAAACACATATCATGTGGCGAATAAAAATATAGCTCCAAGTAAAGTTACCGATGGACGGAGACGAGAGAGGGGATTCTTTCCGGGGCATCCCAAGCTTAGGCTTTTGGTTGTCCTTGGATTTTACCTTGGGGTTCCTTGGTCATCCCCAATCTTAGGCTCTTGCCACTCCTTGTTCCATAATCCATCAAATCTTTACCCATAACTTGAAAACTTCACAACACAAAACTTAAAAGAAAATCTCATGAGCTCCGTTAGTACAAGAAAACAAACCACCACTTCAAGGTACTGTAATGAACTCGTTCTTTATTTATATTGGTGTTAAACCTAATGTATTCCAACTTTTCTATGGTTCATAAATTCTATTACTAGCCATAGATTCATCAAAATAAGCAAACAACACACGAAAAACAAAATCTATCAAAAACAGCATAGTCTATAGTAATCTGTAAGTTTCAAATACTTATGGAACCCCAAAAATTCTAAAATAAATTTCTGGACGTGGGGAATTTATCTGTTAATCATCTGCAATTTTTTTTACTAAATAGCACTCACCACTAAAAATGGCAGCAACTCTCGTGAGCGCTAAAGTTTCTATTTTTTACAGCAAGATCACAAAGACTTTCCCCAAGTCTTCCCAAAGGATCAGTTGGCAGAGACACTAATTAAAAGCATAAGACCACATCTAAACAGATGCTAGATGAATTATTTATTACTAAACAGAATCAAAAGCAAGAAACAAAAATAAAATTGGGTTGCCTCCCAACAAGCGCTATCCTTTAACGCCCCTAGCTAGGCATAAAAGCAAGGATAGATCTAGGTATTATCATCTTTGGTATGCAATCCATAAGTGGCTCTCATAATAGATTCATAAGGTAATTTAATTTTCTTTCTAGGAAAGTGTTCCATGCCCTTCCTTAATGGAAATTGGAATCTAATATTCCCTTCCTTCATATCAATAATTGCACCAATCATTCTAAGGAAAGGTCTACCAAGAATAATAGGGCATGTAGGATTGCAATCTATATCAAGGACAATGAAATCTACGGGCACATAATTCTTATTTGCAACAATAAGAACATCATTAATTCTTCCCATAGGTTTCTTAATGGTGGAATCCACAAGATGCAAGTTTAAAGAACAATCATCAAATTCACGGAAACCTAGCAAATCACACAAAGTTTTAGGAATCGTGGAAACAGTAGCACCCAAATCACATAAAGCAAAGCATTCATGATCTTTAATCTTAATTTTAATAGTAGGTTCCCACTCATCATGAAGTTTTCTAGGGATAGAAACTTCCAATTCAAGCTTTTCTTCATAAGATTGCATTAAAGCATCAACGATATGTTTAGTAAAGGCTTTATTTTGACTATAAGCATGTGGAGAATTTAGCATGAATTGCAACAAGGAAATACAATTTATTAAAGAACAATTATCATAATTAAATTCCTTGAAATCCAAGATAGTGGGTTCATTGCTATCTAAAGTTTTGAACTCTCCAATCCCACTTTTATCAATTTTTGCATCAAGATCTAAAAACTCTGAATCATTGGGATGTCTTCTAACTAAAGTTGACTCATCTCTAGTACCATCATTATCAAGATTCATATTGCAAAACAAAGATTAATAGGGGACACATCAATAACTTTTAGATCTTCATCTTTATTATCATGGAAACTAGAAGAACACGCTTTCACAAAGCAATCTTTTTTAGCATGCATCCTAGTGGTTTTCTTTCTTTGCACTCATCAATGGAAATTCTCATGGCTTTGAGAGACTCATTGATATCATGCTTAGGAGGAATAGATCTAAGTTTCAAAGAATCAACATCAAGAGAAACTCTATCCACGTTCATGGCCAACTCATCAATTTTAGACATTTTTTCTTCAATCAAATCATTGAAACTCTTTTGCGAACTAATAAATTCTTTAATATTAGATTTAAAATCAGAGGGCATCTTATTATAATTTCCATAATGATAGAGGCAAAGGTGTCCCGTCTTTCGATGAGATGATGGATATCGCTTTGGTGGCAGTCGACTTTGACGATCCGACTACGAACGTGCGAGGACGTCGCACCTTAGCAATCGCTAAACCAAATCCGAGAGGTTATTGACCACGCCGGAGCACGATCAACCTAACCACGAGGGTCTGTTTCCTGCGAGCAAACGAAGAACAAGCAAGAAACTGAGATTGCAATCTGGTTATTGCGAATATAAGATGAAAGCTTTATTGATCAAGGTGGGGTTCTGTGACGCCTTTGTCTGGTCGTTGAACACAAACGAAGAACGCGAAGTTGCAGCTATGGCGAACTTTTAATCTAAACAAAACCCGAAGTCTAAACGATGCCCTAAGGGATGTATATATGGAGGAAGAGGGGGGGAATTTCGTGGCCCTTGGTGGAGGTGTCCGAAATCAACCCTATCTCTTGTTTCGCCACACATACGTACTCTAAAAACAGCCTATACTTATGTATTTCGAAATTACATGGGCCTGGCCCAATAATAAGGTGACGCAGCACCTAAAATAGCCTCGGGACGAAATTTATGAAGTGGCATCTTGTATATTTCGTCCAAGGCTTCATGCACCCATTATGGTGGCTTCAAAGTCCTGAAATCATCACTTGTAACTCCGTTCTTGTTCCCCTTGCGCATGCCATCATCTCCATGCTTGTTCTTGCTCCAATGTTCATCCTTCTCCAAGCTAGGCCCTTCATTTGTAAGCAAAACAAATGTATCCAATTTAGGCAGCATCATATTCTCATGAACATTAGAATCATTACCAAGAAACGAAAGTACCTGGTAATTTAGTTGGCGTGCACGAGCTCTAGTAATTGGTCCAGTATGTATAGCAGCAGGGGCTGTGGGTGTAACAATTGTATTGATGTCCTCATCATCCTCCCCTTCTTGAAATGAAGTCGTCCTCGACGGAAGTTCATCTTCCTCACCCAAATAAGGCTTCAAATCTGCAATGTTAAAAGTGGGACTAACCCCAAAATCTGCAGGCAGCTCAAGTTTATATGCATTATCATTTATTTTCTCTAACACCTTAAAGGGACCATCAGCACGTGGCATTAACTTTGATTTGCGCAAATCAGGAAATCTATCCTTACGCAAATGTAACCAAACAAGATCTCCAGGTGCAAACACAACATGTTTTCTACCCTTATCTCCAGCAAGTTTATATTTAGCATTCATACGCTCAATGTTTTCCTTAGTTAACTCATGCATTTTTAAAATCAATTCAGCACGTTGTTTAGCATCAAAATTAACCTTCTCCGAAGATGGAAGAGGCAACAAATCAATAGGTGCACGAGGTAGGAAACCATACACAACTTCAAAAGGGCACATCTTAGTAGTAGAATGCAATGAACGATTATAAGCAAATTCAATATGAGGCAAGCATTCCTCCCACATTTTCTTATTATTCTTCAAAACAGCCCTAAGCATAGTAGACAACGTTCTATTGACTACTTCAGTTTGTCCATCAGTTTGGGGGTGACAAGTAGTACTAAAAAGCAGTTTAGTCCCCAACTTAGCCCATAAACATCTCCAAAAGTGGCTAAGAAATTTAGTATCACGATCTGAAACAATAGTATTTGGCACACCATGCAAGCGAATAATTTCACGAAAGAACAAATCAGCAACATTAACAGCATCATCGCTTTTATGACATGGTATAAAGTGTGCCATTTTCGAGAATCTATCCACGACAACAAATATGCTATCCCTCCCCTTCTTTGTTCGAGGTAAACCTAAAACAAAGTCCATAGATATATCCTCCCAAGGAACACTAGGTACAGGCAAAGGCATATATAAACCATGAGGATTGAGTCGTGACTTAGCTTTTTGACATGTAGTGCAGCGAGCAATAAAACGCTCAACATCCCGTCTCATCTTTGGCCAAAAGAAATGTGTAGCAAGTACGTCCTCCGTCTTCTTCACGCCAAAGTGTCCCATTAATCCTCCTCCATGCGCCTCCTGCAACAACAAAAGACGAACGGAGCTAGCTGGAATGCATAGCTTGTTAGCACGAAACACAAATCCATCGTTAACGACGAACTTGTTCCACATTCTTCCTTCTTTACAATTCTGCATTACATCTTTAAAATCAGCATCATGCACATATTGATCTTTGATGGTCTCCAAACCAAATATTTTGAAGTCAAGTTGTGAAAGCATAGTATAGCGGCGAGACAATGCATCAGCAATAACATTTTCTTTTCCCTTCTTGTGTTTAATGACATAAGGAAAAGTCTCAATGAATTCAACCCATTTAGCATGTCTACGATTCAGTTTAGCTTGACTTTTAATATGTTTCAAAGATTCATGATCAGAATGTATAACAAATTCTTTGGGCCATAAATAATGTTGCCATGTTTCTAAAGTCCGAACAAGAGCATATAATTCTTTATCATAAGTAGAATAATTCAGACTAGGCCCACTCAATTTTTCAGAAAAGTATGCAACAGGTTTGCCATCTTGTAATAACACACCTCCTAATCCAATTCCACTAGCATCACATTCAAGCTCAAAAGTCTTATTAAAATCAGGAAGTTGGAGTAAAGGAGCATGTGTCAACTTATCTTTCAATACCGAGAAGGCTTCTTCCTGTGCGGTACCCCAAAGAAAAGGCACATCTTTCTTTGTAAGCTCATTGAGAGGTGCAGCAATGGTGCTGAAATCTCTCACAAAACGCCTATAGAATCCAGCGAGGCCAAGAAAACTCCTCACTTGTGTGACCGTTTTGGGCTGCGGCCAACTCTCAATAGCTTCAATCTTGGCTTTATCAACTTCAATTCCCTGTGGAGTAACAACATAGCCAAGAAAAGATACTCGGTCGGTGCAAAAGGTGCACTTCCCAAGGTTACCAAACAAACGTGCATCACGTAGAGCAATAAAAACAGCACGTAAATGTTCCAAATGTTCTTCCAAAGATCTGCTATAAATCAATATGTCATCAAAGTAAACTACCACAAATCGTCCAATGAAAGCACGTAAAACTTCGTTCATTAATCTCATGAAAGTACTAGGTGCATTAGTTAACCCAAAAGGCATGACTAACCACTCATATAATCCAAACTTAGTTTTAAATGCTGTTTTCCATTCATCTCCCAATTTCATACGAATTTGATGGTATCCACTACGCAAATCAACTTTGGAGAATATTGTAGAGCCACTCAATTCATCAAGCATATCATCTAGCCTAGGAATAGGATGACGATAACGAATAGTAATATTATTAATGCCTCTACAATCAACACACATACGTGATGTACCATCCTTTTTCGGCACTAGAATAATAGGAACAGCACAAGGACTAAGGGATTCGCGTATATAACCTTTGTCGAGAAGCTCTTGTACTTGACGCATAATCTCCTTCGTCTCCTCTGGATTGGTACGGTATGGTGCACGGTTTGGCAGTGAAGCACCGGGAATTAAGTCAATCTGATGCTCAATCCCTCGAATAGGCGGTAATCCCGGTGGCACGTCTTGTGGAAAGACGTCAGCGAACTCCTGCAAAATGTTAGTGACAGCAGGAGGCAAAGAGGAAGGCACGTCCTCGAATGAAAATAATGCCTCTTTGCACACAAAAGCATAGCAAACAGATTTGCTGAAATCTAGCTCATCAATATCAGATTTGGTGGCAAATAAACATGCACTTTTCAATTTAATTTCAGAAGCAACACTAGATGGTTTATTATTAGGCTTCATTTGTTGCTCAAATTCTTTTGCCACAATCTGATTTTCACTCTTATTCTTCTCCTGTTTTGCTTTATTAGCTCTATTAATATCATCTTTCAAAATGGAATCAGGAGTCATAGGAAGCAAAGTAATATTTTTATCCTTATGAACAAGAGTATAGTGATTGTTTCTACCATGGTGTACAGAATTTTTATCAAATTGCCATGGTCTACCAAGTAATAAGGAACATGCTTGCATAGGTACCACATCACAATCAACATAATCAGCATATGTAGAGATACTAAAATGCACACGAACAGTACGTGTTACCTTAACCTTGCCGCTGTTGTTGAACCATTGGATGTAGTAAGGATGTGGATGTGGTCTTGTGGTGAGAGAAAGCTTCTCCACCATCTCCATGCTAGCCAAGTTGTTGCAGCTCCCTCCGTCTATGATGACGCGCACAGAACGTTCCTTCACAACTCCCTTGGTATGGAACAAATTGTGCCTCTGATTTTGCTCAGCTTGTGTGACCTGCACACTCAAAACACGTTGAGCAACTAAACATTCATACCTGTCAGCGTCTTCAGGAGCCATGTATTGCGTCTCATGATCAGAATCATCTCCACCATGTTCTTCACGTGTAATAAGAGCCAAAGTCTCCTCATCATAGTCACTAGCGGACTCATATCCACCATCCGCGGTAGCAATCATCACACGCGGAGATTTGCATTCTCTCGCATAATGACCTCCTCCCTTACAACGACGACAAATAATATCACTTGTGTGCCCTGTTGATGCCATGGAAGAAGAAGAACTCTGTGCAGGCCCAGCAGGTGCGCTCTTGGCAGATAATGGTGGTTGTGCCTGTTTTCTTGTATCACGACTGGAGGAGGCACCTGATTGAGGTGCTGGTGCAGTTGAAGTAGAAGATGCACGCGGTGTCCATGATGAAGGTCGGCCTGCAGAAAAGTTAGTTCGCGCCAATGCTTGTCGATCCTGCACTTCACGTTCAGCTTTACAAGCAAGATGGAATAAACGAGTGATATTAGTATACTCCTTATAGTCTAGAATGGTCTGAATCTCTCTATTTAATCCACCCAGAAAACGTGCAAGCATAGCTTCATTCTCCTCAACAATACCACATCTAATCATGCCAGTTTGTAATTCCTGATAATATTCTTCTACAGAATTTTTCCCTTGTCTTAAACGCTGCAATTTTTGAAGCAATTCACGTTGATAATATGGTGGAACCCAACGCGTACGCATAGCAGTTTTCAAAGCAGCCCAAGTAGTTGGAATAGGATATAATCTACAATGTTCAGACCACCATACACATGCAAAACTAGTGAAAGCACAAACAGCAGCAGCAACCCGTCTCTCCTCGGGATATTGTAAACATGTAAAACGTTGTTCAGTTTCTAACTCCCAAGTAAGATATATATCAGGAACATATCTACCCTCAAATGGTGGAATATTCAATTTCAGTTTAGGAATATGCACATCATCTCGTACCTGAGGTGGTGGTGCAGGCCTACCATTACGAATATATACCTGAGGTCGACCTGCTGGTGGTGGTGCTGGTGGGTGCACGTAGTTCTGATTTTGATCAACCTCATCCTCATAATCTCCCGCATACTCATCATCCTCCTGGGTACCAGCAGCAGCAGTAGCAGGAGCCAAAGAAGCATCAATAACAGGAACAGCAGCACCAGAAGTTTGGCCATCCTCAATAGGAACACGCTTCGCTCGTCCATACTGATTCGGAAGGATGCGTTGTTGTTGGTGTTGCAGAGGTGCGATAGGTGCAGCCGGTGGTGGTGGTGGTAAACGCGCGAGCAATTCATTAAACTTGCTATCAAGCTTTGTTTCGAACGTCTTCTCCATGCCATCTATCTTCTCCATGGCCTCGTCAAATCTGTTTAGCACATCTTGCACCTGTCCACTCATCATTTGCTGAAATTTATCATGTAGCTGTTTGTTCGTCAGGTTCTCCCAATCAGTCTCATCGGCTTGTGATCCTACCATGGTTAGCAGCAAATAGAAACACACAAGAATATGATCCTACAGACTACTAAGAAGTGGTGGTGGTGTATCACAAACCCGTCAAGCAAAACTCAAATTCTTACCAGTTCTTACCCAGCAGCAGGCGGTGATCGGCAACCGTTGTAGTCAAAAACTCTCAAAGCTTGGATAGAGCGATTACCAGGGAGAGAGAAACGCACGACGTAGATGTATGTGGAGCTGGGAAGGCTTATAATATGGTAGCGAAAAAGGGTCAGCAATTATCAATTCAGAGATGCAAAGTTGAATAAACGCTCAATGACGGTACTGTGCTGGTCCTAGGCTAGACCGTGCTAGAGACGCGAGCCTAGAACACTAACAAAATCACGGCGCTGCACGTAAACAAGGGAAAAGCACACTCTGGAATTTTTTTTTTCGCTCTTTTTTTTGCGCTTTTTTTTGCGCTGCTTTTTTTTGCGAAAAATCACTATAATGGCGAGTGTCTCAAAACTCTTCCTAGGTCAAACTGACAGGATGGGCACGAAATTTTTTCGACCAATTTTTTTTCGTTTTTCGACTGCCCGGACCCAAAAACTGGAAACGGGTCAAAAAAAACTTCCTATAATGGCACCTGTCTCAAAACACTCAGAAACACCTAAAAATAGGATAGCCAGATTTTTTTTTTTCGAAAAATGCGTTTTCGAAAAATTTTGGGCCTAAACGGAGGGTGGTTTCCGGACTCTTTTTTTTTTCTTTCCGAAACCTACTCCGGCAAGGAAACACGAATCGGAATCTAGATGGATCTCAAAAACACACCTAATATGCAAGGAACTCGGATTGGTGGTGGATATATGGTGGTGGTATATGGCAGCGGTGGTGGCATATGGCAGCGGTGGTAATATATGGATATGGATCGGTGGTGGTATATGACAGGGGCGATGATGATGGTGCGGTGGCGGCGTGACAACTTATGACCAAAACTCGAAACTCTAAAAGACTAACGCTAAGACCAGCAACTAGACACGACGATGCAACCGCAAATTCAACAAAGCAAAACCCTAAAAAGATTATGCAAAGGCTCAGATTGGTTCGGATATGATGAACTAACCCTAAATTTTTTTTGGTTTTTTCGTGGATTGTAGGTATGAAGAACAGACTCGATCTAAACTACGAAAAAATGTAAAATCTCACCGAGCAACCTAGAAATCTGATACAACTTGATAGAGGCAAAGGTGTCCCGTCTTTCGATGAGATGATGGATATCGCTTTGGTGGCAGTCGACTTTGACGATCCGACTACGAACGTGCGAGGACGTCGCGCCTTAGCAATCGCTAAACCAACTCCGAGAGGTTATTGACCACGCCGGAGCATGATCAACCTGACCACGAGGGTCTGTTTCCTGCGAGCAAACAAAGAACAAGCAAGAAACTGAGATTGCAATCTGGTTATTGCGAATATAAGATGAAAGCTTTATTGATCAAGGTGGGGTTCTGTGACGCCTTTGTCTGGTCGTTGAACACAAACGAAGTACGCGAAGTTGCAGCTATGGCGAACTTTTAATCTAAACAAAACCCAAAGTCTAAACGATGCCCTAAGGGCTGTATATATGGAGGAAGAGGGGGGAATTTCGTGGCCCTTGGTGGAGGGGTCCGAAATCAACCCTATCTCTTGTTTCCCCACACATACGTACTCTAAAAATAGCCTATACTTATGTATTTCGAAATTACATGGGCCTGGCCCAATAATAAGGTGACGCAGCACCTAAAATAGCCTCGGGACGAAATTTATGAAGTGGCATCTTGTATATTTCGTCCAAGGCTTCATGCACCCGTTATGGTGGCTTCAAAGTCCTGAAATCATCACTTGTAACTCCGTTCTTGTTCCCCTTGCGCATGCCATCATCTCCATGCTTGTTCTTGCTCCAATGTTCATCCTTCTCCAAGCTAGGCCCTTCATTTGTAAGCAAAACAAATGTATCCAATTTAGGCAGCATCATATTCTCATGAACATTAGAATCATTACCAAGAAACGAAAGTACCTGGTAATTTAGTTGGCGTGCACGAGCTCTAGTAATTGGTCCAGTATGTATAGCATCAGGGGCTATGGGTGTAACAATTGTATTGATGTCCTCATCACATAAGAATTGTTGTAGGAATTACCATAATTATTAGAGGAATTACTAGGAAACGGCCTAGGATTACCTCTATATGCGTTATTACCAAAATTGTTCCTACCAACAAAATTCACATCTATAGATTCATTATTATTCTCAATCAAACTATACAAAGGCATATCATTAGGATCATAAGAAACACTTTTACTAGCAAACAATTTCATAAGTTCATCCATCTTTCCACTCAAAACATTGATTTCTTCTATAGCATGCACCTTTTTATTAGTAGATCTTTCAGTATGCTATTGAGAACAATTAACCATAATATTATCTAGGAGTTTAGTAGCTTCTCCTAAAGTGATTTCCATAAAAGTGCCTCCCGCGGCCGAATCTAAAAGATTTCTAGAAGCAAGGTTCAATCCAGCATAAAAAATTTGTATAATCATCCAGAGATTCAAACCATGTGTAGGGCAATTACGTATCATTAATTTCATCCTCTCCCAAGCTTGTGCAACATGTTCATGATCAAGTTGCTTAAAATTCATAATATCGTTTCTAAGAGTGATGATCTTAGTGGGAGGAAACTACTTAGAGATAAAAGCATCCTTGCACTTATTCCATGAATCGATACTATTTTTAGTCAAAGACAAAAACGAAGTTTTAGCACGATCTCTAAGAGAAAACGGGAATAGCTTCAGTTTAACAATATCATTATCCACATCTTTCTTCTTTTGCATATCACACAAATCAACAAAGTTGTTTAGATGGGTAGAGGCATCTTCACTAGGAACCGGAAAACAGATCTTTCATGACAAGATTCAGCAAGGCGGCATTTATTTCACAAGATTCAACATCGGTAAGAGGAGTAATCGGAGTGCTAATAAAATCATTATTGTTGGTATTGGAAAAGTCACACGATTTAGTATTATCTTGAGCCATCATGATGAGCAAGCAATCCAACACACAAGCAAACAAGAAACTAGCAAAAAGAGGCAAACTAGAAAAGAGAAGGGGAACGGAAAAAGAGGGCGAATAAAACGGCAAGCGAGAAGTGGGGGAGAGGAAAACGAGAGGCAAATGGAAAATAGTGTAATGCGAGGGATAAGAATTTGTGATGGGTACTTGGTATTTCTTCACTTGTGCATAGGCTCCCCGGCAACGGCGCCAGAAATCGTTCTTGCTACCTCTTGAGCATTGCGTTGGTTTTCCCTTGAAGAGGAAAGGGTGATGCAGCAAAGTAGCGTAAGTATTTCCCTCAGTTTTTGAGAACCAAGGTATCAATCTAGTAGGAGGCACACGCAAGTCCCTCATACCTCCACAAACAAATAAGAACCTGGGAACCAACGTGATAAAGGGGTTGTCAATCCCTTCACGGTCACTTACGAGAGTGAGATTTGATAGAGATAATAATGATAAGATAAATATTTTTGGTATTTTTATGATATAGATTGAAAGTAAAGATTGCAAAGTAAAAATAGATTGGAAACTTATAATGGAAGATAGACCCGGGGGCCATAGGTTCACTAGTGGCTTCTCTCAAGATAGCATAAGTATTACAGTGGGTGAACGAATTACTGTCGAGCAATTGATAGAAAAGCGAATAATTATGAGAATATCTAGGAATGATTGATGTAGGATAGAACCCTAGTGGCCCAATATTTCACGAAAGGAGCGGATCCCACGAAGAACACAAGGAACACGAGGGGGAAAACGAGGGAAATCATGAGGGGAAACATGAGAGAATCACTTAACCAACAAGAACAAGTGACACATGCGCTAGATCCTCGAATACATAGAGTAAGATACACGATCCACGATCAACTAGGGATGATACAAAAAGGGTAACCGGTTCTTCTCCGTGAGAAGGTCTTGAGGTTCTTCCCTAAAGAGGGGTCTTGAATCCGCTTGGGGGATCTTCTCCGGTGGAGGCTTGAATCTCCTAGGAGAAGGTAACCAAGTGGATGAGCAAAGCTCTCACACAAAATATGAGCCAATCCTTTGCTAAACCTAGAAAGTTGTACGGGATGGAGTATATATAGTCTAGGGGGGAGAAGGGATACACGGGCCTCGGCCCTTCACTGTGCGCAGACAGGGGAGGCGGGATGTCCGGGCTAGTCGGGCCGGATGTCCGGGCTTTTAGGCGACGCCAGATGTCCTGGCTGGGGGGCCGGATGCCCGGGCAAGAGCGGTGGCATTTGTTGCTATTGGGTTCGGAGGGGCCGGATGTCCGGGGGCTCGAAAGGGGCCGGATGTCCGGGCTGCTGGGGCCGGATGTCCGGGGCATGTAGCCTTCTACGGCTGGGCTACTGTAGAGGAAGACGCTCCAGGGGCCGCCGGATGTCCGGGGCCTAGGAGATGCTCTTGGCTCCTTCCGTTGGTTCTCCTCATCCGTGGACTTGGGGACTTGTACATCTTCATGCGCATCTTCGGGAGGGCCCTCTTGGTGCCTAATCATGCACAACACCTCGGACTTAGGTAGTAGCCATGTCTCATGCATAGAAAGTGGAAGTTCGGAGAGGAGTGAGTTCACCTTATCTTCAATAGCTTTAGCTCGGGCTCGTTTCATTGGTCCAAGTGGTGTCATTGGAGGTGTCAGTACGTCCATGGGGATGATCATGGGATGCTCCGCATCATCTCCCCTCCCTTGGGGAAGATCCGTCCTCGGATCGAAATCCTCATCACCATGGTAGGGCGAGAGATATTTGATGTTGAAGATGTCGCTCACGGAGTACTTGTCACGAGGGATGTCAATCTTGTATGCGTTGTTGTTGTAACGCGCAAGCACCTTGAATGGTCCATCCGCGCGTGGTCGAAGTTTGGACTTGCGTTCTTGGGGAAAGCGGTCCTTGCGAAGGTGTAGCCACACGAGGTCTCCAATGTTGAATCTCATAGGGTGCTTGTGGACGTTGAGCTTGGTCGCAAGGCGTTGTACTTGGCGCTAGATGGTGTTTCTTGTATCTTCATGCACCTTCTTGAGATGGGTCGCCCGTGCACTTGCGTCCAAATTGATTCGCTCTTGGAGTGGTACAGGTAGAATATCCAATGGTGACAAAGGGTTGAATCCGTAGACGACCTCGAAAGGGGACTTGCCGGTTGTTGAGTGTCTTGCTCGGTTGTAGGCGAACTCAGCGATGGGCAGACACTCCTCCCACTCCCTGATGTTCTTCTTGATGAGTACTCGAAGTAGAGCGGAGAGTGTGTGGTTTGTCACCTCCGTTTGGCCGTCGGTTTGAGGATGGTACGCCGTGGAGAATAGTAGCTTGATTTCGAGCTTGGTACATAGGGTCTTCCAAAAGTAGCTAAGGAACTTGACATCGCGGTCTAAGACGATGGTCTTTGGCACACCATGGAGACGCAATATTTCCCTACAAAAGAGATTAGCAACATGTGAAGCATCGTCTATCTTGTTGCAAGGAATAAAATGTGCCATTTTTGAGAAACGGTCCACAACGACAAATATGCAATCTTTCCCATTTCGAGTCCTAGGAAAACCAAGTACAAAGTCCATGCTAATGTCTTCCCATGGTTGGTATGGAATTGGTAAAGGCATATAGAGGCCATGAGATTGAGCTTTGGACTTAGCTTTGCGACATGTAGAACATCGGTTGGTGAAACGATTGACGTCCCGAAACATCTTTGGCCAAAAGTAGTTCTTCGAGAGCATGGAGAACGTCTTGTCGCGTCCGAAGTGTCCCATTAAGCCTCCTCCATGAGATTCCTGCAAAAGCAACAAATGAAGAGAGGACTCAGGAATGCAAAGTTTGTTAGCTCTCATAAGATATATATCTTTAATGTAATAGCGTTCCCAAGATGTATTCGACAAACACTTGGCATAAGGAGTAGCAAAAGTTGCATCATACTCATACAAGTCTTTGATATGCTCGAAGCCAATGACATCTAACTCAAATTGCGTGACAAGCATGCATATGCGAGATAGAGCATCCGCTACAATGTTTTCTTTTCCCTTGATGTACTTTATGACATCGGGAAAAGACTCAATAAATTCACTCCATTTAGCGTGACGCTTGGTCAACTTCGTTTGACCCTTAAGATACTTGAGGGTCTCATGATCGGTATGAATGATAAACTCATGGGGTCGAAGGTAATGTTCCCATTCATGCAAAGTGCGGACTAAAGCATATAGCTCTTTGTGATAGATGGGATAATTGAGTTGCGCTCCGGAAAGTTTCTCACTAAAGTAAGCTATGGGGCGCTTCTCTTGCGTTAACACACCTCCTATGCCATTACCACTAGCATCGCAATGAATTTCAAAAGGCTTGTCGAAGTTGGGTAAAGCAAGCACGAGAGCATGAGTAAGCAAATTCTTAAGCTCATTGAATGCGGGATCTTGGGATGGTCCCCAAACAAAAGGCGCATTCTTCTTGCTCAAAGCATGCAAAGGCGAAGCAATGGTGCTAAAATCCTTCACAAAGCGACGATAAAAACCCGCAAGGCCAAGAAAACTATGCACTTGATGCAAGTTGGTTGGTTGCGGCCAAGTCCTAATAGCATTGATCTTGGACTCATCAACATGAACACCCTTAGAAGAAACAACAAAACCCAAGAAAACGAGCTTATCAACAACAAAAAGGCATTTATCCATATTAGCATAGAGGTGCTCTTTTCTAAGAGTTTACAGAACGGTGTGGACATGGGTGACATGCTCTTTGATAGATTTGCTAAACGCAAGAATGTCATCAAAGTAGACCACAACAAATATACTAATGTAAGGGCGAAAGACATGATTGATAAGGCGCATAAAAGTGCCCGGTGCTTCCGAAAGACCGATAGGCATGACTAACCACTCATACAAACCAAACTTGGTTTTGAAGGCGGTTTTCCATTCATCACCCTCTTGTATGTGGATTTGATAGTAACCACTCTTAAGATCAATTTTGGAAAATATAGTGGCACCGCTAAGCTCATCAAGCATATCATCTAGGCGTTGAATGGGGTACCTATAGCGAACGGTGATAGCATTGGTAGGTCTACAATCGGAGCACATGTGAAAACTACCATCACGTTTTGGCACAAGAATGACCGGAACGGCACAAGGGCTCAAACTTTCATGCACATGTCCATGGTCTATGAGATGCTTTACTTGCATTTGTATTTCTTTTGTTTCGTCGGGGTTGACACGGTATGGAGCTTTGTTCGGAAGAGGTGCTCTGGGGATGAGGTCGATTCGGTGCTCAATGCCTCGTAGAGGAGGTAGACCCGGAGGTAGCTCATCAAGGAAAACATCTTGAAATTCCTGCAAAAGAGAAGACAACACTAGAGGAAAAGTGTGAGAAGTGTTAGTTTGTGGTGCATTGTCCTTGCACACGAGGACGTAGTGTAGGACACTAGATGGGTTCTCACACACTTCTCTTATCTCACGTTTGGTGGCAAATAGAACTAGGTTTTTGTTTTCTCTCATCGTGGAGGCACTCGATTTTGGCTTGTGGCTCTCACTCTCTTTTTGGTTGCTCACTCTCTCACTATGATCTCCACGACGGGTGGCTTGCTTCTCGGCAATCACTTGACTTGGCGACATTGGACGGCGGACATACTGCTTGCCCTTCATCTTGAATATGTAGTGGTTCGTTCGGCCGTTGTGGATGACTCCTCTATCAAATTGCCATGGCCGTCCAAGAAGAAGATGACAAACGGTCATTGGAACAACGTCGCACTCCAAGGTGTCTTCGTAGGCACCGATTTTGAAGGAGACTTGTACTCGGTGCTCGACTTGGATGGTGCCGGGGTCACTAAGCCATTGCACTTTGTATGGATGTGGATGCTTCGTCTTGGGCAATTGGATCTGGGAGCAAAGCTCTTCGCTTGCGAGATTATAACAACTTCCTCCATCGATGATGACCTTGACGGATCGTCCATTGATGCCGGCCTTGGTGTGGAATATGTGGCATCGTTGGTCTTCTTCTTGGTGATGTTGGAGAGTCAAGACTTTGGAGACAACAAGTGCGGGACTTGAGTCTTCATCGCAAAAGACTTGTTCTTCTTCATTGTTCACTTGGCGGTGCATGATGACTTGCTCGAGGGCTTCCATTTCGCCTTCACTCATGGAGTCATAAGTGCCATCGTCGTTGAAGACCATGGTTCGCTTGTTGGTGCACTCGTATGACTTGTGGCCTCGTCCTCCGCAAGTGAAACACTTGAAGGAACTCGTCTTGACGGTCTGATCGGTTGGGGTTGATGATGATGAAGCTCTCGGCTTGAAGTTGCTCGTAGGAGGATGGCTTGTAGTTGACGAAGCTTTCTTGGAAATCGACTTGTCGATGTTGGTAGAAGAAGGCTTTGTAGTTGGTGTTGGAGTTGTTGAAGCTTGGTTGCTGGAGAAGCCGTAGGACTTGGATGAGAACTCGGCATACTTGAAATCATCTTGCACTTGGTGTTCCGCTTTGGTAGCTTGGTGCACTAGCTCGATGAGATTTGAGTATGGTTGGAAGTCGGCGATCTTCTTGATAGGATGATTGAGTCCATTCAAGAAACGTGCCATTGTTTGCTCATCATCTTCCGTGACATTGGCTCTTATCATTGCAATCTCCATCTCCTTGTAGTATTCTTAAACGCTCTTTGTTCCTTGCTTGATTTGTTGGAGTTTCTTGAAGAGGTCGCGGTTGTAGTAGGTAGGTACGAAGCATGCTCTCATGACATCCTTCATTTGCGCCCAAGTAGTGATGGGTGGTTCACCTCTTGCCTCTCAGCGCTCTATGATTTGTTCCCACCAAATGAGGACATAGTCTTGGAACTCAAGGGATGCCATTGCGATCTTCTTCTCTTTTCATAGTTGTGCAAACGGAAGATCTTGTCAAGCTTCAATGCCCATGAAAGGTACTCTTCGGGATCGTTGCTTCCGTTGAACTTGGGCATGGTGAACTTGAGTTTGCCATAACATTGTTCTTCATTGTATTGGGGTCGGGGATGATGACGCCCATGTTGTTGATGATTGTGCAACTCGTGGTGCTCTTGGCGCGGAGGGTTGTTATCGTCATATTGTTCTTGTCGTGGAGGATCTCCATTGTCTTCATGCTCTTGATTGACTTGTTGTTCTTGGCGAGCTTGTGGAGGAGCTTGTCAAGCTTGAGGAGGAACTTGACGATGCACGCGAGCTTGAAATCTTCGTTCTTGAATTTCTTCGCAAAGTGCTTCCTCTTGTTCACGAGCATGTCGGCTTCGGTCGGCAACTGCTCGACACGAATCGCGTAGAGCTTGTTGCGCCGCAAGTGCTTGAGCATCACGGAGTTGTTGTTCTTGACATTGTGCCTTGACATCTTGAGCATTTTGGTGTAGACGCGCTCGCTCTTCCTCTTCATGTTGGCGTTGTGCTCTTGCTAGCGCAAAGGCCTCTTGAGTTTGATGTTGTCGGCGCTCTTGAGAGTCGGTGTCTCATAGGGGATTGAGGCTTGCTTGGCGGTCGGTGCGCGCGGCTCGACGAAGAGTGCTCGATGTCGGTGTACTTGAGCCGGAGAGAGTGAAGTCTGAGTGGCGGCTTGAACGGCTCCTTCTTGAAGGGGAAGACGAGCGGTTGAGCAACAAAGCACGAATTTTGTCCATCCTTGCGTCATTCTCTTGCTTATGATCATCGAGCTTGTGGTCGAAGTAGTCCATTGTACGTTGCTCAAAAGTCGCAAGTCGGCGGCAAGGTTGTTGATGCGTCCACTCATAGCTTGTTGCTCTTGATGCAAAGCACGTTGTGCACCAAAGAGGTGACTCTTGGTGACGAAGGAGTTCATGTCGTCGTCTTGCTCCATGAAGAGTGGGTTGGTAGAAGTACTTGGCCTATCCATCATTCCAAGACAAATGTGAGTGGTAGAAAGAGAAGAACGAGTACCAAATGTACCTTGACCGAAGTTGAAAGTGGATCGAGGATCACTCCAATGTAGGACAAGGAAATAGCACAATTGGTACTAGTTCTTGTCGGTTTCTCACACCTACACAAGTAAAAGCTTTTGGTGGAGCTTGGTTAGGATGGTGGCACAAAATTTGATGCAATTGTAAGTGAGCTTCAATAATGTTCGAAAAGATTCGCAAGATGCAATGTAACAAGTAGACCAAGCATATAAGTTACACGGAAACACACACGCAAAAAGATAAGTGGGGTTGTGCAACCAAGGGTGAGCCAAAATGTGGAATCCACAAAAATGCTCTTATTGCACAACACTAGAGAGACGCTAGCACGATTGCACCATAGGCGGATACAAGAACTTGTGCACAACCTACTTAGCAAAAATGCAACGACTTCTATCCCAAATATTTTGTATGCAAGGTGTTGCTATGATATGATCCAAGATGATCGAGTATGACAATCTTAATGTTGTAAGATGCAATGGTTCTTGCTTACACGCTGTTTGGTTATCTTTTCTTTTCGCTTAAAAGCTTGTTTGGCTCTTTGATGTTTGAGCTCTTTTCTCATGCAATGCTTGACGAACCAAGATAGCAAATGAGTATGCGATGATACTTTGTGACACAAGAGATGATACCAATATATGCTACAATGATGTATGTCTGCTATGGGAAGTATGATCACTAATGTGCACAAGTCTCGTTGCCGGCAATACTCAATGGCTAGTCTTGATGGGTAAGCAACGCAAAGGAGTAGGGCTATGATGGCTATCAATGTAATGACATGAGTGATATGTCCAATACCAAGATGAAGTTACTGGTCTTGCTTCCGGTATGGTGTCAAAATGGTGGCACGAATACCAAGATGTAGTCGAGGTGGTCGTTGTTGATGACGATGTAGGACACGTCCGTGGAGAAGATGAGCGATGGTGATGTCGATGTCAAACCGTACCTAGATAGCCGAAACACAAAAGGATATGGTGCCGCAACTCAAATTCTCAAACCTCAAAGTAGCAAATGTGTCAGAGAGCGAAATGGTCCAAAAAAATGGTTGGGATATGCGGAAGTGGTGGAGGTATGCGGGAGTATATATGGTATATGGTATATGGTGGGCACCGGAACAAAATTTGGTGGAAATTGGGCGAAAAACGGAGCGGTGGATGGAGATGTTGCTGCCAGGGGTCGGATGTCCGGGTGGAAGGCCGGATGTCCAGGGGCCGGATGTCCGGGCTTGGATCCGGGGATGAACGGGATGAACACCGCGAGGAGAGGTTAAAGCCGGGCGAAATTCGGAGGAATTTGTGGATGGAAGCTAGATCCACTCAAAACAAAGCAAATCCACAGATCCAAACCAACAAAATCTCAACACACCAACAAATCACAAAAACAAAATTGGGGCTATTTTTGGTGGGAAATTTCCGAATTAGGACGAAAAACAACAAAACAAGTCTAGAAACACAACTGGGAGGCTCCGAAATCGTGATCAACGTGGCTCTAGATACCAAGATGATGTACGACAGAACCCTAGTGGCCCGATCTTTCACGAAAGGAGCGGATCCCACGAAGAACACGAGGAACACGAGGGGGAAAACAAGCGAAATCACGAGGGGAAACATGAGAGAATCACTCAACCAACAAGAATAAGTGACACATGCGCTAGATCCTCGAATACATAGAGTAAGATACACGATCCACGATCAAATAGGGACAATAGAAAAGGGTAACCGGTTCTTCTTCGTGAGGAGGTCTTGAGGTTCTTCCCTAAAGAGGGGTCTTGAATCCGCTTTGAGGATCTTCTCCGGTGGAGGCTCGAATCTCCAAGGAGAAGGTAACCAAGTGGATGAGCAAAGCTCTCACACAAAATATGAGCTAATCCTTTGCTAACCCTAGAAAGTTGTACGGGATGGAGTATATATAGTCTAGGTGGGAGAAGGGATCCATGGGCCTCGGCCCTTCACTATGCGCAAACAGGGGAGGACGGATGTCTGGGCTGGTCGGGCCGGATGTCCGGGCTTTGAGGCGACGCCGGATGTCCAGGCTGGGGGCCGGATGTCCGGGCTGGAGCGGTGGCATTTGTTGCTCTCGGGTTCGGAGGGGCCGGATTTCTGGGCCGGTGGCTGGATGTCCAGGGGCTCGGAAGGGGCCGGATGTCCGGGGCCTGTAGCCTTCTGCGGCTGGGCTGCTGTAGAGGAAGACGCTCCAGGGGCCGGATGTCCGGGGCCTGGGAGATGCTCTTGGCTCCTTCCGTTGGTTCTCCTCATCCGTGGACTTGGGGACTTGTAAATCTTCATGCGCATCTTCGGGAGGGCCCTCTTGGTGCCTAATCATGCACAACACCTCGGGCATAGGTAGTAGCCATGTCTCGTGCATAGAAAGTGGAAGTTCGGAGAAGAGTGAGTTCACCTTATCTTCGATAGCTTTGGCTCGGGCTCGTGTCATTGGTCCAAGTGGTGTCATTGGAGGTGTCGGTGCGTCCATGGGGATGATCATGGGATGCTCTGCATCAATGATCATGTATATAGGCATCACGTCCGTGACAGGTAGACCGGCTCCTGCCTGCATCTACTACTATTACTCCACACATCGACCCCTATCTAGCATGCATCTGGAGTATTAAGTTCATAAGAACAGAGTAACACATTAGGTAAGATGACATGATGTAGAGGGATAAACTCAAGCAATATGATATAAACCCCACCTTTTTATCCTCGATGGCAACAATACAATACGTGTTGTTTCCCTTTCTGTCATTGGGATTGAGCACCGCAAGATTGAACCCAAAGCTAAGAACATCTCCCATTGCAAGAAAGATCAATCTAGTAGGCCAAACCAAACTAATAATTCAAAGAGACTTCCAAAGATAACCAATCATGCATAAAAGATTTAAGAGAAGAATCAAATATTGTTCATAGATAGACTTGATCATAAACCCATAATTCATCGGATCTCGACAAACACACCGCAAACAGAGTTACATTGAATAGATCTCCAAGAAGATCGAGGAGAACTTTGTATTGAGATCCAAAGAAAGAGAAGAAGCCATCTAGCTAATAACTATGGACCCGAAGGTCTGAACTAAACTACTCACACATCATCGGAGGGGCCATGGAGTTGATGTAGAGGCCCTCCGTGATCGATGCCCCCTCTGGTGGAGCTCCAGAAAAGGCCCCAAGGTGGGATCTCTTGGGTACAGAAGGTTGCGGCGGTGAAAATAGGGTTTCGTGGTGCTCCTGGATGTTTTCGGGGTATGTGAACATATATTGGAGGAAGAAGTAGGTCGGTTGAGCCACGAGGGGCCCACGAGAGGGGAGGGCGCACCCAGGGTGGGTAGGCATGCCCCTTGCCTCATGGACACCTCATTTATTTCTTGACGTCCACTCCAAGTCCTCTGGATCACGTTTGTTCCAAAAATCACGCTCCCAAAGGTTTCATTCCGTTTGGACTCCGTTTGATATTCCTTTTCTGCGAAACACTGAAATAGGCAAAAAAAACAGCAATTTGCACTGGGCCTTGGGTTAATAGGTTAGTCCCAAAAATAATATAAAAGTGTAAAATAAAGTCCATTAACATCCAAAACAGATAATATAATAGCATGGAACAATCAACAATTATAGATACGTTCGAAACGTATCACTCGCCTCGGCCATCATCGACTCCTACTACGGAAAGCTAAAGCAGGATGCCAACAGAACACGTCCTGCATCCTGGCACGGGGCCTGGGTGCAGCAACTGGATGAACCTCACCTCAGGTTCGTGGCCAAGATCCTGTACACATGCTACGAGATGCACAAGCGGATCTTTGACATGAGGAAGTGCCTCCTTCCCAAAATCGACAAGGTCGGATCGAGCCATCAGGAGAGCAGTGGCAGCAAGCGTCACAAGAAGTAGATGATGATCAGATGATCATTTATCGTAGTTAATCATGCATGTAATATATAGTTTACTTTGGTGTGTGGAAATGTTATGTGTGTAGTAGCCACCTATGTACTTATGAATGTAATAGTTTACTTTGGTGTGTGCAAATGCCATGTGTGCAGTAGCCACCTATGTAATTGGATGTTTAATTTGGTTATGCAACCATGTCCTTATAAGTGTGTGTGTATATATATGTTGTTGTTCTGTATGCAATCGCATCGCACAACATACACGTCTTATTAGCAGCAACCGTCTGTGTTATTATCGGTCTTCGCACACATTTCTGATTACATATTTGTTTGTCGCGTATCACACACATCTTGTTAAATTAAACCATCTATGTTTTCTTGGCTCAGTGCAAACAGTTCATCCGTGTGAACCGTATGCCATATATCGCACACATCTTGATCTGACTAACCATTTCTTTTGTGTTGCCTAATCACAAACAGTTCATCCGAGTGAACCGTATGATGTATATCGCACACACCTTCATCTGGCTGCCCATTTCTGTCCTTCTGCCTCATCACAAACCATTCATTGGACTGAACCGTATGCCCCATATTGCACACACAAGTAAATTCTGAATCGTGTTTGATGTATCAGCCATCATAAACATTTTGCATCTTTTTTGACAGTTTTTTACATCACCTTTTGCGATTAATACATCGCACACTGTTTCTTCAAAGTGTCTCTCATAGTAGTGTCGCGTTAGCAGCATCCTGCAGTATTTAGACCGAATATCATGTTGAGTGTGGGAATTTGTGCATGGTTTCAAGCCGTACCTAAGGAAAGCCACTCTGTGTCGGTCAAGCGAATCTTTCGATATTTGGCTCATACCCCAAACTTTGGCTTATGGTACCCCTAAGGAGCAAGCTTCAATATCATGGGTTACTCAGACTCGGATTACGTGGGAGATTGTGTGGAGAGGAAGTCAACTTCCAAAGGGTGCCAATTCCTTGGTCGCGCTTTGGTGAGTTGATCTTCGAAGAAGCAAAATTGTGTGTCTCTCTCATCCATCGAGCCCAAGTATGTTGCTGCGGCAAGTTGTTGTGCACAATTGCTATGGATGAGGCAAACTTTAAAGGATTATGGTGTCACATGTGACAAAGTGCCTCTTCTATGTGACAATGAAAGTGCTATCAAGATTTCTCACAATCCGATACAACATAGCAAGACGAAGCATATTGAGATTCATCATCATTTTGTTCGGGATCACATCAAGCGGGGAGATATTGATATCATCTACATCAACACTAAAGGGAAACTAGCGGATATTTTCACCAAGCCTCTAGATGAAGTAAGATTTCACGAGTTAAGGCATGAGCTAAATATCATTGATTTGAGCAATGTGGCTTGAGTCTAGGCACACCCCACCACACTCGTCATTATATCTTGTCCTAGATGTAGGAATGGACATAGGGGGAGTGTTGTTCTCTCAATGAACTCCCCCTCCCCCCATTATGCATAAATTGATCATGTCTTTCACATTAGGCATTTTTATGGTACTTGTGCTTCAAAGATGCGTTTTGGTCATGGGCCCAAGGTTAAAATCTTCGCGGTGCCATACCAATTGACTCAAACGTAGGTGGCCTCGGCCACCACCCTCTCCTTGAGAGGTGTTTTGTTTTCCTTTTCCTCTAGTCAAGTTGGTTTGTGTTTTTGTTTTGCTTTGCTTTGAGTCTCTCTAAGGGTGTTTCTATTGTTTTTGGTTGTCTTTTGCTCTTGGAATTGCTCCCTTGGTTTGTCCGTGTTCCTTTTAGTTTTTCTATTTCTTGCTAAGCCTTTCTCTTTTGGGGCTGCCTGTTGTCGGTGGAGCGGTACTACCGCTATAACCCGGCAGTACTATCGCTCGTGGCTTTAAGCGGTACTACCACCGAGCCGAGCAGTACTGCCGCTGCGAGGTGGGTGTGGGAGTTATGAATCGGGCAGGGGGAGTTTTACTCCCCCATACCCATTCGCCTCTCTCACTCGTCTCTTCCTCTCTCTCTCTCCATCGACGCACAAGAAATAGGGAGGCCACCGCTGGGCCGCCGCACCGGGCCAACCTTCGCATTTCCAACCAGTAGGATGGATCCCCACCCCTTCCTCTTGCCATGGATGCTGGTATTGCCCCCACTCTTCTCCTCGTTGCTTCTAGTTTTTGGATCTAGGATTTGGGGCAATAGTCTTGCCATCGGCGAATTTTGGCCAAATCGAGGCTTGAGTAGGATGTTGAAGGCTCCTAGACTAGGTGGATTGGAGATTTGTAGGAGAAAATTTCAAGTTTGCGCCCTCGGTAGTACCAGATCCAACAGCGGCAGTGGTCAGACCGCTGTCCTCCACCTCGGGTGATACTACTGCTCCCCTGGAGTGGTACTACCGCTTGTAGGTGGCACTACCGCTCTTTGGAGGCGGTACTACCGCTTGGGGTGCCATGTTCTATTTCTCTCGTACAAATCCTTGATTCCTCTTGCTTTTTCTGCTGGCTTATCCTTGTTTTTCGTTAGCTTTCCTTTGCGGTGCGTGTGGTTCCGGGTGATGGCACTTTGGAGAACCCTGTCCGTCGTATCAACCCCGGGCGTCCTGGAGGGTCAAAGCGCTATCGCACTTCTGAGGCAGCAGCTGCATCTTCAATTGTTCCTCCAACTCAGCCCAAGCCACCTTTTAAGAAAATTGCAAGCAAGCCAAAGCTGAAGTTCAAGTATGTGTCAGAGATGACTGCTAAGGAGTTCTGTGTGACTCGTCGCCACAACCCATATGCTCAAGATCAAGATCTAGCTCGTGTCAACCACCCCTTCTGGAACCGGCAACAGTGGTCTATCTACTTTGATGTGCTCAAAGCAAAGAAGAATCTCTTTGTAGATGTCCGCTCCATCGACATTGCTTATTTGGAGAAGGATCGTGCCTTTTTTGGCGAGGCACTTGAGATGTGTTGATATAGGATGAAATCCTAAAGGGGGATCTTTTCACACTTGGAGGGGAAAAAAGCAAACTCACAAGAACACAAAGAGGAGATCACTCAAACAATTACCCAATCACACATCCACTAGAATAGCAAAATAAGATCCACAAGTCACAAGCACAATCAAAGGAAAGGTACAATGGCAAAGTTCTTCCCACTCCTAGGAGATGAGGTCTTGAAGATAGTCTTCTCCTAGAGGAGGTCTTGAAATCCACTAGGATTCTTCCCAAAGGGGTCTTGATTCCACAAATGGGAAGTTAGAAGGAGCAAAGCTCACAAATATCTCATCTCATACTTTGCTAACCCTAAACATAGCCCTAGGTACGATTTATATAGTCTTGGGGTCGAAAGAGATGAAGAGGGGCTCGGTTTGGGGATCTCAGCTGTCCATCCTGGGAGGCCCGTGCGCACGGGGTTCCCGTGGGCACGGTACAGGCCCGTGCGCACGGGGTGCTCCAGCGCCAACTTCCTGGATAGCCCATGGGCACGGGGTCTCCGGGGCCCGTGCGCACGGGGTCACCTGGAACTTCCAGTTTTGCTGGTGTTGCACCCCATCTTGGTCCGCGTGGCCTTGGGGTGGTTCCTCTTCTCCTTGGGGGTGGTCCTGAGCCTCTTGGTGGTGTTCCTCTTCGTACCTAATGAGACATAGTGTATCTTGGTGAGGTAGCAACAATGTTCCATGCGTATCCATATGCAAGCTAAGTAGGAAGGAGTTCACCTCGGTTTCCAAAGCATGTGTTCTCGCTCTTGTCATAGGTCCACGTGGGGCTTGATGTGTCGGTGTAGAGTCCATGGGGATGATGGAAGGATGCTCAGCATCATCTCCCCCCCCCCCTTGGGAGAGATCCGTCCGTGGATCGTGATCTTCATCACCATGGTACTTGGCCAAGTCTTTGATGTTGAATGTGTCGCTCACATTGTACTTGTCTCGTGGGATTTCGACCTTGTAGGCGTTGTCATTGTAGCATGCGAGTACCTTGAATGGGCCATCGGCTCTTGGAAGTAGCTTGGACTTGTGTTCCTTGGGGAAACGATACTTGCGGAGATGTACCCAAACTAGGTCACCTGGTTGAAACGCCATTGGGGACTTGTTGGCGTTGCGCTTTGTCGCGAGTCGTTGTACTTGGCGCTCTAAGGTGTGCCTTGTATCTTCATGCATATTCTTGAGGTGGTTCACTTGGTCGCTCGCATCCATGTTGATGCGCTCTTGTAGTGGTAGAGGAAGAATGTCCAATGGGGACAATGGGTTGAATCCATAGACGACTTCGAAAGGGGACTTGCCGGTAGTCGAATGTGTTGCACGGTTGTAGGCGAACTCGGCAATTGGTAGGCACTCCTCCCACTCCTTGATGTTCTTCTTGATCAAGACTCTTAGTAGAGTGGATAGTGTACGGTTCGTCACCTCCGTTTGGCCGTCATTTGAGGGTGGTACGCCGTGGAGAAGAGTAACTTGATTCCGAGCTTGGCGCATAAAGTCTTCCAAAAGTAACTCAAGAACTTGACATCGCGGTCCGAGACAATTGTCCTTGGCATTCCATGAAGACGTAATATGTCCCTACAAAACAAATTTGCAACATGTGAAGCATCGTCTATCTTGTTGCAAGGAATGAAATGAGCCATTTTGGATAAACGGTCCACAACAACAACACGGAGTCCTTGCCATTTCGAGTTCTAGGCAAACCAAGTACAAAGTCCATGCTAATGTCTTCCCAAGGTTGGTATGGAATTGGTAAAGGCATATAGAGACCATGAGATTGAGCTTTGGACTTAGCTTTGCGACATGTAGAACACCGGTTGGTGAAACGATTGACGTCCCTAACCATCTTTGGCCAAAAGTAGCTCTTGGAGAGTGTAGTGAGTGTCTTGTCACGTCCAAAGTGTCCCATTAAGCCTCCTCCATGCGATTCCTGCAAAAGCAACAAACGAAGATACGACTCAGGGATGCAAAGTTTGTTAGCCCTCATAAGATATCCGTCTTTCAAGTAATAGCGTTCCCAAGATGTATGCACCAAACACTTGACATAAGGAGTAGCAAAAGTTGCATCATGCTCATACAAGTTTTTGATATGCTCAAACCAATGACATTCAATTCAAGTTGGGTGACAAGCATGCATATACGGGAAAGCGCATCCGCTACAATGTTTTCTTTACCCTTGATGTACTTGATGACATAGGGAAAAGACTCAATAAATTGATGCCATTTAGCATGACGCTTGTTCAACTTAGTTTGACCCTTAAGATAGTTGAGAGTCTCTTGATCGGTATGAATGATAAACTCATGGGGACAAAGGTAATGTTCCCATTCATGTAAAACGCGGACTAAAGCATAGAGCTCCTTGTCATAGATGGGGTAATTGAGTTGCGCTCCGGAAAGTTTCTCACTAAAGTAAGCTATGGGGCGCTTCTCTTGTGTTAAGACACCTCTGATGCCATTACCACTAGCATCGCAATGAATTTCAAAAGGTTTGTCGAAGTTGGGTAAAACAAGCACGGGAGCATGAGTAAGCAAATTCTTAAGCTCATTGAATGCGATATCTTGGGATGGTCCCCAAACGAAAGGAGCATTCTTCTTGCTTAAGGCAGGCAAAGGCGAAGCAATGGTGCTAAAATCCTTCATAAAGCGATGATAGAAACCCGCAAGACCAAGGAAACTACGCACTTGATGCAAGTTGGTTGGTTGCGGCCAATTCTTAATAGCATTGATCTTTGACTCATCTACATGAACACCCTTAGAAGAAACAACAAAACCCAAGAAAATGAGCATATCAACACCAAAAAGGCATTTCTCCATATTAGCATAGAGGCGCTCTTTTCTAAGAGTTTGCAAAACGGTGCGGATATGTGTGACATGCTCTTTGATGGATTTGCAAAACACAAGAATGTCATCGAAGTAAACCACAACAAATATACCAATGTAAGGGCGAAAGACATGATTCATAAGGTGCATAAAAGTGCCCGGTGCTTCCGAGAGACCCATAGGCATGACTAACCACTCATACAAACCAAACTTGGTTTTGAAGGCGGTTTTCCATTCATCACCCTCTTGTATGCGGATTTGATAGTAACCACTCTTAAGATCAATTTTGGAAAGTATAGTGGCACCTCTAAGCTCATCAAGCATATCATCTAGGCGTGGAATGGGGTACCTATAGCGAACGGTGATAGCATTTATAGGTCTACAATCGGAGCACATGCGAAAGCTACCGTCACGTTTGGGCACAAGGATGACCGGTACGGCACAAGGGCTCAAACTTTCACGCACATGACCATGGTCTATGAGATGCTTTACTTGCCTTTGAATTTCTTTAGTTTCTTCGGGGTTGACGCGGTAGGGAGCTTTGTTTGGAAGTGGTGCTCCGGGGGTGAGGTCGATGCGGTGCTCAATGCCTCGAAGTGGAGGTAGTCTCGGAGGTAGCTCATCGGGGAAAACATCTTGAAATTCCTGCAATAGAGAAGATAACACCAAAGGTAGATTGTGAGAGGTGTTAGTTTTTGGTGCCTTGTCCTTGCATAATAGGACATAGTGTAGGACACGTGATGGGTTCTCACACACTTCTCTCATCTCACGTTTGGTGGCAAATAGGACTAAGTTTTTCTTGTCGCTCATCGTGGAGGCACTCAATTTGGGCTTGTGGCGCTCACTCTCTTTTTGGTGGCTCACTCTCTCACTATTCTCTCCACGATGGGTCTTTTGCTTGTCGGCAAGCACTTGGCTTGGAGACATAGGACGTAGTACAAACTCTTTCCCTTTCATTTTGAAGCTATAGTGATTGGTACGCCCATTGTGAATGATACCTCGGTCAAATTGCCATGGCCACCCAAGAAGAAGATGGCAAACGGTCATCGGAAGGACATCACACTCCAAAGTGTCTTCATAGGCGCCGATCTTGAAAGAGACTTGTACTCGATGCTCGACTTGTATGGTGCCGGTGTCACTTAGCCATTGAACCTTGTCAGGTTGAGGGTGCTTCGTCTTGACCAATTGAAGTTTGGAGCATAGTTCTTCACTTGCTAAGTTGTGGCAACTACCTCCATCGATGATGACCTTGACGAACCGTCCATTGATGCCGGCCTTTGTATGGAAGATATGGCATCTTTGATCTTTGTCTTGTTGATGTTGAAGAGTCAAGACCTTGGAGACAACAAGAGCGGGACTTGAATCTTCATCACAAAAGACTTGATCATCTTCGTCTTCATTGTTCACTTGTCGGTGCATGGCCACTTGCTCAAGGGCTTACATTTCTCCTTCACTCATGGAGTCATAGGTTCCTTCGTCGTTGAGGATCATGGTGCGCTTGTTTGTGCACTCGAAGGATTTGTGGCCTCGGCCTCCGCATGTGAAACATTTGATGGAACTTGTCTTGATGGTCTCATCGGTTGGGGTAGATGATGATGAAGCTTTCGGCTTGAAGTTGCTTGTAGTAGGAAGACGACTTGCACTTGTCGAAGTCTTCTTGTAAATTGACTTGTCGCTGGTACTTGGTGATGCTCTAGTTGAGGTAGGAGTTGCTGAAGTCGCGGGGGCTTGATAAGAGGAGCCGTAGGTCTTGGACGAGAACTTGGCATACTTTAAATCATCTTGCACTTGGTGTTCCGCTTTGGTGGCTTGGTGCACTAGCTCGATGAGGTTTGAGTATGGTTGGAAGTCGGCGATCTTCTTGAAGGGATGGTTGAGGCCATTCAAGAAGCATGCCATTGTTTGTTCATTGTCTTCCGTGACATTGGCTCTTATCATTGAAATCTCTATCTCCTTGTAGTATTCTTCAACGCTCTTGGTTCCTTGCTTGAGTTGTTGGAGTTTCTTGAAGAGGTCGCGGTTGTAGTAGGTAGGAACGAAGCGTGCTCTCATGACATCTTTCATTCGTGCCCAAGTAGTGATGGGTGGATCACCTCTTGCCTCTCGGCGCTCAATGACTTGTTCCCACCAAATAAGGACATAGTCTTGGAACTCAAGGGATGCCATCGCGATATTCTTCTCTTCTTCATAATTGTGCAGACGGAAGATCTTGTCAACTTTCAATGCCCATGAAAGGTACTCTTCGGGATCGTTGCTTCCGTTGAACTTGGGCATGGTGAACTTGAGCTTGCCGTAGCGTTGCTCTTCATTGTATTGGGGTCAGGGATGATGACGCCCAGGTTGTAGATGATTGTTCAACTCGTGGTGCTCTTGATGCGGAAGGTTGTCAACCTCATGTTGCTCTTGTCGTGGAGGATGTTCATTGTCTTCATGCTCTCGATGAACTTGATGGTGTTGGCGAGCTTGTGGGGGAGCTTCGCTTGCTCGAGGAGGAACTTGACGATGCACGCGAGCTTGAAATCTTTGTTATTGAATTTCTTCGCGAAGTGCTTCATCTTGTTCACGGGCTTGACGTCTTCGGTCGACAACGGCTCGACTCGAATCGCATAGAGCTTGTTGCGCCGCAAGTGCTTGAGCGTCAGGGAGTTGTTGTTCTTGATGTTGTGTCTCGGCATCTTGTGCAAGTTCGTGGAGACGCGCATGTTCTTCCTCTTCATGTTGGCGTTGTTGTTGCCATTCCCGTGCTAGCGCGAAGGCCTCTTGAGTTTGACGTTGTCGGCGCTCTTGAGAGTCAGTGTCTCGAAGTGGATTGAGACTTGCTTGACGGTCGGTGCGCATGGCTCGACGAAGAGTGTTCGATGTCGGTGTACTTGAGCCTGAGAGGGTGAAGTCGGAGTGGCGGCTTGAACGGCTCATTCTTGAAGTGGAAGACGAGCGGTTGAGCAACAAAGCACGAATTTTGTCCATCCTTGTGTCATTCTCTTGCTTGTGATCGTCGAGCTTGTGGTCGAAGTAGTCCCTTGTACGTTGCTCGGAAAGTCGCAAGTCGGCGGCAAGGTTGTCGATGCGATCACTCATAGCTTTTTGCTCTTGATGCAGAGCATGTTGTGCACCAAAGAGGTGACTCTTGGTGACGAAGGAGTTCATGTCATCGTCTTGCTCCATGAAGAGTGGGTTGGTAGAAGTACTTGGCCTATCCATCATGAGCGAGTGGTGGTGAGTAGGACAAATGAGAGAACAAAACCAAAGTTACCTTTTCCGAAGATTGTGGATGTAACAAGTACGATCTCACAATGCTATAATAGGGGATTTGGTATCGGGAATTGTTTCTCACACCTACAAGTAAAAGGCTTATGGAGGAGCTCGGTTAGGATTGTGTCATAGTCAAGATATCGATAAGGTTGAGAAGATTCACAAAAATGCAAGTAAAAAGAAATAGATCAAACCCAAAGATATCACTAGGAACACACACACAGAAGATAGATGGGATCTGCACAACCAAGGGGTGAGCTCAAAATGTGCAACCACGGAAAATGCTCTTGTTGTGCAAATACTAGAGAGACGCTAGCTCGATTGCTCAAATGGGCTAGATACGCATCTGCACCAACCTATAAGATAAACGTGCCGTCTTCTATCCCAACTATGCTACGTATGAGGTGTCGAAGATGATATGCAAAAATGACTGGATGCTATTGCTTACAAGCTCTTTGTTGCTTCTCTTTTGCTTAAAAGCTTTTGTGGTTTTTTTTGAAACCAGAGCCAAGTATGATATGAGACAAGTATGTAAGATATGCACGGGAGAGACTTATGGCACTAAGATGGTAACAAGATCACTATGGTGCACAAAAGCGTGGCCCGACAATTCTCAACTTGCTAGTCTCGATGGGTAAGCGACGCGAAATGGCTCGGGTTATCAATGCAAAAGCAAGGGTGAGATGTCGTCGAGGTTACCGTCCGATCGTACGAAGAATGTAGTTGTTGAAGCTGGTGTGGTGGTCGAGTTGTTGATCGAGTAGCGGCGATGATGATGTCCAAATGCGCCTAAGTAGCCAAAACACCTTAGGACACAAGATAAACCGCGGTCCGAAACTCAAACAACCACGAGAAATAGTGCGGAAGAACACGAGTGTTGGTATGGAAGCAAAATGGTGCAAAACAAAGATGGCTGAAAGTTTTTGGAAGGTCCGTGTGCACGGGGTAAGTGAGGCCCGTGTGCATGGGGTCCCGTGTGCACGGGGTCCCATGTGCACGGGGTCCCGTGTGCACGGGGTGTGCTGCTAGCGGAAGAACAGCTCTGGATCCGAGGGTATTTTCCAAGATAAGGACTATTTCGAGGATTTGGAAGGTGGGGAAGCAGGAAGATGGGTAGATCCACTTGCCAAACTCCAAATTCGTGGATCAAAACAACCAAATCTCACAAGATCCAACAAATTGCAAGAAACAAATTTGGGGCTATATTTGTGGGGATTTTCGAATTAGGACGAAAACAACAAAATCAAGCTAGCAAATGGGGGGATGGGACTCCAAGATGTGAATCAACCTTGCTCTTGATACCAAAATGATATAGGATGAAATCCTAGAGGGGGATCTTTTCACACTTGGAGGGGGGAAAATGCAAACTCACAAGAACATAAAGAGGAGATCACTCAAACAATTCCCAAATCACACATCCACTAGAATAGCAAAATAAGATCCACAAGTCACAAGCACAATCAAAGGAAAGATACAATGGCAAAGTTCTTCCCACTCCTAGGAGATGAGGTCTTGAAGATAGTCTTCTCCTAGAGGAGGTCTTGAAATCCACTAGGATTCTTCCCAAAGGGGTCTTGATTCCACAAATGGGAAGGTAGAAGGAGCAAAGCTCACAAATATCTCATCTCATACTTTGCTAACCCTAAACATAGCCCTAGGTATGGTTTATATAGTCTTGGGGTCAAAAGAGATGAAGAGGGGCTCGGTTCGGGGATCTCAGCCATCCATCCTAGGAGGCCCGTGCGCACGGGGTAAGTTGGTCCCGTGCGCACGGGGGTCCCGTGGGCACGGTACATGCCCGTGCACACGGGGTGCTCCAGCGCCAACTTCCAGGATAGCCCGTGGGCACGGGGTCTCGGGGGCCCGTGCGCACGGGGTCACCCAGGACTTCCAGTTTTGCTGGTGTTGCACTCTGTCTTGGTCCGCGTGGCCTTGGGGTGGTTCCTCTTCTCCTTGGGGGTGCTCCTAAGCCTCTTGGTGGTGTTCCTCTTCGTACCTAATGAGACATAGTGTATCTTGGTGAGGTAGCAACAATGTTCATGCGTATCCATATGCAAGCTAAGTAGGAAGGTGTTCATCTCGGTTTCCAAAGCACGTGTTCTTGCTCTTGTCATAGGTCCACGTGGGATTGATGTGTCGGTGTAGAGTCCATGGGGATGATGGAAGGATGCTCCGCATCATGTGTGCTCAGTTAAACATCCTCAAGCTCATGGAGTTCAACAAGAATTTTGGTGCGGATATGGTGGCTTAGTTTTATGCCACGGTTCACCTTGGCACTGATGAGGAAAGGACCTTGACTTGGATGACCAATGGCAGAGAAGACTTCTCTCAATCAAATGGAAGGCATTCATGGAATTTTGGATGTTGAAGATCAGGGGCTTGACAACCCAGTTGGCTTTCGTCCTCACAAGAATGTTACTTCTACTCACAAGTCACCTCTTTGGCCATACAACACAGCGAAGATTCACCCTGACACACAGAAGAAAACATATGAGATGTTTCCTTTTTTGGATATTCTTCATCGCATCTTCAGGAACACCCTTTTTCCTCGTATTGTGAACTTGGACCAGGGTTCACTCTTTCCTAGTGGATATGTTGCTCTTCGTCCAGCACGAGAAGGAAACCAACACAGGAGAGCCCTGGGATATTTCTCATGTCATGTGGTCAGAGCTCCTCTCTGCCATCACTGAGCGCAAGTGCCCCATCTACGACCCCTACCTGATGTTGCTCATTGACAAGGCATGGACACACTCTTATCCTGGTGTCAGGCTAGAGATCAGGGACTTGGTCTCTCATGAGATTAAGCGACTGAGACACAAGGAGCACAGGGGCACTTCTGTTCCAAAGACTGAGATCCCTTCTGGAGCTGCTAAGGCTGAGGCCGATGATGATGAGGATTATGAGCCCTCTGGAGTGGATCCATTATGGGCTAAGAAGCTCAAGCAGAAGATGAAGAAGTTGTTCCCCATGGAGTCTCACGGATAGTATATGGCTCATGTGTCTGAGAAGAAGTCACGTAGCCATCACAAGGTTCTTATGCGTCTACTTGGAGCTGAAGTTAAGAAGAGGAGTGGATTTCCCAGCACTGTCCATGGATGGATGCAAAGACTAAGCAGCCTACTACCGATGACGGAGGCGTGGGCGACCATGCGGGAATGTGACGATGGAGATCTTTGGCTTTGCTATCACCTGTGACTATAGCTGCACTCTTTGCCCTTTTGGTGTCTTGATGCCAAAGGGGGAGAGAGTTTAGGGATTTGTCGATTTTGTCGAGTTGCGAGTGCATCTTATTTTCCCTGTCTTTCTCTCTCGCAAACTCTTTTTCGGTCATTTTCTTTGGTTTGGTGTGTGCTTGTGAGACCTGGTTACCCTGTCATATGGTGTGAGACATATGATATCATATCTTATTATTATCTTATGCATGTCCAGTACTTTGGTAGTATGTGAGTTGCATGTTTAACTTATGATTCTCTTATGCTCACTTACTACTCCTTGCATCCTAGCTTATATTTCCCTTATTGTAGATGCAAGTGTTGTCAGTATATAAAATATAGGGGGGGTGTTGACCCTAATGTGTGTACTTTGCATTCCAAAGGCATTCTTAATTAAGTGCACACATCTAGGGGAAGCCCGTCTATATTTTGTAGACTCTGGGGTTTGCTTATTCTCTTATTATATCTCTATGCAAATCCCGTGTTGTCATGAGTCCACCAAAAAGGGGGAGATTGTTAGGGCATATCTGTCTCTAAGTGGTTTTGGTGTTTGATGACAATGCATTTGCGGAGTAATCGTGTGCGTTGAGCATTTCAGATATTCATTCATTGGCACGAGATGATTTATTCCCCTCGGAGCTCAAAGTGAAGACGGTGTAGTTCTCCTTCATTTTGGGTTTTGTGGTCTTGAGTCGTAGGAGTTACCATACTATCAAGAGGGGGTCCGTATCGGAACGAGTGGGTGGAATCTACACATAAACATATCTTTTGCTCTCACCCCTCCTCCCCACATCCGTGGAGTATCCGTGTTATCGTGGAAGTGTGATGTCTGCTAGACTACGTCCGTATTTCCCCAAAGAGGAAGGGATGATGCAGCACATCGACGGTAGGTATTTCCTCAGTTATGAGACCAAGGTTATCGAACCAGTAGGAGAACTAAGCAACACTACAAAAACAACACCTACACACAAATAAAAATACTTGCAACCTGACATGTTAAAGGGGTTGTCACTCCCTTTCGAGTAACGGCGCCAGAAATTGGCAAACGGATGTGATAAAAATATGATAGATGGGATAAATAGATCTCGAAGAAAATAAATTGCAGCAAGGTATATTTTCTATTTTTGGTTTAATAGGTCTGAAAATAAAAGCAAAGGAAAATAGATCGCAAAGGCAAATATATTAAGGAAGGGACCCGGGGGCCATAATTTTCACTAGTGGCTTCTCTGGAGAAAACAATAGCAAACGGTGGGTGAACAAATTACTGTCGGGCAATTGATAGAACTTCAAATAATCATGACAATATCCAGGGAATGATCATTATATAGGCATGATACGTCTCCAACGTAACTATAATTTTTTATTGTTCCATGCTATTATATTATCTGTTTTCGATGTTTAATGGGCTTTAATATACCTTTTATATATTTTTGGGACTAACCTACTAACCAAAGGCCCAGTGCAAATTGCTGTTTTTTTGCCTATTTCAGTGTTTCACAGAAAAGGAATATCAAACAGAATCCAAACAGAATGAAACCTTCGGGAGAGTTATTTTTGGAACAAACGTGATCCGGGAGACTTGAAGTGGACGTCAAGAAAGAAGCGACGAGGCCACGAGGCAGGAGGGCGCGCCCAGGGGGATAGGCGCGCCCCCACCCTCATGGGCCCCTTGCAGCTCACCCACCTACTTCTCCCTCCTATATATATACCCATATACCCTGAAAACATCGAGGAGCCCCACGAAACCCTATTTCCGTCGCCGGAACCTTCTGTACCTGTGAGATCCCATCTTGGGGCCTTTTCCGGCGCTTCGCCGGAGGGGGAATCGATCACAGAGGGCTTCTACATCAACACCATAGCCTCTTCGATGATGTGTGAGTAGTTTAACGCAGACCTTCGGGTCCATAGTTATTAGATAGATGGCTTCTTCTCTCTCTTTGGATCTCAATACAAAGTTCTCCTCGATTCTCTTGGAGATATATTCGATGTAATTCTTTTTCGTTGTGTTTGTCGAGATCCGATCAATTGTGGGTTTATGATCAAGATTATCTATGAACAATATTTGATTCTTCTCTGAATTCTTTTATGCATAATTTAATATCTTTGCAAGTCTCTTCGAATTATCAGTTTGGTTTGGCCAACTAGATTGATCTTTCTTGCAATGGGAGAAGTGCTTAGCTTTGGGTTCAATCTTGCTGTGTCCTTTCCCAGTGACAGCAGGGGCAGCAAGACATGTATTGTATTGTTGCCATCGAGGATAAAAAGATGGGGTTTATATCATATTACTGGAGTTTATCCCTCTACATCATGTCATCTTGCCTAATGTGTTACTCTGTTCTTATGAACTTAATACTCTAGATGCATGCTGGATAGTAATCGGTGTGTGGAGTAATGGTAGTAGATGCAGAATCGTTTCGGTCTACTTGTCGCGGACGTGATGCCTATATACATGATCATGCCTAGATATTCTCACTACTATGCGCTTTTCTATCAATTGCTCGACAGTAATTTGTTCACCCACCGTAGACTTTGCTATCTTGAGAGAAGCCACTAGTGAAACCTATTGCCCCCCAGTCTATTCTCCATTATATCATTTTCCTATCAATTTGCTATTTCTATCGTTGTTTATTTTGCAATCTTTATTTTCCAATCTATACAATAAAAATACCAAAAATATTTATCTTATTATCTCTATAAGATCTCACTTTCGTAAGTGACCATGAAGGGATTGACAACCCCTTTATCGTGTTTGCTGCGAGGTTCTTGTTTGTTTGTGCAGGTACGAGGGACTTGCGTGTAATATCCTACTAGATTGATACCTTGGTTCTCAAAAACTAAGCGAAATACTTACGCTGCTTTGTTGCATCACCCTTTCCATTTCAAGGGAAAACCAAAGCATGCTCAAGAGGTAGCAAGAATGATTTCTGGCACCGTTGCCAGGGAGATCTATGCACAAGTCAAGACATACCAAGTACCCATCACAAACTCTTATCCCTCCACTACTAGGAAAAGGGTTGTAGATAATATGGACATTAATGGCGCACCACACATGTGGTGTGCCACTACTATATACTAATGGTGCACCATGTGTTGGTGCGCCATTAAACTCTAAATACTAATGGCGCACCACACCCACGGTGCACCACTACTAACAAATGTTTTTTTTTCAAAACTAGTAATGGCGCACCAGGGGATAGTGCGCCATTACTAGTTAAACTAGTAATGGCGCACCACAACCTCGGTGCGCCATTACTAATCTTTTTCAAAAAAATCAACTTTTTTTAAATTTTTTTCAAAACTAGTAATGGCGCACCACGGGTATGGTGCGCCATTACTAGCTAAACTTAAACTAGTAATGGCGCACCACACCCACAGTGCGCCATTACTAAGTTTTTTTTCAAAAAAATTCATTTTTTTTTCTCAAAACTAGTAATGGCGCACCGTGGGAGTGGTGCGCCATTACTAGTTACTAGTAATGGCGCACCACTCCCACTAACTAGTAATGGCGCACCACTCCCACGGTGCGCCACTACTAACTTTGACCTAAAATTCCACCGAATGCACCCCCCCCCCCCCCCGTGGACCGCCTTTTCAGCTTTAAAAAATAAAAGAAAATGATGGAAATGTCAAAAAAAAAATAAGTTTCCCATGTGATATGTGGTCTACTTGTTGGGAAAATTTACAAATATGAATTTCAACTTTATTTGCAAAATCTCTCTGGAATTTGTAAAATGGGCATAACTTTTGCATACAAACTCGGATTAAAAAGTTTTTTATATGAAAAATCATCTACTCGAAAAGTTACATCCGAATTGAATGTGGCAACCTTGTTCAACATCTTCAAAATCCCCAAAAACCAAACAGAACGAAAGATACGGGGCTTTTAAGATCTAGAGGGGGGGAAATGAAAAAAAAATTCAAACTTACTAGTGGCGCACCATTTGCTAGGTGCGCCACTAGTAAGAGAGAAAAATTGGTTTAAAAAAATTGGATTTTTTTTAAAATATGATACGTAATATGACTGGGAAGTTTGAAATATTTTTTCAAAATTTCATCATACTCATGAACATGAACAAAGTCCTAGACATCAACAAGGTTTAATAGGGTTGAGATGATAGATATATCAACAAGTGCCTGTGAAGTGAGTTGGTGCTGGGGTTGGATAGAACTACAAAGTTAAGCATGCTCAGGCTGGAGTAGTGTGAGGATGGGTGACCTTCCGGGAAGTTTGACCACAGAGTGCGATTTGACTTGAGATTAAGCATATTGACCTGAGATTAAGAAAAAAAGAAAAAAAATTGAAAAAAAATTACTGAAAAAATATTAATTTTTTTTTTACTAATGGCGCACTACTATGTGGTGCGCCATTAGTATACCAGATACTAATGGCGCACCTGTGGTGCGACATTAGTAAAAAAATTCTAATGGCGTGGTGCTAGTGGCGCACCTGTAGTGCGCCATTAGTAGCAAAAACAGGTGCGCCACTAGCAGGCCTTTTCCTAGTAGTGCTCGCATTACATTATTTGTCATTTGCCTCTCGTTTTCCTCTCCCCCACTTCTAAATTTTTTTTCGAAAACCTTTGCCTTTTGTTCGCCTTCTTCCCGTATATATCTTTGTTTGTGTTTCCATGTGCCTTATATTTGCTTGCATCTTTTCTTGCTAAAAATCCATTGATATGGATTGATGTCTACTACACAACCTTCTTCTTGTAGACATTGTTGGGCCTCCAAGTGCAGAGGTTTTGAAAGTGCAACTATCCCTCGGTGGTTTTGGTAATTCCTAACAACATATAGCTCATTGAGCTAACATTATTCCAAGATTAATATTTCAGGAAAAACTCAATGAATGGCATGGCATGGATGAGGAAAGTGGATCCCTCAGAATTGAAAGGACAAAAAGTTTGGCTCAAGCTTCAAGATCAAGACTCTACATTTTATATTTTAGTGATCCAAGATCACATTGAGTCTATAGGAAAAGCCAATACTATCAAGGAGGTATGAGGTGTTGCTTAATGGCTTGCTTGCTCAAAGTGCTTAGTGATATGCTCCAAAACCCTCAACTACCTCCCCACGTCCACATATGACCTAAACCAAAAGTCAAACTCGGCCCCACCGATTCTTTCTATCCGGCGCCACCGAGTTTCAAATGTCATAGCCACTGCCACAAACCCTAGCAATTTGGTTTCATCGATAGGGATCTCGGTCTCACCGAGATGGGATTGAAATCTCTCTGTTTCCCTTCGTAACGTTTCGGTCTTACCGAGATGAGCGATCAGTCCCACCGAGAATGCAATGTAAACTCTCTGTTTCCCTTTTGTAACATTTCGGTCTTACCGAGATGAGCGAATCGGTCCCACCGAGTTTACCTGACCAACTCTCTGGTTAGCTTATTACCAAAATCGGTCCCACCGAGTTTGTGTAATCGGTCACACCGAGATTACGTTATGCCCTAACCCTAACCATATCGGTCCTACCGAGTTGCATCTCAGCCCCACCAAAAATCCTAACGGTCACTAGGTTTGCTGAATCGGTCCGACCGAGTTTAACCATTCGGTCCCACCGAGTTTGGCAAATTGTGTGTAACGGTTAGATTCTGTGTGGAGGCTATATATACCCCTCCACCCACTCTTCATTCGTGGAGAAAGCCATCAGAACATACCTACACTTCCAATACACATTTTCTGAGAGAGAACCACCTACACTTGTGTTGAGGTCAAGATATTCCATTCCAACCATATGAATCTTGATCTCTAGCCTTCCCCAAGTTGCTTTCCACTCAAATCTTATTTCCACCAAATCCAAATCCTGTGAGAGAGAGTTGAGTGTTGGGGAGACTATCATTTGAAGGACAAGAGCAAGGAGTTCATCATCAACACACCATTTGTTACTTCTTGGAGAGTGGTGTCTCCTAGATTGGCTAGGTGTCACTTGGGAGCCTCCGACAAGATTGTGGAGTTGAACCAAGGAGTTTGTAAGGGCAAGGAGATCGCCTACTTCATGAAGATCTACCGCTAGTGAGGCAAGTCCTTCATCGGCGATGACCATGATGGAACAAACAAGGTTGCTTCTTCGTGGACCCTTCGTGGGTGGAGCCCTCCGTGGACTCACGCAACCGTTACCCTCCGTGGTTTGAAGTCTCCATCAACGTGGATGTACGATAGCACCACCTATCGGAACCACGACAAAAACATCCGTGTCTCCAATTGTGTTTGAATCCTCCAAACCCTTCCCTTTACATTCTTGCAAGTTGCATGCTTTACTCTCCGCTGCTCATATACTCTTTTTGCATGCTTGCTTGAATTGTGTGGAGATTGCTTGACTTGTGCTAAGATAGCTAAAATCTGCCAAGAACTAAAATTGGAAAAGGCTAGATTTTTATTTGGTCAAGTAGTCTAATCACCCCCCTCTAGACATACTTTCGATCCTACAAGTGGTATCAGAGCTTTGGTCTCCATTTTCTTTGATTTCCATAGCTTTTGGTGGTCATAGCCTTGGTTTCACAACCTAGGAGAGTATGGCGTCTAGCGAGGGAAATTATCACCGTAGAGGTCCTTACTTTGATGGTACTAATTTTGCTAGTTGGAAGCATAAGATGAAAATGCATATTCTTGGACATAACCCCGCCGTTTGGGCTATTGTGTGTGTTGGCTTGCAAGGTGAATTCTTCGATGGGAAAGAACCAAATCGTGAAGCTACCGCGGATGAGTTGAAGATGCTACAATACAACGCTCAAGCTTGAGATATCCTCTTCAACGGATTGTGCCCCGAAGAATTCAACAAGATCAGCCGTCTTGAGAATGCAAAGGAAATTTGGGATACTTTGATTGATATGCACGAAGGTACCGACTCCGTCAAGGAATCCAAGTTGGATGTGCTTCAAAGTCAACTTGACAAGTTCAAAATGAAGGATGGTGAAGGTGTCACTGAAATGTACTCTAGGCTTGCTCTTATCACAAATGAGATTGCCGGCTTAGGGAGTGAAGAGATGACCGATAGATTCATCATCAAGAAGATCCTAAGAGCTTTGGATGGAAAATATGATACCGTGTGCACATTTATCCAAATGATGCCCAATTACAAAGATCTCAAGCCAACGGAAGTCATCGGAAGAATTGTTGCTCATGAGATGTCACTCAAGGATAAAGAGGAACTTCACAACAAATCAAGTGGTGCTTACAAAGCCTCATGTGAAGCCCCCACATCATCGAGTGAGAAACAAACCTTCAATTAAGAATTGAGCTTAATGGTGAAGAACTTCAACAAGTTCTACAAGAGTAGAAGCAAAGAGAGAAGCTCCAAATCAAGGTCCTACAATGACAAAAGATCTTCTAGTCGAGAGCGAAACTGCTACAATTGTGGAAGGCCCGGACACTATTCCAATGAGTGTACGGCCCCCTACAAGAGAATAGAAGATTCTCCCAAGAGAATAAGTAGAAGAGAAGAATCACCATCTAGAGAAAGAAGGAATAGAGATGATCGTTATGAACGAAGACCCTCACGGAGAAGCAAGGATTCGGAAAGAAAGGACAAGTCATCAAGGAGCTACACAAAACGAAGACATCAAGCTCATGTTGGTGAATGGGTATCCGGCTCCGACTCCGACAACCACTCCGAGAGAAGCTATCACTCCGACTCCGAATATACTCAAGATGAAGGTGTTGCCGGTCTAGCACTTGTGACAACCAACTCCTACGACATATTTGACTCACCAAATGAAGGAGTTGGAACATGCTTCATGGCTAAAGGCTCAAAGGTATCACACCCCGAGTATGTTGATTTCAATAGTGATGAAGATGACTTGTTAGGTGATGATGTTTACTTGTTGACAACTCTAGTGATGAATACTATGATGAAACGTCAATTAATCATGCTAATCAAGATAAAACGAATGACAATGATAAGGAGAAGATTGAGTCTCTAACTAAAGAACTAAACACTCTTAAGTTAGCTCATGAAACTATCTTAGGAGATCATCGAGAACTTTTAAGGACTCATGAGAAATTGCGCTTTGAAAAGCTCAACCTTGAGCAAGAGCATGAGTTCTTAAAAGCAATCAATGATGATCTTCGCAAGAAAAGTTCTTCTTACTTTGCCAAGCGTTTACTCTTATCCACTTACATGCCTCAAGTCAAGTCTAGTAACAAGAACAAGAAAGATTCTTCCTCTAGTAGTAACAATAATCATGCTAAATCCAATATTGTTGCTTCTAGTAGTTCTCTTGATTCCACTAATGATTCTCTTAGCCAAGTTACACTTGAGCAAGAAAATAGCTTATTGAAGGGAATTCTAGAGAAAGGTGTTTACAAGAGCCTTGCCGGAAGTAAGCAATTCGAGGAAATTGTACGCAAGCAAGGAAGGCACCGGAAGAATCAAGGAGTTGGTTTTGAACGAAAGTTCAATGCTAATGGAGTTGAGTGGGAAGAAGATCAATACCCCAAGATGAAGTTTGTTCCTCAACAAGAGAAGTATGATCCTACTTCTCTCAAAGGGACACAAGCTCAAGATGATCTTCCACCACAAGACCACAAGCAAAAAGGCAAGGACAAGCTTCAAGAGGAAATTGATGCATTTGAAGAAGCTCCTAAGGCCTTGGTCAAGTGGGTTCCCAAGACTACTTCAAGTTCCAGTTCATCAAGTACAACTACAACACCAAGGATTCCCATCAAGATGGTGTGGATCCCAAAGAAGAAGAACTAGAGAGTTCTTGAGGGTGACTCCGCCAACATACTTCACTCTTATCATCTTGGCAAGAACAAGTGCAATCAACTTCCACATCTTGCACTAGTTCAAGGAGTCACAAACCCTCTTGTTGGTAAGACAAGGGACAAGGTAACCTAAAAGCTTTCATAGACATCATCTTGTGTGTGCATCACTCTATGTCTATGGATATCCTTGTTTGTTCCTTGTGGGACTAACCTGTGTAGGTATTGAAAATGCAACTCACTCCAATGGATAGCTCCAAATGATCTACATCAACATTGAGCATCCACATCTTCAACATCTACATGAAGTCATCATCGACAAAACCCAAGGTTATTTCATCCCTCTTAGGGGGGATCTCACATCTAGGGGGAGCTTTACTCTAAGAATTGAGCTAAAGCAACTCTAATGGTGTGAACACAACAATGCTTTATGTAAAAGTGGTAACCCCACTTGTGCTTAAACGATGAGTATGACTTATGATCAAATGTTCTCATTTGACTCCTAAGTCAATATACTCATATATAGATGACCTAGTCATCGCAAATTGTTTGATAGATGCTAGAATTGGTTGTGCATGCTTTGCCACATATTTCAATTGCCATTTTATTGTGTGAGCATGTTGATTGCATATTTTACTCATTCGAGGACATCCACTTGTTGTTTTGATTGATTGGTTTTCTTTTGCCAAGTGGATGGACAAGAATGCCTAAGAACCCTCTCTGGCTATCTATGCTTTTCTCGCCTCAAACTCTATTCATGGTGCATCACAAAATTTGATCAAGTCAGATTTGAACCACTCTGTGTGAGGAGCACTCGGAGTCCCTGATTCGTCATAGAATTAAACTTCCAAAACTTCTTTGTGTGTTTCAGTCTGACCGATTCCTCCATTTCGGTCATACAGAGATCACTAAGTCGATCTAGGTTTTCAATCTCGGTGCAACCGATTTGAACTTTTCGGTCACACCGAGTTGCTGTAACTGTCAACAGTTATGCATCTCGGTGCCACCGAATTGTTCCACTCGGTCACACCGACAGGGTCGGGCTATATATACTCACGGGCAAAATTTTGGAAATTTATCTGAAACCCCTTCGCCCGCGCATAGCTCGCTCTGCCTCCTAGGTCTCCGGATCGTCCTCCTCGTCGCCAGCCGCCTCCTGTCGCTGGTCTCCGCCACCGTCAACGGAATTCTTCCTCGTCGTTGCCGCCGTAGCGAGTTCATCGCCGAACTAGGGTATGGACTCGATCACAGTGCTATCCCCATCCGATTCCTAGCACATTGTGTTCATTATGATTCTTACCACGATTGAAATGCTTCTATCCAGTCAAAACACTCCGTAGATTAGAGTTGAATCGAAAATTTATGGTTAGGTTTCCGCCGAAACCATCTCGGACCCACCGGGTTGCAGAACTCGGTTCCACCGATTCGGCCAAGGCCATTGCACATGTGGTTCTCGGTCTGACCGAGAATTGCAAATCGGTGTGACCGAGTTCAGGACTTTGTGAAACCCTAGCAGTCTCGGTGCCACCGAACTGTGACTCGGTCTAACCGAGTCCACTAGTTTAGGTTCCAACAGCTGCTTCGGTATCACCGAGTTTGCAAATCGGTTGATTCGAAATGCTTTCTGTGGAAAACTAAAACTATGTTTTTGACTCATTCTTTTGCAAAAACCTCTACATTTTGTGATGCTCATCCACTCTATCTCATCTATATCTATTCACAGGGTCTGCAGTTAGTGTTTGCAACATGTCTGACCAGAGTGACAACCAGAACAGGTCACAGGAGCAGGTTCGACTGAGTGAGGGCACTAGTCCCTCTAGCAGTTCAGATGATGGTAGCAGGAGCACCCCAAGAAAATTGCCAAAGGCTGCCACTAGAGCAAGCAAGAAGAAAACTTCAGAGTCTGAGGATGAATACTATGTGGCCACTGAGGATGAGGCCACATCAAATAAGAAAGTGGTTAAGAAGGAGTACAGATCAGCTGTAGTTAAGCCAGGGATGAAGATCAAAAGGCCAGCAGGAAGACAACCAATGTCTAAGGCCATAGCATCCTCTCAAGCATCTTTGGAAGCTCAACCCAAAGAGCCTGCTGCAGAAGGAAAGAAAAGGAAGGAAAGGGTCAAGAAGACCATGGCCAGAGTGATTGGAAAGGCTTCCATGATGGAAGAAGAAGAGGAAGAAGAGGTTGCTGCACCAGCACCCAAGGCACAGAAGCTTATGGGTGATGCTATCAGGACAAGGGCTGCATCATCAAAGCCCAAAGAAGCACCCAAAGCTGCCTCCAAGCCCAAGACTGCACCAAAGAGAAATACTAGAAACATACCAACTGCTGAGAAGAACAAGGCCCCAGTGCCTGAGACTGTTGCTGAAGAAGAAGATGAAGAGCATGTTCTGAGAAAATTGAAGCCAAAAATTCCAGACCACAATGATGCTCATCCTGTGGCTGAGAACATGAAGATCAGGAGAGACTCAGGACTGAGGAAATGGAGAGAGACAGATCCATATGCTACCAGGAGGAGGACTGTTGTTGATTACAGGTTCCACACAAAGGAACAGCAGGATTTCTATGAGACAGTGCTGCTAGACAAGAAGCCTATAGTGTGTGAAATGAGGTGGGTCGACTGGAAGTATATCAAGGAAAATGAGGAACACTATCCTGGTGTGTTTGACAGCTTCAGTGCTTGTGGAGTTGCAGACTTTGTTGGGCAGAAGCTCACAAAGTGAAATGAGGAGCTCATAATGCAATTCTACTCCACAACACACTTCTATCCAGATGGCAGGATAGTATGGATGTCTGAAGGTACAAGGTACCACTCAACTATTGAGGAATGGGCAAATCTGATCAATGCTCCTAAGGAAAAAGAAGATGACTTGGATGTCTATGCCAAGAAGAAGATGGATCACAACTCTATGGCAAATATGTACAAGGAGATTCCTGAAGATGATCTTGAGACTCACCAGTTTGGGTCAGTAAAACACTTGCTGTTAGGGCTGCCTACAATCAATTGGATCCTTAGGCACACTCTCTTGCCCAAGTCCGGTGATCACAGAATGATCAAAGGCCATGCAATTAACTTGCTACATATATTTGATGTGCCACAGAAGTTCAAGGTCATGAGCCTTATAGTTGAGACTATCAAGAGGACTGCAGCTGACCAGAAAAGAAGTTGTGGATATGCCCCACAGATCCAGGAGTTGATAAACTCAAAGATGGGCACAGGCACATACTTGTTGGATAAGGAACACTTGCCTATCTATCCTGACTTTGAGGACAACCAAGTTGTGATGAATGAAGATGAACCCTCCTCAGTGCAAGCACAAGCAAAGAAGGAGAAGGCAAAGATGGAGAAGGCTGCCAAGATGCCAACTCAAGAGGAGGCATCTGAGTACTTTTTGAAAAACAAGCAGGACCAGCTTGGTTACTTGATAGCATCATCTCTGAGGATTGAGAAGGGGTTGGCCACCCTAACTCAAATCCAGGAGAGCCTGGAAAGAATCATGGAACAAAAATTCTATGATTTAGATGTCAAAGTAACTGAGATTCAGTCTGTTGTGGAGCAGCTACAGGATGACATGCAGCAGAGGAAGGGCAAGACAACCACTGATGCATTTTCCAGAGTGCCTCGAGCTCAGAGATCTGCTGCAATGCCTGTACCAGACACTAGAGTCACTTCATCTGCACCAGCTACAGCTCCAGCGCAACCAGCTCCAGCACGTACCCCAGCAGCTCCATCTACTTCAACTGAAGCCTTCGTCCTTGGCGTTCTCCGGACACCACCACCTGAAGACCAAGCCTGAGAGACGTTTTAGTGCTATGCATTTTCTATGAACTTTTTGGTAACTTGTTGCCAAAGGGGGAGAAAAATGTATAGATCATAGGCTTTGATAGAGAGCGTTGCTTTTTATTCTCTCTTGCTTTGGTGGTTGAACTTTGTTTATCTTTTGATTGCTTGAGATACTATGCTATTATCTGTGAGACATTGATGATCATGTGGTTGATCATAAGCTACACTTATGCTTGTTAGATGATATTATCTTACTTATCCTTATATGATCATTCACTTTGCTTGGTGATGAGTGCATGTATTTAATTCTTATCATTTTGAGCGATCCACCAAGATGTATGTGACATGGAAGAGTAACCCAAGATCCTAACTCATTGTGCATTTGCAGTCCAAAGCAAATCTTAAGATATGCACAAATTTAGGGGGAGCTCTTGCTTTTCACATGCTTCTCAAAGCGACAATATCTTTCACTCTTATTATCATTTGTCGAAGCTTTGATCTATATGTTGTCATCAATTACCAAAAAGGGGAAGATTGAAAGTGCAACTATCCCTCGGTGGTTTTGGTAATTCCTAACAACATATAGCTCATTGAGCTAACATTATTCCAAGATTAATATTTTAGGAAAAGCTCAATGAATGGCATGGCATGGATGAGGAAAGTGGATCCCTCAGAATTCTAAGGATAAAAAGTTTGGCTCAAGCTTCAAGATCAAGACTCTACATTTTATATTTTAGTGATCCAAGATCACATTGAGTCTATAGGAAAAGCCAATACTATCAAGGAGGGATGAGGTGTTGCTTAATGGCTTGCTTGCTCAAAGTGCTTAGTGATATGCTCCAAAACCCTCAACTACCTCCCCACATCCAAATATGACCTAAACCAAAAGTCAAACTCAGCCCCACCGATTCTTTCTATCCGGCACCACTGAGTTTCAAATGTCATAGCCACTGCCACAAACCTTGCAATTCGGTTTCACCGATAGGGATCTCAGTCTCACCGAGATGGGATTGAAATCTCTCTGTTTCCCTTCGTAATGTTTCGGTCTTACCGAGATGAGCGATCGGTCCCACCGAGATTGCAATGTAAACTCTCTGTTTCCCTTTTGTAATATTTCGGTCTTACCGAGATGAGCGAATCGGTCCCACCGAGTTTACCTGACCAACTCTCTTGTTAGCTTATTACCAAAATCGGTCCCATCGAGTTTGTGTAATCGGTCACACCGAGATTATGTTATGCCCTAACCCTAACCATATCGGTCCTACGGAGTTGCATCTCAGTCCCACCATAAATCCTAACGGTCACTAGGTTTGCTGAGTCGGTCCGACCGAGTTTAACCATTTGGTCCCACCGAGGTTGGCAAATTGTGTGTGACGGTTAGATTCTGTGTGGAGGCTATATATACCCCTCCACCCACTCTTCATTCATGGAGAAAGCCATCAGAACATACCTACACTTCCAATACACATTTTCTGAGAGAGAACCACCTACACTTGTGTTGAGGTCAAGATATTCCATTCCAACCATATGAATCTTGATCTCTAGCCTTCCCCAAGTTGCTTTCCACTCAAACCTTCTTTCCACCAAATCCAAATCCTGTGAGAGAGAGTTGAGTGTTGGGGAGACTATCATTTGAAGGACAAGAGCAAGGAGTTCATCATCAACACACCATTTGTTACTTCTTGGAGAGTGGTGTCTCCTAGATTGGCTAGGTGTCACTTGGGAGCCTCCGACAAGATTGTGGAGTTGAACCAAGGAGTTTGTAAGGGCAAGGAGATCGCCTACTTCATGAAGATCTACCGCTAGTGAGGCAAGTCCTTCGTGGGCGACGGCCATGATGGAATAGACAAGGTTGCTTCTTCGTGGACCCTTCGTGGGTGGAGCCCTCCGTGGACTCGCGCAACTGTTACCCTCCGTGGGTTGAAGTCTCCATCAACGTGGATGTACGATAGCACCACCTATCGGAACCACGACAAAAACATCCGTGTCTCCAATTGCGTTTGAATCCTCCAAACCCTTCCCTTTACATTCTTGCAAGTTGCATCCTTTACTTTCCGCTGCTCATATACTCTTTTTGCATGCTTGCTTGAATTGTGTGGAGATTGCTTGACTTGTGCTAAGATAGCTAAAATCTGCCAAGAACTAAAATTGGAAAAGGCTAGATATTTATTTGGTCAAGTAGTCCAATCACCCCCCCCCAGTCTAGACATACTTTCTATCCTACAGGTTTGTAGGACACTAGCAAATTTCCCTCAAGTGGATAACCTAAGGTTTATCAATCCGTAGGAGGCGTAGGATGAAGATGGTCTCTCTAAAGCAACCCTGCAACCAAATAACAAAGAGTCTCTTGTGTCCCGAACACACCCAATACAATGGTAAATTGTATAGGTGCACTAGTTCGGCGAAGAGATGGTGATACAAGTGGTATATGGATAGTAGATAAAGGTATTTGTAATCTGAAATTATAAAAACAGCAAGGTAACTAATGATAAAAGTGAGCGTAAACGGTATTGCAATGCGTTGATACAAGGCCTAGGGTTCATACATTCGCTAGTGCAAGTTCCCTCAACAATAATAACATAATTGGATCACATAACTATCCCTCAACATGCAACAAAGAGTCACTCCAAAGTCACTAATAGCGGAGAACAAACGAAGAGATTATGGTAGGGTACGGAACCACCTCAAAGTTATTCTTTCCAATCAATCCGTTGGGCTATTCCTATAAGTGTCACAAACAGCCCTAGAGTTCGTACTAGAATAACACCTTAAGACACAAATCAACCAAAACCTTAATGTCACCTAGATACTCCAATATCACCTCAAGTATCCATGGGTATGATTATAAGATATGCATCACACAATCTCAGATTCATCTATTCAACCAACACAAAGGACCTTAAAGAGTTCCCCCAAAGTTCTACCGAAGAATCATGACAAAAACGTGTGCCAACCCCTATGCATAGGTTCATGGGCGGAACCCGCAAGTTTATCACCAAAACATACATCAAGTGAATCACGTGATATCCCATTGTCACCACAGATACACACGGCAAGATATACATCAAGTGTTCTCAAATCTTTAAAGACTCAATCCGATAAGATTACTTCAAAGGGGAAACTCAATTCATTACAAGAGAGAAGAGGGGGAGGAGAAACATAAGATCCAACTATAATAGCAAAGCTCGCGATACATCAAGATCGTGCCAAATCAAGAACACGAGAGAGAGAGAGAGAGAGAGAGAGAGAGATCAAACACATAGCTACTGGTACAAACCCTCAGCCCCGAGGGAGAACTACTCCCTCCTCGTCATTAAGAGCACCGGGATGATGAAGATGGCCACCGGAGAGGGATTGCCTCCTCCGGCAGGGTGCCGGAACGGATCTAGATTGGTTTTCTGTGGCTACGGAGGCTTATGGCGGCGGAACTCCTGATCTATCGTGCTCTCGGATGTTTTTAGGGTATATGGAGATATATAGGTGGAAGAAGTACATCAAGGGGGCCACGAGGGGCCCACGAGGGTGGAGGGCGCGCCCAGGGGGGTGGGCGCACCCCCCTGCCCCGTGGCCTCCTCGTAGGTCCCCCGACGTGCACTCCAAGTCTTCTGGGCTTCTTTCCTACCAAAAATGGGTTCCGTGAAGTTTCAGGTCAATTGGACTCCGTTTTATTTTCCTTTTCTTTGAAACCTAAAACAGGGTAAAAACAGAAACTGGCACTGGGCTCTGGGTTAATAGGTTAGTCCCAAAAATGATATAAAAGTGTATTATAAAGCCCATAAACATTCAAAACAGTAGATAATATAGCATGGAGCAATCAAAAATTATAGATACGTTGGAGACGTATCAGCATCCCCAAGCTTAATTCCTGCTCGTCCTCGAGTAGGTAAATGATAAAAAGAGAATTTTTATTGCGGAGTGCTACTTGGCATAATTTCAATGCAAATCTTCTTAATTGTGGTATGAATATTCAGATTAGGAAGATTCAAGACAAAAGTTCATATTGACATAGAGAATAATAATACTTCAAGCAAACCAACAAAGCAATTCTGTTTTCTTAAAGTAACATGGCCAAAGAAAGTTCATCCCTACAAAATCATATAGTTTAGTCATGCTCCATTTTCGTGACACAAGAATGCTCTCATCATGCACAACCCCGATGACAAGCCAAGCAATTGTTTCATACCTTAATAATTTTAAACTCATAAACTTTCACGCAATACATGAGCGTGAGCCATGGATATAGCACTATGGGTGGAATAGAATATAATGATGGGGGTTATGTGGAGAAGACAAAAAGGATAAAGTCTCACATCAACGAGGCTAATCAATGGGCTATGGAGATGCCCATCGATTGATGTTAATGCAAGGAGTAGGGATTGCCATGCAACGGATGCACTAGAGCTATAAATGTATGAAAGCTCAACAAAAGAAACTAAGTGGGTGTGCATCCAACTTGCTTGCTCACGAAGACCTAGGGCACTTGAGGAGGCCCATTGTTGGAACATACAAGCCAAGTTCTATAATGAAAATTCCCACTAGTATATGAAAGTGATAACTCAAGAGACTCTCTATATGAAGAACATGGTGCTACTTTGAAGCACAAGTGTGGAAAAAAGGATAGTAGCATTGCCCTTTTTTATTTATTTTCTTTTTTTTGGCCGTCTTTTCTTCTTTGGCCTTTCTCTTTTTTTTTGGGACAATGCTCTATTGAATGATTATCATCACACTTCTATTTATTTACAACTCAATGATTACAACTCGATACTAGAACAAAGTATGACTCTATATGGATGCCTCCGGCGGTGTACCGGGATATGCAATGAATCAAGAGTGAAAAGTAGGAAAAATTATGAATGGTGGCTTTGCCACAAATACTATGTCAACTACATGATCATGCTAAGCAATATGACAATGATGAATGTGTGATGAACTGGATGGTGGAAAGTTGCATGGCAATATATCTCGGAATGGCTATGGAAATGCCATAATAGGTAGGTATGGTGGCTGTTTTGAGGAAGATATAAGGAGGTTTATGTGTGAAAGAGCGTATCCTATCACGGGGTTTGGATGCACCGGCGAACTTTGCACCAACTCTCGATGTGAGAAAGGGCAATGCACGGTACCGAAGAGGCTAGCAAGGATGGAAGGGTGAGAGTGCGTATAATCCATGGACTCAACATTAGTCATAAAGAACTCACATACTTATTGCAAAAATATACAAGTCATCAAAAACCTCGGCACTGCGCGCATGCTCCTAGGGGGATAGATTGGTAGGAAAAGACCATCGCTCATCCCCGACCGCCACTCATAAGGAAGACAATCAAATAACACCTCATGTTTCAAATTTTTTGCATAACGTTTACCATACGTGCATGCTACGGGACTTGCAAACTTTAACTCAAGCACTTCTCAAATTCACAATTACTCTACTAGCATGACTTTGATATTACTACCTCCATATCTCAAAACAATTATCAAGCATCCAAATTTTCTTAGTATTCAACACACTCATAAGAGAATTTTATTAATCTTGTATACCTAGCATATTAGGATTTTAAGCAAATTATCATGCTATTTAAGACTCTCAAAATAATCTAAGTGAAGCATGAGAGTTCATCTATTTCTTCAAAATAAAACTACCACCATGCTCTAAAAGATATAGGTGAAGCACTAGAGCAAATGACAAACTATTCCGAAAGATATAAGTGAAGATCAATAAGTAGTTGAATAATTATGCAACTATATGAAGACTCTCTAACATTTAAGAATTTCATATCTTGAAATTTTATTCAAGTAGCAAGCAAAACTAAATAAAATAAAATGACTCGCCAAGCAAAACACATATCATGTGGCGAATAAAAATATAGCTCCAAGTAAAGTTACCGATGAACGAAGACGAAAGAGGGGATGCCTTCCGGGGCATCCCCAAGCTTAGGCTCTTGGATATCCTTGAATATTACCATGGCGTGCCTTGGGCATCCCCAAGCTTAGGCTCTTGCCACTCCTTATTCCATAGTCCATCGAATCCTTACCCAAAACTTGAAAACTTCAAAACACAAAACTTAAAGTAGAAAACTCGTGAGCTCCGTTAGTATAAGAAAATAAATCACCACTTCAAGGTACTGTAATTAACTCATTCCTTATTTATATTGGTGTTAAACCTACTGTATTCCAACTTATCTATGGTTCATACCCTCCGATACTACTCATAGATTCATCAAAATAAGCAAACAACACATACAAAACAGAATCTGTCAAAAACAGAACAATCTGTAGTAATCTGGATCAAACGTATACTTATGGAACCCCAAAAATTCTAAAATAAATTGCTGGACCTGAGGGATTTATCTATTAATCATATTCAAAAATAATTAACTAAATATCACTCTACAAATAAAATGGCAGCAATTCTCGTGAGCGCTAAAGTTTCTGTTTTTTACAGCATGATCAACAAGACTTCTCCCAAGTCTTCCGAAAGGTTCTACTTGGCACAAACACTAATTAAAAGCATAAAACCACATATAAAAAGAGGCTAGATGAATTATTTATTACTAAACAGGAACAAAAAGCAAGGAACTAAAATAAAATTGGGTTGCCTCCCAACAAGCGCTATCGTTTAACGCCCCTAGCTAGGCACGATGATTTCAATGATGCTCACATAAAAGATAAGAATTGAAACATAAAGAGAGCATCATGAAGAATATGACTAGCACATTTAAGTCTAACATAATTCCTATGCATAGGGATTTTGTGAGCAAACAACTTGTGGGAACAAGAATCAACTTGCATAGGAAGGTAAAACAAGCATAACTTCAAAACTTTAAGCACATAGAGAGGAAACTTGATATTATTGCAATTCCTACAAGCATATATAACTCCCTCATAATAATTTTCAGTAGCATCATGAATGAATTCAACAATATAACCAGCACCTAAAGAATTATTTTCATGATCTATAAGCATAGAAATTTTTATTACTCTCCACACAAGCAAAATTCTTCTCATTAATAGTAGTGGGAGCAAACTCAACAGAGTAACTATCATGGCAATGAAAATTGAAATCAAGATGACAAGTTTCATTGTTATTATTATTCTTTAAAGCATACGTGTCATCACAATAATCGTCATAGATAGGAGGCATGCTTTCATCATAATAAATTTGACATCAAAACTTGGGGGACAAAAAATATCATCTTCATTAAGCGTAGCATCCCCAAGCTTGTGGCTTTGCATATCATTAGCATCATGGATATTCAAGGAATTCATACTAACAACATTTAAATCATGCTCATCATTCAAATATTTAGTGCCAAATATTTTAATGCATTCTTCTTCTAGCACTTGAGCACAATTTTCCTTTCCATCATACTCACGAAAGATATTAAAAAGATGAAGCGTATGAGATAAACTCAATTCCATTTTTTATAGTTTTCTTTTATAAACTAAACTAGTGATAAAACAAGAAACTAAAAGACTCGATTGCAAGATCTAAATATATACCTTCAAGCGCTAACCTCCCCGGCAACGGTGCCAGAAAAGAGCTTGATGTCTACTACACAACCTTCTTCTTGTAGACGTTGTTGGGCCTCCAAGTGCAGAGGTTTGTAGGACAGTAGCAAATTTCCCTAAAGTGGATGACCTAAGGTTTATCAATCCATAGGAGGCGTAGGATGAAGATGGTCTCTCTCAAGCAACCCTGCAACCAAATAACAATGAGTCTCTTGTGTCCCCAACACACCCAATACAATGGTAAATTGTATAGGTGCACTAGTTCGGCGAAGAGATGGTGATACAAGTAGTATATGGATAGTAGATAAAGTTATTTGTAATCTGAAATTATAAAAACAGCAAGGTAACTAATGATAAAAGTGAGCGTAAACGGTATTGCAATGCGTTGAAACAAGGCCTAGGGTTCATACTTTCGCTAGTGCAAGTTCCCTTGACAATAATAACATAATTGGATCACATAACTATCCCTCAACTTGCAACAGAGAGTCACTCCAAAGTCAATGCATTGAAACAAGGCCTAGGGTTCATACATTCTCTAGTGCAAGTTCCCTCAACAATAATAACATAATTGGATCACATAACTATCCCTCAACATGCAACAAAGAGTCACTCCAAAGTCACTAATAGCGGAGAACAAACGAAGAGATTATGGTAGGGTATGAAACCACCTCAAAGTTATTCTTTCCAATCAATCCGTTGGGCTATTGCTATAAGTGTCACAAACAGCTCTAGAGTTCATACTAGAATAACACCTTAAGACACAAATCAATCAAAACCCTAATGTCAATCAAAGCCCAGGATGATGAAGATGGCCACCGGAGAGGGATTGCCCCCTCCGACAGGGTGCCGGAACGGGTCTAGATTGGTTTTCGGTGGCTACGGAGGCTTCTGGCGGCGGAACTCCTGATCTATCATGCTCTCGGATGTTTTTAGGGTATATGGAGATATATAGGCGGAAGAAGTACGTCAGGGGGGCCACGAGGGGCCCATGAGGGTGGACGGTGCGCCCAGGGGGGTGGGCGCGCCCCCCTGCCTCGTGGCCTCCTCGCAGGTCCCCCGACATGCACTCCAAGTCTCCTGGGCTTCTTTCCTTCCAAAAATGGGTTCTGTGAAGTTTCATGTCAATTGGACTCCGTTTTATTTTCCTTTTCTTTGAAACCCTAAAACAGGGTAAAAACAGAAACTGGCACTGGGCTCTGGGTTAATAGGTTAGTCCCAAAAATGATATAAAAGTGTATAATAAAGCCCATAAACATTCAAAACAGTAGATAATATAGCATGGAGCAATCAAAAATTATAGATACGTTGGGGACGTATCATGGATCCACTTAAAGTGTTCTACTTGGATCACCTTCAATCCTTATGTGTTCGTGCTGAAACTCCAACTAGCCTAGTTGATGGGGAATCTTTAGGGGAGACTCTTATGGGGTCAAATAAATAGATTGTTGTGTTATGCTTGGAATGTTTGTGAAACTTATGATTTTACTTGTTGCTCTAAGAACCCTAAAAAACATCTCCCCTACCTATGTGAGTTTAACGATAATGAAATCTTATCTTCTTATGCAAAGGGTGTTTATAGTTACTATGATATCGAACAAATTGAAGAATTTGTTGCTTTTAAGGGTGCTTATGAAGTTGCTTCTTTGATTGAAAAATATGATATTACTCTCTACGAATCTAATTTTTTTTGACATACTTAAATATTGCTATGAAAACTATGCACGTAATGTCTATGTCAAAGAATTTATTGAAAGAATGACCGATATGCATGAATCTATAGATAATTATGATTCCGATGATTTGATTGAAATATCCCTTGATGAACATGATGCTTACTATTCTTGTGGCCATAATGCCAATATTTATGAAGATGAATTTTCTATAGTTCCTTATGTTAAACATGAGATCGTTGCTATTGCACCCATACTTGATAGTTCCTTCGATGAAAAGCATGATTGCAATGATGTTATTATAAATTTTCTTAATGTCAATTGTGTTAATTATATGCAAAACCTCAAGCTTGGGGATGCTAGTTTTGCTATGACTACTATTTGTTGCAATGATCATGATTGGGGTGATTCTTCTTATGATCTTGAAAATTTATTTAAGACCCATGATGAATATAAGATTGATAATAGTGTTTGCAATATTATCGAAAGTGGGTTTGGAAGAGTGTCAACTTTAGATCCCACATATTTGGAGAATGTTAAATCTTTTGAAATTTTTGATAAAAGTGGGTTTGGAGAGGTCATGACTTTAGTTAATGTTAATCCCACTATTTTGGAAGAGTGCCAACTTTGCATGCATGTGGATCGTGTTGAAAATATTTTATGTGATAGCTATTTTGTTGAGTTTGCTTATGATCCCACATGTAATTATTATGAGATAGGAAAATATGATTGTAGAAATTTTCATGTTACCAAATTGCCTCTGGTTATGTTGAGATTGCTATTGTTTCTTTCCGCTTCCTTGCATATGCTAGTTTTTGCTTGCTATGATAATTTGTTTGCCTATAAGATGACTATGCATTGGAAGTATGTTGGACTTAGATGTGTTTGTCACGTGTTTTATTATGCTCTCTTTTGTGCTTCAATTCTTGTCTTTCATGTGAGCATCATTGAAATTATCAATGCCTAGCTAGGGGCGTTAAACGATAGCACTTGTTGGGAGGCAACCCAATTTTATTTTTGTTTCTTGCCTTTTGTTCCTGTTTAGTAATAAATAATTCATCTAGCTTCTGTTTAGATGTGGTTTTATGTTTTTAATTAGTGTTTGTGCCAAGTAGAACCTTTGGGAAGACTTGGGGGAAGTCTCTGCGATGTTGTTGTAAAAAACAGAAACTTTAGCACTCACGAGATTAGCTGCCATTTTTTACTGGGAGTGCGATTAGGTTGATTCATTTCGCAGATGATTAATAGAAAACTTCCTCACGTCCACCAATTTATTTAAGAATTTTCGGGGTTACATAAGTATTCTAAACCTACAGATTACTACAGACTGTTCTGTTTTTGACAGATTCTGTTTTTCGTGTGTTGTTTGCTTATTTTCATGAATCTATGCCTAGTATCAGGGAGGGGGGTATGAACCATAGAGAAGTTGAAATATAGTAGGTTTAACACCAATATAAATAAAGAATGAGTTCATTACAGTACCTAGAAGTGGTGGTTTGTTTTCTTATACTAACGGAGCTCATGAGATTTTCTATTGAGTTTTGTGTTGTGAAGTTTTCAAGTTTTGGGTAAAGATTTGATGGATTTTGGAATAAGGAGTGGTAAGAGCCTAAGCTTTGGGATGCCCATGGCACCCAAAGGTAAAATTCAAGGACAGCCAAAAGCCTAAGCTTGGGGATGCCCCGGAAGACATCCCCTCTTTCGTCTTCGTCCATCAGTAACTTTACTTGAGGCTATATTTTTATTCACCACATGATATGTGTGTTGATTAGAGCGTCTTGTATGATTTGAGTCTTTGCTTTTTAGTTTACCACAATCATCCTTGCTATACACACCTTTTGGAGAGACACACATGAATCGGAATTTATTAGAATACTCAATGTGCTTCACTTATATCTTTTGAGCTAGATAATTTTGCTCTAGTGCTTCACATATATATTTAACAACATGGTGGTGGTTTTATTTTATAGAAATTATTGATCTCTCATGCTTCACTTATATTATTTTGAGAGTCTTTTAGGACAACATGGTAATTTGCTTTGGCTATAAAGTTAGTCCTAATATGATAGGCATCCAAGATGGGTATAATAAAAACTTTCATAAAAAGTGCATTGAATACTATGAGAAGTTTGATACTCAATGATTGTTTTGGGATATGAAGATGGTGATATTAGAGTCATGCTAGTTGAGTAGTTGTGAATTGGAGAAATACTTGTTCTAAAGTTTGTGATTCCCGTAGCATGCACGTATGGTGAACCATTATGTCATGAAGTTGGACCATGCTTTATTTATTGATTGTCTTCCTTATGAGTGGTGGTCGGAGATGAGCGATGGTCTTTTCCTACCAATATATCCCCCTAGGAGCATGCGTGTAGTACTTTGTTTCAATAACTAATAGATTTTTGCAAGAAGTATGTGAGTTCTTTAGGACTAATGTTGAGTCCATGGATTATACGCACTCTCACCCTTCCACCATTGCTAGCCTCTCTAGTAACGCATAACTTTCGCCGGTACCATACACCCACCATATACCTTCCTCAAAATAGCCACCATACCTACCTATTATGGAATTTCCATAGCCATTCCGAGATATATTTCCATGCAACTTACCACCGTTCCGTTTGTTATGACACGTTTCATCATTGTCATATTGATTTGCATGATCATGTAGTTGACATCGTATTTGTGGCAAAGCCACCTTTATAATTCTTTCATACATGTGAATCTTGATTCATTGCATATGCTGGTACACCGCCGGAGGCATTCACATAGAGTTATATGTTATTCTAGTATCGAGTTGTAATTTTTGAGTTGTAAGTAAATAAAAGTGTGATGATCATCATTATTAGAGCATTGTCCCAAGTGAGGAAAGGATGATGGAGACTATGATCCCCCCACAAGTCGGGATGAGACTCCGGACGAAAAGAAAAAAAAGAGAAAAAAGAGGCCAAAAAAAGAGGAAAAGGCCCAAATAAAAAAATGAGAGAAAAAGAGAGAAGGGACAATGTTACTATCCTTTTACCACACTTGTGCTTCAAAGTAGCACCATGATCTTCATGATAGAGAGTCTCCTATGTAGTCACTTTCATATACTAGTGGGAATTTTACATTATAGAACTTGGCTTGTACTCACTCCGTCCCAAAATTCTTGTCTTAGATTTGTCTAGATACAGATGTATCTAATACTAAAACGTGACTTGATACATCCATATCTAGAAAAATCCGAGACAAGAATTTAGGGACGGAGGGAGTATATTCCAATGATGGGCTTCCTCAAAATGCCCTAGGTCTTCGTGAGCAAGCAAGTTGGATGCACGCCCACTTAGTTTCTTTTGTTGAGCTTTCATACATTTATAGCTCTAGTGCATCCGTTGCATGGCAATCCCTATTCACTCACATTGATATCTATTGATGGGCATCTCCATAGCCCGTTGATAGGCCTAGTTGATGTGAGACTATCTTCTTCCTATTTGTCTTCTCCACAACCACCATTCTATTCCACCTATAGTGCTATATCCATGGCCCACGCTCATGTATCGTGTGAAGATTGAAAAAGTTTGAGAACATGAAAAGTATGAAACAATTGCTTGGCTTGTCATCGGGGTTGTGCATGATTAAATACTTTGTGTGATGAAGATAGAGCATAGCCAGACTATATGATTTTGCAGGGATAACTTTCTTTGGCCATGTTATTTTGAGAAGACATGATTGCTTTGTTAGTATGCTTGAAGTATTATTATTTTTATGTCAATATTAAACTATTATATTGAATCTTTCGGATCTGAACATTCATGCCACAATAAAGAAAATTACATTCAGAATTATGCTAGGTAGCATTCCACATCAAAAATTCTGTTTTATCATTTACCTACTCGAGGACGAGCAGGAATTAAACTTGGGGATGCTTGATACGTCTCCAATGTATCTATATTTTTTATTGTTCCATGCTATTATAGTATCCGTTTTGGATGTTTAATGGGCTTTCATATACCTTTTTATATTATTTTTGGGACTAACCTACGAACCAAAGGCCCATTGCAAATTGCTGTTTTTCCCCTATTTCAGTGTTTCGCAGAAAAGTAATATCAAACGCAGTCCAAATGGAATGAAACCTTCGGGAGAGTTATTTTTGGAACAAACATGATCTAGGAGACTTGGAGTGGATGTCAAGAAAGAAGGAAGGAGGCCACGAGGCAGGAGGGTGTGCCCAGGGGGTAGGCGCACCCTCCACCCTCGTGGGCCCCTCGCAGCTCCACCAACCTATTTCTTCCTCCTATATATACCCATATACCCTGAAAATATCGAGGAGCACCACGAAACCCTATTTCCACCGCCGCAACCTTCTGTACCCGTGAGATCCCATCTTGGGGCCTTTTTCGGCACTCCGCCGGAGGTGGAATCGATCACGGAGGGCTTCTACATCAACACCATAGCCTCTCCGATGATGTGTGAGTAGTTTACCGCAGACCTTCGGGTCCATAGTTATTAGCTAGATGGCTTCTTCTCTCTCTTCGGATCTCAATACAAAGTTTTCCTCGATTCTCTTGGAGATCTATTCGATGTAATTCTTTTTGCGATGTGTTTGTCGAGATCCGATGAATTGTGGGTTTATGATCAAGATTATTTATGAGCAATATTTGATTCTTCTCTGAATTATTTTATCCATGATTTAATATCTTTGCAAGTCTCTTCAAATTATCAGTTTGGTTTGGCCTACTAGATTGATCTTTCTTGCAAAGGGAGAAGTGCTTAGCTTTAGGTTCAATCTTGCGGTGTCCTTTCCCAGCGACAGCAGGGGCAACAAGGCACATAATGTATTGTTGCCATCGAGGATAAAAAGATGGGGTTTATATCATATTGCTTGAGTTTATCCCTCTACATCATGTCATCTTGCCTAATGTGTTACTCTATTATTATGAACTTAATACTCTAGATGCATGCTGGATAGCGGTCGATGTGTGGTGTAATAGTAGTAGATGCAGAATCGTTTCGGTCTACTTGTCGCGAATGTGATGCCTATATACATGATCATGCCTAGATATTCTCATAACTATGCGCTTTTCTATCAATTGCTCAATAGTAATTTGTTCACCCACCATAGAATTTTCTATCTTCAGAGAAGCCACTAGTGAAACCTATGGCCCCCGGGTCTATTCTCCATTATATTATTTTCCTATGAATTTGCTATTTCTATCGTTGTTTATTTGCGATCTTTATTTTCCAATCTATACAATAAAAATACCAAAAACATTTATCTTATTATCTCTATCAGATCTCGCTTTCGTAAGTGGCCGTGAAGGGATTGATAAACCCTTTAACGCGTTGGTTGCGAGGTTCTTGTTTGTTTGTGTAGGTACAAGGGACTTGCGTGTAATCTTCTACTGGATTGATACCTTGGTTCTCAAAAACTGAGGGAAATACTGACGCTACTTTGCTGCATCACCCTTTACTCTTAAAGAGAAAACCAACACATGCTCAAGAGGTAGCAAGGCATCACGTCCAAGATTAGTACACCGTCTCCTGCCTGCATCTATTACTATTACTCCACACATCGACCGCTATCCAGCATGCATCTAGTGTATTAAGTTCATGGGGAAATGGAGTAATGTAATAAGAATGATGACATGATGTAGACAAGATCTATTTATGTAGAAATAGACCCCATCTTGTTATCCTTAATGGCAATGATACATACGTGTCGGTTCCCCTTCTGTCAGTGGGATCAAGCACCGTAAGATCGAACCCATCACAAAGCACCTCTTCCCATTGCAAGATAAATAGATCAAGTTGGCCAAACAAAACCCAAATATTGGAGAAGAAATACTAGGCTATAAGCAATCATGCATATAAGAGATCAAAGATGACTCAGATAATTTTCATGGATAAAAAGAGATAGATCCGATCATAAACTCAAAGTTCATCAGATCCCAACAAACACACCTCAAAAGAATTACATCATATGGATCTCCAAGAGACCATTGTATTGAGAATTAAAAGAGAGAGAGGAAGCCATATAGCTACTAACTACGGACCTGAAGGTCTACAAAATACTACTCACGCATCATCGGAGAGGCACCAATGGACATGATGAACCCCTCCGTGATGGTGTCTAGGTTGGGTCTGGTGTTTCTGGAACTTGAGGCAGCTGGAATTGATTTTCGTCGACTCCCCTAGGGTTTCTGGAATATTGGGGTATTTATAGAGTAAAGAGGCGGTCCGGGGGGCACCCGAGGTGGGCACAACCTACCAGGGTGCGCCTGGGCCTCCAGGCGCGCCCTCGTGGGTTGTGCTCCCCTCGAAGCACCCCCCAGGTGCTTCTCCGACCCATTGGATGTCTTCTGGTCCAAAAAAACCCACAAAAAGTTTCGCTGCGTTTGGACTCCGCTTGGAATTGATTTTCTGTGATGTAAAAACATGCAAAAAATAGCAACTGGCACTTGGCACTATCTCAATAGGTTAGTACCAAAGAATGATATAAAATGACTATAAAATGATTATAAAACATCCAAGAATGATAATATAACAACATGGAACAATCAAAAATTATAGATACCTTGGAGACGTATAAAAGTGGTAGAGAAAAAGTGCGAGCGGTAGTACCTTGGCCCGGAGCAGCAGTACCACCTAGCGCCATAACAGGTAGTACCGCTGTTTCAGCGTGGTAGTACCGCCTATGACCTTAGGCGGCAGTACCACTCTAGTTCCGTGCTAGTACCGCCTCGACTCGAGTTCGGCATTTCTCGTGCCAGGTTCACCGGCAATAGCAGCGGCAATAGGGGTGGTAGTACCGCACCTACTACCGCTACTAGTGTCACTCAGTGGCCCTCTCCTCTGTCCCTTCTCCCTTAGGCACTATGCATGGTCCCAGCGGTAGTACCGCTAGGACGAGCAGTAGTACCGCTCGCTGCGGGCTGAATAAGGGGATAACAGTTGAATTGCCCCCCCCACTATATAAGGGGGTCTCCTTCCCCAAGAAGGCCCACCTTTTTCCCCAAGCTGCATTGTTGCTCCGAAGCTCATTTTCACCCGATCTCACTCCCTAGCCAATCAAACTTGTTGATTTTCTAAGGATTGGTTGAGAAGGCCCCGATCTACACTTCCACCAAGAGAAATTTGACCCCCCCCACTAATCCCTTGCGGATCTTGTTACTCTTGGATGTTTGAGCACCCTAAACGGTTGAGGTCACCCTGGAGCCACATTCCATTGTGGTGAAGCTCTGTGGTTCATTGGGAGCCTCCAATTCAGTTGTGGAGAGAGCCCCAACCTTGTTTGTAATGGTCCGGTTGCCACCTGCAAGGGCACCACTAGTGGAATCATGGCATCTCGCATTGTGTGAGGGCGTGAGGAGAATAGGGTGGCCCTAGTGGCTTCTTGGGGAGCATTGTGCCTCCACACCGCTCCAACGGAGACGTACTTCCTCTCAAAGGGAAGGAACATCGGTAACACATCCTCGTCTCCACCGACTCCACTTGTGGTTATCTCTTACCTTTACTTTGTGAAGCTCTTGTTGTGTTGTATCCTTTGCTTACACTTGTTATTGCTGTTGTTGTTGTTGTTGTTGTTGTTGTTGTTGTTGTTGTTGTTGTTGTTAGCATCATATAGGTTGCTCACATAGTTGCACATCTAGACAACATTTGTTGCTAATCCTAATTTGTTAAGAAAAGTTAAAATTTGGTAGTTGCCTATTCACCCCCTCCCTCTAGTCAACCATATCGATCCTTTCACCATTGTACCTTCATCCTCCCAGCCTCAAGCCATCCTTGAAGGAACTTCTTCTACTGCTGCTGACGATGAAGATGTCCTAGCCACTTCTGAATCAGAAACATTTTTGTGCAGTTCTTCGGGTGACGCCTCAGAGTGAATAAAGTTCACCTCATTTGCACTCATGTTTTTGTCACCTTTTTTACACTAGTTGACAAAAATGGGGAGAATTACATCGAGAGTTTCCATAGATTTTCTCTGTTGGATTTGGTCTTTGTGTTTATTTGCTCAGGTTTATGAGACTTTTGAGCCATATGCCTTAAAGACTATTTGTGCTCTGATGTAAAACTTCTGATATGTGATGTAATATTAATAACCCTGCCTGCTACACTATTTCTCTCAAAGCATTTGTTTTGCAGGTGGAATTGTTATCAGAAGCTATGAATGATTGCACTATATACTCGATGGATTACATATCATCAGTGTGAATCATTACCTTGAATGATTGAAAAATCCTATGAATACTTCAATCAATTGCAGTGAATTGTATTTCATATTACTAACCCTGCATACATCAAGGGGGAGCATGTTTCATCATCGAGTGAAGTAACGCAAGTTCACTCTTGTTTGATTTACATTTCACTTATCTATCTTCACTTGATGATTATCTGTTTCATCAACAATCATCCAAAAAGGGGGAGATTGTAGGTGCAATGATAGGCCCTTATGTTTTGGAGTTTATTGACATAAACAGTATGGGACTTATGTGTTTGCTAGGGCAGACATAGTAATAGGTCCCTGAGATGTTGAGGAGTTTGATACGAATGATGAAGATAATCTTCCAGTGATGTAGCGATGGTTATCACTGAAGATGATGCTAACAAGAGTGACCCCTAAAAATTGTTGAAGTTCAAGCAATTGGTTTGGTGTCTGTTCGAAGAAAATGACTGAGTTCGAGGAAGAAGGAAGATGAAGTGAAGACGTAGCATTTGTTTTGTTGTTCTTATTCTTTCATTGAGTCATAGGACCACTCTACTATTAAGAGGGGTGTAGCGTTCAAAACTTTGATTCTCTGATGCTAAACCCAAATCCTATGAAAGTTGTGAGAGAAATCTCTTTGTCCTCCGAGCAAATACTTGCGAGCAAGAGAGTGTGAACTTCTTCGCTGCGAGAGATTTGTCTTGTACTGAGCAGTTGGCATTACTTGTTCCTCAAGTAATGTTACCGTTTCTCCAAATCCGACAGTTGTGAACGTGTCGGTTGGTCATTGGCTGGACCCCGTGTCCAAAATGGTCATTTCCCATCTGGCAAGGCTACGAGTATAGATAGCTACCCCGTGCCAGCTTTTTTCGGTGGATGCTCCGTTTGGTTCTAAGAAGATTGTTGAGCAACCCACTCTCTAAGCGATTTGACTTTAAAATCCACCGAGAGAAAACCCCTAGAGCCGAGGAACTAGATAGTGGTTAGCATCACGCGAATCTTAGTCCAGTACGCTCCGCCTATTACTCTTGAGAGCTGCAAACTCTCTAGATAGTTAGGTGTCAATTTCTTCAGAGACCAAGAGTGATTCTGGTTCTCAAAGAAGAAGTTTGTAAATGTTCGGAGATTTCCTTCAAGTATCTACCATGAGTGATCGGCATCGGTTGACGAATCGATTGTCGAGGAGAATAGGGTGAAGAGAGTTTATCTTCCATGTTAAGTCACAACCCCTCCAACCAGACGTAGTCCTTATGCAGAAGGACGAACTGGTCGAACAAATTCCTTGTCGCCATCGAGCACCACTTGTTAGCTATATTACCCATGTTCTCATTCAATATGTTCTCTATCATGTGATTTGTCTCGATGCATGTCTAGTTTACTTTTGGTACTTAGTTTTACCTCGTTGTAGTTCTGTTTTTCATTTGTTTCCGCTACTAGGTTCTCAGAATTTTGAGTTTTCCAAAGAAAATGTAAAACTCCCATTCACCCCCCTCTAGTAGACATACTTCGTTCCTACACGGTTGCTGCCCCCGCGCCCGTCCCAACTCCCATCCTCGTGCCCAAGCTAGCGACCATCCTCGTAGCATTGACAGGTTAATCGCCAGCACTATCGCAACGCTGGAAGCCATAGGCGTCAGCGAGGTCCACGTGGACCCATGAGAGTTCGTGTACATGCCAGCGCCCGGGACCGTTCCCGTGCGTGCCCCTGCACCCACCGCGGCGCCGGTCCCCGTGCGTTTGCCTGCACCGGCCGCGCATGTGCCCGTGCATGCGCCCCCCTCAGCGTCATGTGAAGTCATCGTCAACCGCTACCTCACAGCGCCGTGAGTTGCCATCCTCCCATGCCACCCCCTCCCCCCTCTCGTCGATCGCGCGATGACATGGTGTTTGATTTCCATGTGAAGAACATTATGTGCTGCCTTGAAGACTTCAACAACGGTGTCCCGAAGGATGACAACACCAACGCCGGCACGACACACCACCTCCACCACTGCCGGAATTAATTCTTTGGGTTTAATATTGTATCTCGATCGTATGAATATAAAGTCGTAGTGTTACTGAATGAAACCTATGGTTTGAACAAACTTGTGTTTTTCTCTCTGAATGTACAGGCTTATCAAATGATTTAAAAAAACTTCAATGGTTTTTAAATTTAAAACACTCATCACAAACGTTTTAGATAGAACACACGTATGCAAACCGATTGCTTCCCCAGTAAGCCAAGGGAAAATATGCCGCACAGGATCTGTGCAGCTATTCATCGCAAATGTTTTAGATAGAACACCCATATGCAAAGGGAGAGCTATGGTCCTGCCGTGCAGGATTTGTGCATCTCTTCATCACAAACAGTTCAGATTGAAGACGATATGCAAAGCGAGAGCTATGGCTCCTTCGGCACAAGCTAAGAGAAAACCTGGCACGCAGGATATGTACATCCCTTCAACGCAAACAATTTTTTGGATGACCAGTGTGCAACCACGTATAGAAAATTTGGTAAGATTTGCATCTGTGGGTATATTGCCATTTGTCAAACTGGAAAAATTGGCATTTGTCGATCTACTAAAATTGCCCTTTGTTAACCTTGTAACATTGACATTTGTCAAAATTTGCAGCTAAAAATCACTAGCACTATCTAATTTTTGCAACTAAAATTCAGTAAGCATAGATTTCATTCATAGATTAAGTAGTCGTTCTTTATACAAACAGTTTGACTCGATAGCTAAACCGACCAAACATTTCCCCAATTATTGCCAACTGTGTACTGAAATAGCTAGTTCAACTATATATACTAGCTAACTTTAAGTACGTTGTACACTTGAACCATATCTATAATGAGATGAATTGAAAAAAATAGCCCCTAAATACTACTACTGCGGAGGGGCTTTGTACTACTTCCAGCAACTTCTCCTCTGCTAAGGGCACTCAGTAAGAGGCAGAGGAGGAGGAGGAGCCTCCCGAGGAGCTAGACAACTAGAATCTGGTGCTTGCCATTGCTCCACCTTTAGCGACGCTCACCTCAAACGCCCTCTGCCGCTCCAGACGATCCCTCTCGAAGCGGCAGGACTCCTCGTAGATCTTGTCATTCCGCACCTCTACGGCAGCGTGTGTTGCGGCCACGGCGGCGGTAAGACTCTTTGCATGCTCGATCAGGCGCTCCTCCTCTTGTAGGAACTCGATGTAGCGTGCAAGGTCGATGACGCGGCGGGGCTCCACCTCCACCTGCCACCTTCGGGCGACGATGGCGGAGCAGGTGATGACCCCTAGCGGTCGACTGTGGGCTGGCGGCCAAAACCGCCACCTCCCGCCTTCGGGCCGCGGTGGCAGGGCGGGTGATGGCCATGGCGGGCGACAGTGGGGTGGCGTCCACGACGGCCACCTCCCGCCTTCGAGCCGCGTTGGCGGAGCGAGCGATGACCCTGGCTTTCAACGGTGCTGTGGCAGCCACAGTAGTAGATGGGGCGGGAGGTGGTGGCAACGGCGGCCTGCAGCAGCTGCCGGGCAGCGGCAGCGGAGCATGTGGTGGGTGTTGCGCGCACACACAACAGGGACGCCACATGCACTACACTATGCGGGGGACTGCACCGCCACCATGTTGTAGCCTCTCAGCTGGAGCTGTCCTCTGATGACGGAGGAGTGGCTGAGCAGCGAGGACAGACCGGTGCCATTGGCGAATGTGGGAGAAGCAGATGAGATAAGCTATAGGGATGGAGGAGAAATGAGGCACATGACTCATCGGCCGTGAGGGTTCATATAGCAGGTTGGTAAGCATTAGGATTTCGGGGGATTTCGACGAGTCGGGCGAGAAGCTTGTGCAGCTATGCGCGAGAACCTGGGTGGTTGCGCGGGAACTGGCTCACTAACGATTGATTGGCGCCACTTCGAGCCACCGTTTGGCCAAAAGAACGCCTACACGCTGCTCCAGCTTGCGCTCGAAGCCGTCTGCGGTAGCGGGATGACAAGACGTGTGAGAGGAGAATGAAATGACACGTACACATACATTTATTAAAAAAATGTTTGTGATTTAATTACATACTACCTCCGTCGTAGTTTATAAGTCCTCTTTGTATTTTTGTGCCAAATTTGGACTAGAGATTTAACTAATAAAATACAAATGCATGTCGCCAAAGATTATATCATTGGATTTGTATTTGAACATAGTTTCCAATTATATTATTTTTATAACATGCATTAACATTTTGTTAGTTAAATTAGGGTCAAAATATGGCACGGAATATAAAGGGGACTAATAGACCAAGACGGAGGTAGTGGCACACAGCCGCTCTCTACGTAGCGTCGTGAATGATTGTTCGACCACCGTGTGATGTGGAACGCGACGTTGTTTCAAATTATGGGCCGGCTCGCAACTGTCGGCCGGCTTGTAGACGACCATTCCCTATGTGTTCAACTGCTCTATGCACGTGGTTGCTCGCGGGTGAGGCGGCCGCAACATGCTCTTCTCGCGTCCCGCTACGCGTGCTCTGCATGCTCTCGCTTCCCTCCACACACTCTACCCGTATCCCTCCCCGTGCGCTGATAGTTTTTGGGGCAGGCGCATGAGCACATACATTCGTGGTGCCATTATGCATGCGCTTGTGTCGGGCGCGGCGCCACGCTGCAGCTACCTGCTACAAAAACTATTATGTGGACGTGTCGAGAATCCAGGCCGCCCGGCCCCCATTTATTCCCGTGGCCATTTACCTTCATCTCTCGCGCCACACGACACAATAAGAACATCGACGACAACACATACAGAGAGGATATCCAGTGGTTCCAATGGCGCTCCCGGCGGCTAACGACAACAACGGGGGTAGTTCACCATGCATCACGTAGTAGACACCCACATGAGAGGGAAGGACCTCTCGGTGGTGTACACGACCAAGCCGGTCTCAGTGGAGAGCTCCATCCACACTATGGCGTGGTTGCTTGCTGAGGACAAGTGCCAAGTGGTCGGCTTCGACCTCGAGTTCACCGTCGGTCATGTTGGGCATGATTAGAAGGTTTTCATCCCCCAGTTGTGCGTGCGCCATGATTTCCTCGTCTACCACTACCACCTGTCCACAAGGCCTTGCGAGAGTTTCACCATGTTTATCAACAGCCTCAACTATAGTTTCGCTGCGGTGGACACCACCAACGATCTAAAATCACTCGAGGTTTCAGGCTTGCCCTTCCGGAATCTTGTCAACATCTGTGACCACTACAATGTCAAGGGCAGCACCAAGAACAATACGAACTCCCTGGTTGACCTCGCCTTGGCCATCATCGACCCCTACTACATTAAGATGAAGGGTGAGCGCAAGAAGGACAGTATGGCCTGGCACAATGCCTGGGAGCAGAGACTAGATGAAGAACACGTTAAGTACGCGGCCATGGATGCATACACAAGCTACAAGATGTACAGGCGGATCGTTGACATGAGGAAGTGCCTTCGTCCTACCCCAGACGAGGGATTGACCCACGAAGCAGTGGTGGCAGTGTCACAAGAAGTAGATGATTAGGTGATCGTTTGTCCTAGTTTAGAATGCATGTAATTTTTTAGTGAGGCGTGTGCGAATGATTTGTATAGTCACTTATGTAATCGGATTTTTATTTTGGTTATATATGTTGTTCTTCTATAGACAGAGAAAGTCACATCATAGATCGAGTAAACTAGGGAACCTGTCGGTGATGAATTCATCAATCGCTGACAATTGTATACTGATACGTCTCCAACGTATCTATAATTTTTGATTGTTCCATGCTATTATATTATCTGTTTTGGATGTTTTATATGCATTAACATGCTATTTTATATTATCTTTGGGACTAACCTATTAACCTAGAGCCAAGTGTCGGTTTTTGTTGCTTCCTTGTTTTTGAGTTTTATAGAAAAGGAATATCAAATGGAGTCCAAATGGAATAAAACTTATGCAATGATTTTTCTTCGACCAGAAGGCGCCCAGCAGAATTGGGGAGGAGGCTAGAAGAGTCCCGAGGGCACCACAAGCCCTCAGGGAGCGCCCTAGGGGCACGCCACCTGGCTTGTGGGCCCCTCGGGAGTCCACCGACCTGAATATCAGCTCTATAAATCCTAAAATATTCCCATACCACCAGAAGCGTCCACCAAAATACTTTTCCGCTGCCGCAAGCCTCTGTTCCCATGAGATCCCATCTTGGGGCCTTTTCCGGCACCCTGCCGGAGGGGGATTCGATCACAGAGGGCATCTATATCAACTCTATTGCCCTTTCGATGAAGCATGACTAGTTTACCACAGACCTACGGGTCCATAGCTAGATGGCTTCTTCTCTCTCTATGATCTTCACTACCATGTTCTCCTTGATGTTCTTGGAGTTCTATCCGATGTAATATTCTTTTGCGGTGTATTTGTTGAGATCCGATGAATTGTGGATTTATGATTAGATTATCTATGAATAATATTTGAGTCTTTTTCTGAATTCTTATATACATGATCAAATATCTTTGTATTTCTCTTGGAATTATCGGTTTGGTTTGGCCAACTAGATTGGTTCTTCTTGCAATGGGAGAGGTGCTTAGTTTTTGATTCAATCTTGCGGTGTCCTCACCTAGTGACATAGTAGGGGTAGCGAGGCACATACTGTATTGTTTCCATCAAGGGTAAAAAGATGGGGGTTTCATCATATTGCTTGAGTTTATCCCTCTACATCATGTCATCTTACTTAAGCCGTTACTCCGTTCTTATGAACTTAATATTCTAGATGCATGCTGGATAACGGTTGATGTGTGGAGTAATAGTAGTAGATGCAGGTAGGAGTCAGCCTACTTGACACGAACGTGATGCCTATATTCATGATCATTGCCTTGGATATCATCATAACTTTGCGCTTTTATATCGATTGCTCGATAGTAATTTATTCACCTGCTGTATTATTTTCTTTCAAGAGAGAAGCCTATAGTCAAACCTATGGCCCCTGGGTCTATTTTCCATTATATGTTTTCAGATCTATAAACTAAAAAACCCAAAAATACTTGGATGCAATTTATTTGTTTTTACTTTATTTTACGTGTTAGTAATCTTTTATATCTATCTCTATCAGATCTCATCCTTGCAAGTGACCGTGAAGGGATTGACAGCCCCTTTATCATGTTGGGTGCAAGTGTTTGATTGTTTGTGCAGGTGCATAGGCTGGAGACATGCATGTACCTCCTACTGGATTGATAAATTGGTTCTCAAACTGAGGTAAATACTTATCTCTACTTTGTTGCATCACTCTTTCCTCTTCAAGGGAAAAACCAACGCAAGCTCAAGAAGTAGCAGGAAGAGTTTCTAGCACCGTTGCCGGGGAGGTTCTACATCAAGCCTACCAAGTACCTATCATAAAATCCCATCTCTTGCATGACATTATTTGCCATTTGCCTCCCGCTTTCCTCTCCCCCACTTCTAAAATGTTTTTAGAAAAATACATAAAGATTTGCCTTTTTATTCGCCCTTCTTTCGTTCATCTTCAAGTTTGCTTTTTGTTTGCTTGTGTGCTAGATTGCTTGCTTTGTCACGGTGTCTCAAGAAAACACCAAGTTGTGTGACTTTTTCAATAATAATAATAATGATTTAATTAGTACTCCAATTGCTCCTGCCACTAGTGCGGAATCTTATGAAATTAATGCCGATTTATGAAAGATCGATTTTCTGGCCTTCCTAGTGAAGACATCGTGTCCCATCTAAATACTTTCGTTGAGTTGTGCAATATTCAAAAGAAGAAAGATGTGGATAATGATATTGTCGAATTGAAGCTATTTCTGTTCTCACTACGAGATCGTGCTAGAACTTGGTTTTTATCTTCACCTAAAAATAATATTGATTCATGGAACAAGCGTAAAGATACTTTTATTTCCAAGTACTTTCCTCCTGCTAAGATCTCTCCCTTAGGTACGATATAATGAATTTTAAGCAACTTGATCATGAACATGTTGCACAGTCTTGTGAGAGGATGAAATTGATGATAAGAAATTGCCCTACTCATGGTTTAACTTTATGGATGATCATACAAAAAAATTATGCCAGATTGAATTTTGCATCTAGAAATCTTTTAGATTCCACCGCGGGAGGTACTTCTATGGACATCACATTACGAGAATCTACTAAAATCCTAGATAATATTATGGCTAATTACTCTCAATGGCATATCGAAAGATCTTCTACTAGTAAAAAAGTGCATGCGATTGAAGAAATTAATACTTTGAGTGGAAAGATAGATGAACTTATGAAATTGTTTGATATCAAGAGGTCTCCTATTGATCCTAATGATATGACTTTGTCCACTTTCATTGGGAATAATAATGAATCTATGGATGTGAATTTTGTTCGTTGGAACAATTTTGGTAATAACTCGTATAGAGGTAATTTCAACCCTAGGCCGTTTCCTAGTAATTCCTCTAATAATTATGGTAATTCCTAAAAAAATATTATGGAAATTATAATAAAATACCCTCTGATATTGAGAACAATATTAAACATTTCATTAGTTCTCAAAAGAATTTCAATGCTATGGTTGAAGAAAAATTACTCAAGGTTGATGATTTGGCTAGGAACATTGATAGAATTTCTCTTGAGATTGATTCTTTAAAGATTAGGTCTACTCCACCCAAGCATGATATTAATTAATCTCTAAAGGCTATGAAAATTTCAATTGATGAATGTAAGGAAAGAACCACTAGGACGTAGTGTAGGACACTTGGTGGGTTCTCACACTCTTTTCTTATATCACTTTTGGTGGCAAATAGAACTAAGTTCTTCTTTTCGCTCATCATGGAGGCACTCATGTTGGGCTTGTGGCGCTCACTCTCTTTTTGGTGATTCGCTCTCTCACTATTATCTCCACGATGGGTAGTTCGCTTGTCGGCGATCACTTGGCTTGGAGACATAGGGCAAAGTACGTACTCCTTTCCTTCCATCCTGAAGATGTAGTGGTTCGTTCGGCCATTGTGAATGACGCCTCTATCAAATTTCCATGGTCATCCGAGAAGAAGGGGGCAAATGGTCATTGGAACGACATCACACTCCAAAGTGTCTTAGTAAGCTCTGATTTTGAAGGAGACTTGCACTCTATACTCGACTTGGATAGTGCCGGAGTCGCTTACCATTGAACTTTTTAGGGATGTGGGTGCTTCATCTTGGGCAATTGGAGCTTGGAGCAAAGTTCTTCACTTGCTAAGTTATGACAATGCCCTCCATCGATGATGACCTTGACGGACCTTCCATTGATGCCGACCTTGGTATGGATGCGGCATCTTTGGTCTTCTTCTTGGTGATGTTGAAGGGTCAAGACCTTGGAGACAACAAGAGCAGGACTTGAATCTTCGTCAAAAGACTTGTTCCTCTACATCGTTCACTTGCCGGTCCATGGCAACTTGCTCAAGTGCTTCCGTTTCTCCTTCACTCGTGGAGTCGTATGTACCATCATCATTGAGGATCATGGTTCGCTTGTTGCTACACTCAAAGGACTTATGGCCTCGGCCTCTGCGTGTGAAGCATTTGAAGGAACTTGTCTTGACGGTCTCATCAGTTGGGGTAGGTGATGATGAAGCTCTCGTCTTGAAGTTGCTCGTTGTAGGAGGATGACTTGAGGTTGCCAAAGCCTTCTTGTAACTTGACTTGTCGTTGTTTCTTATAGAAGGATTGGTTGATGTAGAAGGTGTTGGAGTCGTTGAAGCTTGAGTGTTGGAGAAGCTGTATGACTTGGATGAGAACTTGGCATACTTGAAGTCATCTTGCACTTGACATTCCTCTTTGGTAGCTTGATGCACTAGCTCGATGAGGTTCGAGTATGGTTGGACGTCGGCGATCTTCTTGATAGGGTGATTTAGTCCATTCAAGAAACATGCCATAGTTTGCTCATCATCTTCCGTGACATTGGCTCATATCATTGCAATCTCCATTTCCTTGTAGTACTCTTCAACGCTCTTAGTTCCTTGCTTGAGGAGTTGAAGTTTCTTGAAAAGGTCGTGGTTGTACTAGGTAGGCATAAAGCGTGCTCTCATGACATCCTTCATTTGCGCCCAAGTTCTGATTGGTGGTTCACCTTTTGCCGCTCGATGCTCAATGACTTATTCCCACCAAATGAGGACATAGTCTTGGAACTCAAGGGATGCCATCGCGATCTTCTTCTCTTCTTCATAGGTGTGCAAGCGGAAGATTTTGTCGGCCTTCAATGCCCATGAAAGGTACTTTTCGGGATCATTGCTTCCATTGAACATGGGCATGGTGAACTTTAGCTTGCCGTAGCATTGCTCTTCATTGTGTTCGGGTCGGGGATGATGACGTCCTTGATGAGGAGGATGGTCTCTCACAACTTGCTCTTGCCGTGGAGGATTTCCATTGTCTTCTTTCTCTTGTTGAACTTGATGTTCTTGGAGATCTTGTGGAGGAACTTGTCGAGCTTGACGATGCACGCGAGCTTGGTATATTCGTTCATGAACTTCTTCGCGAAGTGCTTCTTGATGTTCACGATCTTGTCGGCCTCGGTTGGCTACGGCTTGACAGGATTCTCGAAGGGCTTGTTGCGCCTCAAGTGCTTGAGCTTCTCGCAATTGTTGTTCTTGACATTGCACGTCGGGATCTTGTGCTTCTTGGTGTAGTCACCCTTGCTCTTCCTCTTCGTGTTGGCGTTGGCGTTGCCGTTCTCGTGCTTGCGCAAAGGTAGCTTGGTTTTGACGTTGTCGTTGTTCTTGAGAGTTGTTGTCGTGTAGAGGGTTGCGGTTGGCTTGACGATCTTGGCATGCGGCAGGTCGAAGAGTATTGGATGTCGGTGTACTTGAGCCGGAGATGGTGTAGTCGGAGTGTCGACTTGAGAGGCTCCGTCTTGATGAGGACGAAGTGGAAGAAGAGCAGTTGAGCAAAAAAGCATGAATCTCGTCCATTCTTGCATCATTCTCTTGCTTGTGGTCGTCGAACTTGTGGTCAAAGTAGTCTCTTGTACGTTGCTCAGATAGTCGCAAGTCGGTGGCGAGGTTGTCAACGCGTTCACTCATTGCTTGTTGCTCTTGATACGAAGCATGTTGTGTACCAAAGAGGTGGCTCTTTGTGACGTAGGAGTTCATGTCGTCGTCTTGCCCGATGAAAAGAGTGGGTTGTTAGAAGTACTTGGTGTATCCATCATTCCAAGGGAAATATGTGAGTGGTAGAAAGAGAAGAACGTATACCAAATGTACCTTGACCGATGTTGAAGATGGATCAAAGATCACTCCAATTTGGAACAAGGAAATAGCACAATTGGTAACAATTCTTGTCGGTTTCTCACACCTACACAAGTAAAAGCTTATGGTGGAGCTCGGTTAGGATGGTGGCACAAAATTTGATGCAATTGTTAGTGAGCTTCAATAATGTTGGAAAAGATTCGCAAGTTTGCAATGCAACAAGTAGACCAAGCAAAATATGGTACACGGAAACACACACACAAAGAGATGAAAGGGGTTGTGCAACCAAGGATGATCCAAAATGTGGAATCCACGAAAATGCTCTTGTTGCACAACACTAGAGAGACGCTAGCACGATTGGACAATAGGCGGATATGAAGACTTGTGCACAACGTACTAAGCAAAAATGCAACGACTTCTATCCCAAGTATGCCCTATGTATGGTATTCGGATGGTATGATCCAAGATGATCTAGTATGACAATCTTAATGTTGTATGATGCTATGGTTCTTGCTTAAAGTCTCTTTGATTATCTTTCCCTTTTTGCTTAAAAGCTTGTTTGGCTCTTTGTGTCTAAGCTCTTTTCTCATGTAATGCTTCACGAACCAAAATAGCAATTGTGTATGCGATGAAAACTTTGTGACACAAGAGATGATATGCACCAATGATATGTATGTATCCTATGGGAAGTATGATCACTAATGTTCACAAGTCACGTTGCCGGCAATACTCAAAGGCTAGTCTCGATGGGTAAGCGACACAAAAGGTAAGGCTATGATGGTTATCAATGTAATGGCAAGAATGATGTATCACGATACCAAAGATGAGGTTACCGTTCTTGCTTACGATATGGTGTCAAAATGGTGGAGAGGTTGTCGTTGATGACGCGTCCATGGAGAAGATGAGCGGTGGTGATGTTTGTGTCGAACCATACCTAAATAGCCGAAACACAATAGGACACGGAACCGCAACTCAAATTCTCAAAGCACAATGTGGCAAAAACGCATCGAAGTGTGAAACAAGTAAGCAAAGGTGGTTAAGGAAAGTGGTGGAGGTATGGGGATGTGTATGCGGAAGTGGGGGCGATTGCTTAAATTTCGGGGGGGGGGGATTCAGTTTCGTTAGGGTTTTACGGACGTCCGGTGGTTACGGTCGTCCGGTCGTCGGATGTCCGGTAGCTGACGGATGTCCGGTGCCCGGGAGAATATCGGCCACGGGAAGAACAACTAGGGTTCATGGAGGAGAGATCAAAATTCGTTGAATCTGGGTGATTTAGTGGATGGAAAAGGTGGAGATGAAGGGGAAAGCTAGATCCACTCAAGGCAAAGCAAATCAAACGGATCAAATCCAACAAATTTTCATCACACCAACAACTCACAAAAAAATTGGGGGCTATTTTTGTGGGGAATTTTCGAATTAGGGACAAAATCAACAAAATAAGGCTAGAAAACACAACGGGGAGGCTCCGAATTCGTGATCAACGTGGCTCTAGATACCATGAAGATGTAGGGTGGATCCCTATATGGACGATCTTTCATGAAAGGAGCGGATCCCGCGAGGAACACGAAGAACACGAGGGAAAAAACGAGGGGAAATCATAGAAGGGAACACAAGAGAAACACTCAAACCAACAAGTATGATCACACATGTGCTAGATTGTCGAACACAAAAGAGTTCACACGATCCACGATCAACAAGGGACGATACATGGTAACCGGTTCTTCTCCAAAGGAGGTCTTGATGGGGCCACCCAAAAGGGGGTCTTGAATCTAAGGGGATCTTCTCCGTGGAGGGGCCGCGGTCTCTCTTAAGGAGTAGATCCGATGTGGATGACCGAGGCTCTATCTCTGATATGAGCTATCACAACGCTAACCCTAGCTAGGAGGAGGAGGAGGTCTATTTATAGTCTTAGTGCAAAAGGAGATGAAGTGAGGGGGTACATGGGCCTCGGGCCCGAATCCTGTGCGCAGACAGGTACCGGACGTCCGATGGGTAGCAGTCGTCTGGTGGCTCATGGGCGTCCGGACGTCCGGTGGCTTCCGGACTTTCGTTGGTTCTGGCTTGGTTGAGTGGGCACCAGATTTTTGGAGTTGGCCGATCGTTCGGTCGCCGGTCGTTTGGTGGCGTCGGTCTTCCGCTAATTTGGCTCGGGTGCGGTGACACCGGTCGTCCGGTCCGGGCCGGACGTCCGCTCGCTGGGGCTCGGCTGGGGCTTCAGGCTCCGGACGTCCGGTCCCGACCGGTCGTCCGGGGGCTGTAGCTTTGTTGGCCTTCCTTCTTCATGACCTTGGCGCTTGGTTTCCTCGTCGCCTTGTCCAATGGGTGTAGCTGCTCCGTGGCTCTCCTCCAAGTACATGATCACGCATAGTGTTTCCGCTTGAAGTAGTAGCCATGTCTCATGTATAGAAAGTGGTAGTTTGGAGAGGAGCAAGTTCACCTTGTCTTCGATAGCCTTTGCTCGTGCCCTTGTCACTGGTCCAAGTGGTGTCGTGGGAGACGTAGATAGGTCCATGGGGATGATCTTGGGATGCTTCACATCATTGGATCTTCTCCAAGGAGGCACGATCTCCGAGGAGAAGGTAACCAAGTGGATGAGCAAAGCACTCACAAAAATATGAGCTAATCCTTTTCTAACCCTAGAAAGATGGAGGAGGAGGAGTATATATAGTCTAGGTGGTCGAAAGGGTACATGGGTCTCGGCCCTACACTATGCACAAACAGGGGAGGCCGGATGTCTGGGCGTTTGCGGAGGGCCGGATGTCCGGGATGGAGGGGCTGGATGTCCGGGATGGCGGGGTCGGTCTTGTTGCTTTCGGGACTGGGGATGTTCGGATTTCCTGGTTGGAGGCCGGATGTTCGGGCTGGTCGCCGGATGTCCGGGCCCTGTAGACTTAGCCGCTAGTCCGTTGCTACAGGGGACACCTCCAGGGGCCAGATGTCCGGGGTCCTGGGAGCTGTTCTTGGCTCCTTCAATTGGATCTCTTCATCCGTGGTCTTGGGGACTTGTCCATCTTCACGTGCATCTTTGGGAGGGTCCTCTTGGTACCTGATCATGCGCAACATTCTAGACATAGGTAGTAGCCATGTCTCGAGAGGATCATATGTGATATCACTAAGGAAGGAAGTCACCTCGATCTCGAGAGCTCTAGCTCGTGTCATAGGACCTCTTGGCACTTCATGGGATGATGGTAGGTCCATGGGGATGACCGTAGGATGCTCCGCATCATCTCCCCTCCCTTGGGAAAGATCCAACCTCGGATCGTAATCTTCATCACCATGGTAGGGAGAGAGATCTTTGACGCTGAATATGTCGTTCACGGTGTACTTGTCGCGTGGAATGTCGATCTTGTAGGCGTTGTTATTGTAGCGTTCAAGCACCTTGAAGGGTCCATCAGCTCATGGTCGAAGTTTGGACAAGCGTTCGTGGGGGAAGCGGTTCTTGCGAAGGTGTAGCCACACTAGATCTCCAATGTTGAACACCATGGGGTGCTTGTTGATGTTGAGCTTGGTCGCGAGTCATTGTACTTGGCGCTCAATGGTGTGCCTTGTATCTTCATGCATCTTCTTGAGATAGTTGACTCGGGCACTCGCGTCCATATTTGTGCGCTCTTGTAGTGGTAGAGGGAGAATGTCCAATGGGAACAATGAGTTGAAACCGTACACGACCTCAAACGAGGACTTGCCAGTAGTCGAGTGTCTTGCTCGGTTGTAGGCGTACTCGATGATAGGTAGACACTCCTCCCACTCCTTGATGTTCTTCTTTATTAGCATGCGAAGTAGAGCGGAGAGTGTGCGGTTGGTCATCTCCGTTTGGCCATCGGTTTGTGGATGGTAAGCCATGGAGAAGAGTAGCTTGATTTCGAGCTTGGCGCATAAGGTTTTCCAAAAGTAGCTTAGGAACTTGACGTCGCGGTCTGAGACTATCGTCTTTGGTACTCCATGGAGGCGCAATATTTCCCTACAAAAGAGATGGGCAATATGTGAAGCATCCTCTATCTTGTTGCAAGGAATGAGATGAGCCATCTTAGAGAATTGGTCCACAACAACAAACATAGAATCCTTTCCATTTCTAGTTTGAGGCAAACCAAGCACAAAATCCATGCTAATATCTTCCCATGGTTGATACAGAATTGGAAGAGGCGTATAGAGACAATGGGATTGAGCTTTAGACTTAGCTTTGCAACATGTAGCGCATCGGTTGGTGAAGCAGTTGACTTCGCGGAACATCTTGGGCCAATAATAGTTCTTGGAGAGCATAGCGAATGTCTTGTCACGTCCGAAATGTCCCATTAGTCCTCCTCCATTAGATTCTTGCAAAAGCAAAAAACAAAGAGAAGACTCGGGGATGCATAGTTTGTTAGCTCTCGTAAGATAACCATCATTGATGTAATAGCGTTCCCAAGATGTATGTGTCAAACATTTGGCATAAGGAATTGCAAAAGTAGGGTCATGCGCATACAAGTCTTTTATGTGCTCAAAGCCAATGACATCCAATTCAAGTTTAGTAACAAGAATGCATATGAGGAAAAGTGCATCGGCCACAATATTTTCCTTACCTTTAATGTACTTGATGACATAAGTAAAAGACTCAATGAACTCACTCCATTTAGCATGATGCTTGTTCAACTTAGTTTGACCCTTAAGGTATTTAAGTGTTTCATGGTCGGTATGGATGATAAATTCATGAGGGCGAAGATAATCTTCCCATTCATGCAAAACTCGCACTAAAGCATATAGCTCTTTGTCATAGATGGGGTAATTGAGTTGTGCTCCGGGAAGTTTATCACTAAAGTAAGCTATGAGGCGCTTCTCTTGCGTTATCACACCTCCCACGCCATTACCACTAGCATCGCAATGAATCTCAAAGGGTTCATCAAAGTTGGGTCATGCAAGCTCGGGAGCATGAGTAAGCAAATTCTTAAGCTCATTGAATGCGCTGTCTTGGGATGGTCCCCAAACAAAGGGTACATTCTTGTTACTCAAAGCATGCAGAGGTCAAGCAATGGTGCTAAAGTCCTTCACAAATCTACGATAGAAACCGGCTAAACCAAGGAAGTTACACACTTGTTGCAAGTTGGTTGGTTGTGGCCATGTTTTAGTAGCATTAATCTTAGATTCATCAACATGAACACCCTTAGAAGAAACTACGAAACCCAAGAAAATAAGATTGTCAACACCGAAAAGGCATTTTTCCTTATTAGCAAAAAGTTTCTCTTTCCTAAGAGTTTGAAGCACGGTCCTAAGGTGTGTGACATGATCTTTGAGATATTTTCTAATCACAAGAATATCATCAAAGTAGACCACAACAAATATACCAATACAAGGTCGAAAAACAAAATGCATGAGTCGCATTAAAGTGTCAGGTGCTTCGGATAAACCCATTGGCATAACAAGCCATTCATATAAGACAAACTTGGTCTTAAATGCGGTTTTCCATTCATCACCTTCTTGGATGCGTATTTGATAGTAGCCACTCTTAAGATCAATCTTAGAGAAAATTGTGGCTCCACTAAGCTCATCAAGCATATAATCTAGGTGTGGAATAGGGTAACGATAATGCACGGTAATAGAATTGATAGGATGGCAATCAGAACATGCGAAATGTACCATCTTTCTTGGGAACAAGGATTACCCATACGGCACAAGGGCTCAAACTTTCTCGTACATGGCCGTGGTCGATGAGTTGTTGTACTTGCTGTTGGATCTCCTTAGCTTCCTCTGGATTGACGCGGTAGGGAGCCTTGTTAGGAAGAGGAGCTCCGGGGATGAGGTCGATTCGGTGCTCGATGCCTCGTAGAGGAGGTAGACCCAAAGGTAGCTCGTCGGGGAAAACATCTTGGAATTCCCGCAAAAGAGAAGACAACACTAAAGGTAGAGTGTGGGAGGTGTTAGCTTTTGGTGCCTCGTCCTTGCACAAAAGGACATTGTGCATGACACTAGATGGGTTCTCACACACTTCTGTTATCTCACTTTTGGTGGAAAATAGAACTAAGTTCTTGTCGCTCATCGTGGAGGCACTCATTTAGAGCTTTTGGTGCTCACTCTCTTTTTGGTGGTTCGCTCTCTAACTATTCTCTCCATGATGGGTGGTTTGCTTGTCGGTGATCACTTGGCTTGGAGACATAGGGCGAGGTACGTACTCCTTTCCTTTCATCTTGAAGATATAGTGACTCGTTCGGCCGTTGTGGATGCCACCTTTATCAAATTGCCATGGTCTCCTGAGAAGAAGGTGGCAAACGGTCATTGGAACGACATCACAACCCAAAGTGTCTTCGTAAGCTCCGATTTTGAAGGATACTTGCACTCTATGCTCGACGTGGATGGTGCCGGAGTCGCTAAGCCATTGAACTTTGTCGGGATGTGGGTGCTTCATCTTGACCAATTGGAGCTTGGAGCATAGTTCTTCACTTGCTAAGTTATGGCAACTCCCTCCATCGATGATGACCTTGACGGACCTTCCATTGATGCCGACCTTGGTATGAAAGATATGGCATCTTTGGTTTTCTCATTGTTGATGTTGAAGAGTCAAGACCTTGGAGACAACAAGAGCGGGACTTGAATCTTCATCACAAAATACTTGCTCTTCTTCGTCTTTGTTCAGTTGCCGGTGCATTACCACTTGCTCAAGGGCTTCCACTTCTCCTTCACTCATGGAGTCGTATGTACCATCATCATTGAGGATCATGGTCCGCTTGTTGGTACACTTAAAGGACTTGTGGCCTCGGCCTCCGCATGTGAAGCATTTGAAGAACTTGTCTTGACGGTCTCATCGATTGGGGTAGATGATGATGAAGCTCTCGGCTTGAAGTTGCTTGTTGTAGGAGGATGACTTGAGGTTGCCATAGGTTTCTTGTAACTCAACTTGTCATTGTTTCTTGTAGATGGCTTTGTTGAGGTAGAAGGTGTTGGAGTCATTGGAGCTTGGTTGTTGGAGAAGACATAGGACTTGGATGAGAACTTGTCATACTTGAAGTCATCTTGCACTTGGTGTTCCGCTTTGGTAGCTTGATGCACTAGCTCGATGTGGTCCGAATATGGTTGGAAGTCGGGGATCTTCTTGATGGGACGATTGAGTCCATTCAATAAACATGCCATAGTTTGCGCATCATCTTCCGTGACATTGGCTCGTATCATTGCAATCTCCATTTCCTTGTAGTATTCTTCAACGCTCATGGTTCCTTGCTTGAGGAGTTGGAGTTTCTTGAAGAGGTCGCAGTTGTAGTAGGTTGGCACGAAGTGTGCTCTCATGACATCCTTCATTTGTGCCCAAGTAGTGATGGGTGGTTCACCTCTTGCCTCTCGACGCTCAATGACTTGTTCCCACCAAATGAGCATGTAGTCTTGGAGCTCAATGGATGCCATCACGATCTTCTTCTCTTCTTCATAGTTGTGCAAGCGGAAGATTTTGTCGACCTTCAATGCCCATGAAAGGTACTCTTCGGAATCATTGCTTCCATTGAACTTGGGCATGGTGAACTTTAGCTTGCCATAGCGTTGCTCTTCATTGTGTTGGGGTCGGGGATGATGACGTCGTTATCAAGGAGGATCGCCTCTCACAACTTGTTCTTGTCTTGGAGGATTTATAATGTCTTCTTGCTCTTTTTGAACTTGAGGTTCTTGGCGAGGTTGTGGACGAGCTTGAGGAACTTGACGATGCACCCGTGATTGGTAAATCCGTTCTTGAACTTCTTTGCGAAGTGCTTCTTCTTGTTCGTGCCTATGGCGGTTGCGTTGGGCAACGGCGTGATCCGTGTCGTAGAGTGCACGTTGCGCCTCAAGTGCTCTTGCTTCTCACAATTGTTGTTCTTGGCGTTGTGCCTCGGCATCTTGTGCATCTTGGTGTAGACGCGCTCGCTCTTCCTCTTCTCGTTGGCGTTGTCGTTGTCGTTCTTGTGCTTGATCGAGAGTAGCTTGGTTTTGACGATGTCGATGTTCTTGTGCATGAGCTTGCTCTTGTGTCGTGTAGAGGGTTGTGATTTGCATGACGATCTTGACGCGCAGCCCGACGTAGAGTGTTCGATGCCGGTGTACTTGAGCCAGAGATGGTGTAGTCAGAGTGTCGACTTGAGCAGCTCCGTCTTGATGAGGACGAAGTGGATGAAGAGTGGTTGAGAAACACAGCACGAATCTCGTCCATTCTTGCGTCATTCTCTTGCTTGTGGTCGTCGAGCTTGTTGTCGAAATAGTCTCATGTGCGTTGCTCGGAGAGTCGCAAGTCGGTGGCAAGGTTGTCGATGTGTTCACTCATTGCTTGTTGCTCTTGATGCAAAGCACGTTGTGCACCAAAGAGGGGGAACGGAACTTTGTGATGTAGGAAGACATGTCGTCATCTTGCTCGATGAAGAGTGGGTTGGTAGAAGTACTTGGCCTATCCATCATTCCAAACAATTTTGTGAGTGGTAGAAGGAGAAGAACAATACCAAATGTACCTTGACCGAAGTTGAAGACGGATCAATGATCACTCCAATGTGGAACAAGGAAATAGCACAATTGGTACCAATTCTTGTCGGTTTCTCACACCTGCACAAGTAAAAGCTTATTGTGGAGCTCAGTTAGGATGGTGGCACAAAATTTGATGTAATTGTTAGTGAGCTTCAATAATCTTGGAAAAGATTCACAAATTTGCAATGCAACAAGTAGACCAATAGCAAAATATGTTACACGGAAACACACACACAAAGAGATAAATGGGGTCGTGCAACCAAGGAGAGCCAAAATGTGGAATCCATGAAAATGCTCTTGTTGCACAACACTAGAGAGACGCTAGCACGATTGCACAATAGACGGATACGAAGACTTGTGCACAACCTACTAAGCAAAAATGCAATGACTTCTATCCCAAGTATGCTCTATGTATGGTATTCCGATGATATGATCCAATATGGCCTAGTATGACAATCTTAATGTTGTATGATGCTATGGTTCTTGATTAAAAGCTCTTTGCTTATCTTTCCCTTTTGCTTAAAAGCTAGTTTGGCTCTTTCTCTTTTGAGATCTGTTCTTATGCAATGTTTCACGATCCAAGATAGCAATTGCGTATGCGATGACAACCTTGTGACACAAAAGATGATACCAAGATATGGACCAATGATGTTATATATATGCAATGGGAAGTATGATCACTAATGTGCACAAGTGACATTGCCGGCAATACTCAACGGCTAGTCTCGATGGGTAAGATACGCAAAATTGGGCTATGATGGCTGTCAACGTAAGGGCAAGAATGATGTATCACGATACCAAGAAGAAGTTATCGTTTGATGTTGGTTATTTGTAAGCAAGAAACGGTTAACGGTGTCAGAAATGGCGAAGTGGTCGTTGTCGATGACGTGTCCATGGTGAAGATGAGCAATGGTGATGTTGATGTCGAACCGTACCTAAATAGCCGAAACACAATAGGACATGGAACCGCAACTCAAATTCTCAAAAGAAAACATGACGAAATTGTCGGAGTTGATAGTGGTAAGCGATGGTGGTATATGTGGGAAATGGTAGTGCTATGCAGAAGTGGTGGTGGTATGCGGAAGTGTATGTGGGCACCGAAACAAAATTTGTCGAAATTTGGACGGAAAACAGGGCGGTGGATGGAAGTGATGCTGCCAGGGGCCGGATGTCTAGGCTTGATGGCTTGATGGCCGGATGTCCGGGCTTTGGATCCATGGATGAACTTTGCGTGGAAAGTGGCAAATCGGGGCAAATTCGGGGGATTTTGTGGATGGAAACTTGGGAAAAGATGGGGGGAAAGCTAGATCTACCTGCAACACATGAAATCCGCGGATCAAATCCAACAAAACTTCATCACACCAACAAATCACAAAAAAATTGGGGTCTATTTTTGTGGGGAATTTTTGAATTAGGGACAAAATCAACAAAAAAGGCTAGAAACACAACGGGGAGGCTCTGAAATCATGATCAACGTGGCTCTAGATACCAAGATGATGTAGGGTGGAACCCTAGATGGCCGATCTTTCACGAAAGGTGCGGATCCCGTGATGAACACGAAGAACACGAGGGGAAACACGAGAGAATCACTCCAACCAACAAGGACGATCACACATATGCTAGATCCTCAAACACATAAGAGATACATGATCCACGGTCAACTAAGGACGATACAAGTAGCATGATCTTCTCCGCGAGGAGGTCTTGAGGTTCTTCCCGTGAGGTTCCTCTCCGAGGAGGCGTGGTCTCCAAGGAGAAGGTAACCAAGTGGATGAGCAATGCTCTCACACAAATATGAGCTAATCCTTTGCTGTCTCTAGGAAAATGGAGGAGGAGGAGTATATATAGTCTAGGTGGTCGAAGTGGTACATGGGCCTCGGCCCTACACTGTGCGCAGATAGAGGAGGCCGAATGTCCGGGCTACAGACTAGATGTCCGGGGGTTCGCGGAGGGCCAGATGTCCGGGCTGGAGGGGACGGATGTTCGGGCTGGTGGGGTCGGTCTTGTTGCTTTCGGGATCGGGGGTGTCCGGATTTCCGTGCTGGAGGCCGGATTTCCGGGTCGGGGCCGGAAGTCCGGGCTGGTCGCCGGATGTCCAGGCCGTGCAGACTTGGCCACTGGTCCGTTGCTGTAGGTGACACCTCCACGGGCCGGATGTCCGGGTCCTGAGAGCTGTTCTTGGCTCCTTCCGTTGGATCTCTTCATTTGTGGACTTGGGGACTTGTCCATCTTCACATGCATCTTCGGGAGGGTCCTCTTGGTACCTGATCATGCACAACATTCCGGACTTAGGTAGTAGCCATGTTTCGAGAGGATCATATGTGATATCACTAAGGAAGGAAGTCACCTCGGTCTCGAGAGCTCTAGCTCTAGCTTGTGTAATAGGTCCTCTTGGCACTTCGTGGGACGATGGTAGGTCCATGGGGACGACCGTAGGATGCTCCACATCAGAAGAATCCATCTATCTACTAGCTACGGACCCGTAGGTCTGTGGTAAACTACTCACGCTTCATCGGAAGGGCAATAGTGTTGATGTAGAAGCCCTCTGTGATCGAATCCCCCTCACAGGTACAGAAGGTTGCGGCAGTGGAGAAGTGTTTTTGTGGCTCCCTCTGTTGGTTTTGGGATATATGAGAAGATATAGGCGAAGAAACTAGGTCGGTGGAGTCACAAGGGGCCCACCAGGGTAAGGGGCGCGCCCTACCCCCCTGGGCGCGACCTACTCCCCTGGGCGCGCCCTCCGTCCTTGTGTCCGCCTCATGTCTTCTCTGACTTGCACTCCAAGTCCTCTCGATGTCTTCTGGTCCAAGAAAAATCAGCGCGAAAGTTTTATTCCGTTTGGACTCCGTTTGGTATTCCTTTTCTACGAAACTCCAAAGCAAGGAAAAAACAGGAACTGGCGCTGGGCTCTAGGTCAGTAGGTTAGTCCCAAAAATAATATAAAATAGCATATTAATGCATATAAAACATCCAAAATAGATAATATAATAGCATGGAACAATAAAAATTTATAGATACATTGGAGACGTATCAGAGCACGAGATGGTTAACTCCTACAAACCTCTCCCCTAGAAGGATGTGTCTAATACTTTGTTTTGGTGACTTATAAATTTTTGCAATAAGTATGTGAGTTGTTTATGACTAATGTTGAGTCCAGGGATTATACGCACTCTCACCCTTCCACCATTGCTAGCCTCTCTAGTACCGCACAACTTTCGCCGGTGCATTAAACCCACCATAGAGCCTTCCTCACAACAGCTGCCATACCTACCTATTATGGCATTTCCATAGCCACTCCGAGATATATTGCCATGCAACATCCACCGTTCCGTTTTATTATGACACGCACCATCATTGTCATATTGCTTTGCATGATCGTAAGATAGCTAGCGCGATGTTTTCGTTGCTTGTCCATTTTTTGATGTCATTTGCTATGCTAGATCATTGCACATCCCGGTACACCGCTGGAGGCTTTCATATAGATTCATATTTTTATTCTAGTATCGAGTTGTAATTCTTGAGTTGTAAGTAAATAAAAGTGTGATGATCATCATTATTAGAGCATTGTCCCATGTGAGGAAAGGATGATGGAAGCTATGATTCCCTCACAAGTTGGTAGTCTCCAGACTTTATAAAAAATAAAAGAGGCCAAAGAAGCCTAAATAAGAGAAAAGAGGCCAAAGGAGCCCACCAAATAAAAGAGGCCAGAGAAGGGACAATGTTACTATCCTTTTTCCACACTTGTGCTTCAAAGTAGCACCATGTTCTTCATGATAGAGAGTCTTCTATTTTGTCACTCTCATATACTAGTGGGAATTTTTCGTTATGTAACTTGGCTTGTATATTCCAATGATGGGCTTCCTCAAATTGTGCTAGGTCTTCGTGAGCAAGCGAGTTGGATGCACACCGACTTAGTTTCATTATGAGCTTTCATAAACTTATAGCTCTAGTGCATCCATTGCATGGCAATCCCTACTCACTCACATTGATATCTATTGATGGGCATCTCCATAGCCCGTTGATAAGCCTAGTTGATGTGAGACTTTCTCCTTCTTTTTATTGTCTCCATAACCACCATAGTCTATTCCACCTATAGTGATATATCCATGGCTCATGCTCATGTATTGCGTGAAAGTTGAAAAAGTTTGAGAATACTAAAGTGTGAAAATTTTGCTTGGCTAAAACTAGGGTTGTGCATGATGAAATACTTTGTGTGATGAAGATGGAGCATAGTCAGACTACATGATTTTGTAGGGATAACTTTCTTTGGCCATGTTATTTTGAGAAGACACGATTGCTTTATTAGTATGCTTGAAGTATTATTGTTTTTATGTCAATATTAAACATTTGTTTTGAATCTTATGGATATGAATATTCATGCCACAATAAAGAAGATTACATGGATAAATATGTTAGGTAGCATTCCACATCAAATTCTGTTTTTATCATTTACCTACTCGAGGACGAGTAGGAATTAAGCTTGGGAATGCCTGACACGTCTCCAACATATCTATAATTTTTGATTGTTTCCATGCTATTATATCTATTTTGCCTGTTTTATATGCACTAATATGCTATTTCATGTTATTTTTGGGACTAACCTATTAACCTAGAGCCCAGTGCCAGTTTCTGTTTTTTCCTTGCTTTTGAGTTTTACAGAAAAGGAATATCAAACGGAGTCCAAATAGAATAAAACTTCCGCGATGATTTTTCTTGGACCAGAAGACACCCAGCAGACTTGGGGAGGAGGCCAGAAGAGTCCCGAGGGCACCACAAGCCCTCAGGGCGCGGGGCTGCGCCCCTGGCTTGTGGGCCCCTCGGGAGTCCACCGACCTCAATCTCAGCTCTATAAATCCTAAAATATTCCCAAACCACCAGAAGTGTCCACCAAAATACTTTTTCGCCGTCGCAGGCCTCTGTTCCCATGAGATCCCATCTTGGGGCCTTTCCGGCACCCTACCGGAGGGGGGGGGTTCGATCATGGAGGGTATCTATATCAACTTGATTGCCCTTTTGATGTAGCATGAGTAGTTTACCATCGACCTATGGGTCCATAACTAGTAGCTAGATGGCTTCTTCCCTCTCTATGATCTTTAATATCATGTTTTCCTTTATGTTCTTGGAGTTCTATCTGATGTAATATTCTTTTGTGGTGTGTTTGTTGAGATCCGATGAATTGTGGATTTATGATCAGATTATCTATGAATATTATTTGAGTCTTTTCTGAATTCTTATATGCATGATCAAATATCTTTGTATTTCTCTTCGAATTACCGGTTTGGTTTGGCCAACTAGATTGGTTCTTCTTGCAATGGGAGAGGTGCTTAGTTTTGGGTTCAATCTTGCGGTGTCCTCACCCAGTGACATAGTAGGGGCAGTGAGGCACGTATTGTATTGTTGCCATCAAGGGTAAAAGTACAGTTTTCATCGTATTGCTTGAGTTTATCCCTCTACATCATGTCATTTTACTTAAGATGTTACTCCGTTCTTATGAACTTAATACTCAAGATGCATGCTAGATAGCAGTTGATGTGTGGAGTAATAGTATTAGATGCAGGTAGGAGTCGGTCTACTTGACCCTGACGTGATGCCTATATTCATGATCATTGCCTTGGATATCGTCATAACTTTGAGCTTTTCTTTCAATTGCTCGACAATAATTTTTTCAACCACCGTATTATTTTCATTTAGGCAAGAAGCCTCTAGTGAAACCTATGGCCCCGGGTCTATTTTCAATCATATATTTTCTGATCTATAAACTAAAAAACCCCAAAAATACTTTGACGCAATTTATTTGTTTTTACTTTGTTTTACATTTTAGTAATCTTTTATAGCTATCCCTATCAGATCTCATCCTTGCAAGTGACTGTGAAGGGATGGACAATGCCTTTATCACGTTGGCTGCAAGTGTTTGATTGTTTGTGCAGGTGCATAGATTGGAGACTTGTGTGTACCTCTTACTGGATTGATACCTTGGTTCTCAAACTGGGGGAAATACTTATCTCTACTTTGTTGCATCACCCTTTCCTCTTCAAGGGAAAAACCATCGCAAGCTCAAGAAGTAGTATATACAAGCAAGCGTTTGTCCGCAACACACACGGCTTATTAGCAGCAATCGTCTATGTTATGATCGGTCTTCACACACATTTCTGATTACGGACCTGTTTGCCGCATATCACAAACATCTTGTTCTTTTGAACTGTTTTTGTTGTCTTGGCTCATCGCAAACAGTTCACCAAAGTGAACTGTATGCCCCTTATCGAACACATACCTTGATCTGGCTAACCGTTTCTATTGTGTTTCCTAATCACAAACAATTCATCCAAGTAAACTGTATGCTGTATATCGCACACACCGTCATCTGGCTAACCATTTCTATTGTTATGCTCATCGCAAACAGTTCTTATGGACCAATCGTATGCCACATATCGCACATGCAACTATGATATGAATCGTGTTTGATGTCTGCGCCATCGCAAATAGTTTGTCTCATTTTTGATTATTTTCTTACACCACGTCTACCAATATTACCAATTCTTTGACATTCATCACAAGATAAAACAACCTTGTGAGCATCCTTGAAAAGAGTAGGCCAATAAGAACCAGATTGTAACACCTTATGTGCAGTTCTATCTCCCGCATGGTGCCCTCCATAAGCTTCGGAGTGATATTTCCGTAGGATTTGTTCATGTTCATGCTCGGGGTATACAATGCCTAATAATACCATATACTCATTCTTTATAAATATGTGGGTCATCCCAAAAGTAATGTCTTAAATCAAAGAAGAAATTTTCTTTTGTTGGTATGTGAAACTAGGTGGTGCAAATTTAGCAAGAATACAATTAGCATAGTAGATAACCCACAAGTATAGGGGATCAATTGTAGCCTTTCTCAATAAGTAAGAGTGTCGAACCCAATGAGGAGCTAAAGGTAGAACAAATATTCCCTCAAGTTCTATCGACCATCGATACAACTCTACGCACACTTGATGTTCACTTTACTTAGAACAAGTATGAAACTAGAAGTACTTTGTAGGTGCAAATGAATAGGATTGCAAGATAATAAAGAACATGTAAATAAAATCTAGGGGCTGTTTAGATAAAGAAACAATTAATTTAGGTTTAGTAGAGAGGTTTTTGTCACAAGAAAGTTATTTGCCCTTGGGCAATCGATAACTAGACCAGTAATCATTATTGCAATTTTATATGAGGGAGAGGCATAAGCTAAATACATTCTCTACTTGGATCATATGCACTTATGATTGGAACTCTAGCAAGCATCCGCAACTACCAAAGATCATTAAGGTAAAACCCAACCATAGCATTAAAGTATCAAGTCCTCTTTACTCCCATACGCAAACAACCTACTTACTCGGGTCTATGCTTCTATGACCCACGCCACCCACCATAAGTGAATCATGAACATATTGCAAACCCTACAGAGGGGATCCCTCATGCTTGCGCGACACAGAGAGCACCATAGGACAACAACAATAATAAAACATACAACACAAACCAATCACGACTCTCAATCACCCCATAGGACAAAACGGATCTACTCAAACATCATAGGATAGCCACATATCATTGGATAATAATATATAGCATTGATAACCATGTTTAAGTAGAGATTACAGCGGGGAGAAGAGGTGTTACATCACTGCATAGAGGGGGAGAGAGTTCGTGATGATGGTCGTGAAGTTGTTGGTGTAGATCGACATCACAATGATGGCCCCGGCGGCGTTTCGGCGCCACCGGGAGAGAGGGGGAGAGAGCCCCCCTCCTTCTTCTTCTTCTTCCTTGGCCTCCCCTAAGATGGGAGGAGTGTTTCCCCTCTGGTCCTTGGCCTCCATGGCGGCGGAGGGGTGGGAGCCCCTCCGAGATTGGATCTCTCTCTCCCTCTCTGTTTCCTTCTGTTTCTGCGCTCCTGTTTGTGGCCTTTCACCGTTTCTTAAATTTCCAGAGATCCGTAACTCCGATTGGGATGAAATTTTAACACGAATTTTATCGGGATATTAGATTTCTTGCGGCTAAAGAAGGGAACCAACCGCCATATGGGGTGGCTACAAGCCTCCTAGGCACGCCAAGGGTCGGGGGCGTGCCCCAGGGCTTGTGGGCCCCTCAGCCATCGTCTCGCGTTGATTCTCTTTCCTAAAAATCACATATACTCCAAAAAATCTCCATAAGTTTTTATCGCGTTTGGACTCCGTTTGATATGGATATTCTACAAAACAAAAAAATATGCAACAAACAGGAACTAGCACTAGGCACTGGATCAATATGTTAGTCCCAAAAATAATATAAAAAATTGCCAAACGTATATGAAATTTGTAGAATATTGGCATGAAACAATAAAAAACTATAGATATGACAAAGATGTATCAATAGTCTGCATACCAAGGAGTATTATGAGAAGCATTTATGACAGATAGTTGCTCATCGGGGAAGCTATCATCAATAGGTAGTGGGTCATCAAGGATATTTTCTAACCTAGACAAGTTATCAGCTACAGGATTCTCAGCACCCTTCCTATTAGTAATATGCAAATCAAATTCTTGAAGCAAAATAACCCACCTAATGTATCTAGGTTAAGCATCTTTCTTTTCCATAAGGTATTTAATAGCAGCATGATCAGTGTGAACAATTACTTTAGGATTAACAATGTTGGATCTGAATTTATCACAAGCAAACACAAGTGCTAAAAATTCATTATCAACAGTAGCATAATTTTTTGAGCACTATCTAGAGTCTTACTAGCATAATGAATAACATTCAATTTCTTATCAACTCTTTGTCCTAGAACAGCACCAACGGTATAATCACTAGCATCACACATAATTTCAGAAGGTAAGTTCCAATCAGGTGGTTGAAAGATAGGTGCATAAGTTAAGGCTTTCTTAAGTGTCCTAGAAATTTTGCAAGATATTAGTAAGAGGCCTAGAAATTTTAGAGAAGTCGGTAATAAATCTCCTATAGAAACAAGCAAGACCAAGAAAACTTCTTATAACTTTTGTCAGTTCTATATCCGGCATATCTCGTACTAGGGGTCCTAAGCTAGGAATCCTGGAGTGATGGTAACACGGACATAGGATTTTTCCCAGGTTCGGGCTCTCTCGATGAGATAATACCCTACGTCCTTCTTTTGATTGTATTCATATGGGGTGTAGTACATAGTACATATATCTACCACAAGATTGTTTTAATGAATATGAGTTCATCTATTGACTAGCCCGGCCTCGGTTTATATAATACACCGGAGGCCTAGGGTTTGGAAGAGTCCTCGTCTTGGGCGCCAAGTCTTGTGGAATCTCCCTTGTATGCGGCATGGGCTGCTCGAAGTGGCCCATTAGTGAACCGTCATGGGGGTCCTCGGCCCGATCCACCTGGTCAGGAGACGACGTGGTGAGTAACCTCTAGTCTAGGAAACCGTCACCTTTAATATCTTTGGGACATGGCATTTTCTCAATTCCATCAACCTTAGCTTTATCCACCTCAATACCTCGTTCGCAAATTTTATGCCCCGATACGATACCTTCATTCACCATAAAATGGCACTTCTCCGAGTTTCAGACAAGATTAGTTTGTTCACATCTCTACAATACTCGATCAAGGTTGCTTAAGCAATCATCAAAAGAAGTTCCGTAAATGGAAAAATCATCCATGAAAACCTCAACAATCTTTTCACAAAAGTTAGGGAATATAGCAGGCATACATCTTTGAAAGGTAGCAGGTGCATTGCATAAACCAAAAGGCATATGTCTATAAGCATAAGTTCCAAAAGGACAAGTAAAGGTGGTTTTATGTTTGTCCGGTTGCGACACAGGAATATGAGAGAAACCAAAATATCCATCAAGAAAGCAAAAGTGTGTGTGCTTAGATAATCTTTCTAACATTTGATCAATAAAAGGTAAAGGGTAATGATCTTTTCTAGTGGCCTTGTTTAATTTTGTGAAATCAATTACCATTCTATAGCCAGTCACAATTCTTTGTGGGATAAGTTCATTTTTATCATTAAGAACAACAGTAATGCCTCCTTTTTAGGGACACAATGAATGGGACTTACCCATCTACTATCAGCTATGGGATAGATTATACCTACTTCCAAAAGCTTTAGTATTTCGGTTCTTAGCACTTCTTTTATCTTAGGATTTAATCATCGTTGATGATCAACAACTGGTTTAGCATCGTGTCCCATATTAATCTTGTGCTGACAGAGAGTGGGACTGATGCCCTTAAGATCATCAAGAGTATATCCAATAGCAGCTCAGTGCTTCCTCGACATTTTTAATAATCTCGTTTCTTCATGCTCTGTAAGGTTAGCACCATTAATAACAGGATATATCTTATTTTCATCAAGATAAGCATATTTCAAAGTATCAGGCAGTTGTTTTAATTCAAACATAGGATCACCTTTAGGTGGAGGAGGGCCTCCTAGAGTTTTAACACACAGATTATGTTTAAGAATAGGTTGTTGCTCAAAGAATATTTTATCTATTTCATTTCTTTCATGCAAGTGCGTATCATTTTCATGGTCTAGCAAATATTTTTCTAACAGATTAGTAGGTGGTACGGCAATGGAAGCAAGACCAATTATTTCATCCTTACTAGGTAATTATTTATCATGAAGTTGCCTACAGAACATAGAGAAATTAAACTCATGAGACACATCACCCAAATTGACACTAACAATTTCTTTCTTGCAATCTATCTTAGCTTTAACAGTGTTCAAGAAAGGTCTACCAAATATTATGGGAAAAAATCATCTTGTGGAGAACCAAGAACTAGAAAATCAATAGGGTATTTTATTTTCCCACACAAGACTTCAACATCTCCAACAATCCCAAGTGGTGTAATGGTGTCTCTATTTGCAAGTTTAATAGTGACATCAATATCTTCTATTTCAGCGGGTGAAATATCATTCATAGTTTCTTGGTGTAGAGTAAAAGGGATAGCACTAACACTAGCACCCAAATCACATAAGCCATGATAACAACGATCTCCTATTTTAACTGAGACAATAGGCATGCCTACAATGGGTTTATTCTTATCCTTGGTATCTGGTTTGGCAATTCTAGGAGCTTCATCACAGAAATAAATAAACATGCCCATCAATATTATCAACCAAAAGATCTTTAAGCATAGCAATACTAGGTTCTACTTTAATTTGTTCAGGGGTTCTAGGTGCTCTAATATTACTTTTGTTAACCACAGTTGAAACTTTAGCATGTTCTTTTATCCTAACAGGGAAAGGTGGTTTTTCAATATAAGCGATAGGCACAACTGGGTCAACATTATAAATGATAGTTTCATCTTTAAGTATAACTCGCTGCTCAATCTTTTCTTTAATAGGGGGATGATACGTCCATTTTGCATCATGATTTTATATTGATATTTATTGCATTATGGACTGTTATTACATATTTTGGTACAATACTTATGCCTTTTCTCTCTTATTTTATAAGGTTTACATGAAGAGGGAGAATGCCGGCAGCTGGAATTCTGGACTGGAAAAGGAGCAAATATGAGAGACCTATTCTGCACAACTCCAAAAGTCATAAAAATTTACAGAGAATTATTTTGGAATATATAAAAAATATTGGGCGAAGAAAGCACCTGAGAGGACCCACCGGGGCAGCCACAAGGTTGGGGGCACGCCCAACCCCCCTGGGCGCGCCCCCTACCTTGTGTGCCACCTGGCAGGCCCCTAGTGCCCATCCTCTGCTATATGAAGGGTTTTGTCCTAGAAAAAATCAGGAGGAAGCTTTCGGGACGAAGCGCCGCCGTCTCGAGGAGGAACTTGGGCAGAACCAATGTAGGGCCCCAACGGAGCTATTCGGCCGGGGAAACTTCCCTCCCGGAGGGGGAAATCATCGTCATCGTCACCGTCAGCACCAACAATCCTCTCATTAAGAGGGGGTAAATCTCCACCAACATCTTCACTAGCACCATCTCCTCTCAAACCCTAGTTCATCTCTTGTATCCGATCTTTGTCTCAAAACCTCATATTGGTACCTGTGGGTTGCTAGTACTATTGATTACTCCTTGTAGTTGATACTAGTTGGTTTATTTAGTGGAATATCAGATGTTCAGATCCTTAATGATAATTAATACTCCTCTGATTATGAACATGAATATGCTTTGTGAGTAGTTATGTTTGTTCCCGAGGGCATGGGAGAAGTCTTGTTATAAGTAATCATGTGAATTTGGTATTCGTTCAATATTTTGATGAGATGTATGTTTGATAACCCACAACTATAGGGGGATCGCAACAATTTTCGAGGGTAGAGTATTCAACCCAAAATTATAGATTCGGCACAAGGGGAGCCAAAGAATATTTGCAAGTATTAGCAGTTGAGTTGTCAATTCAACCACACCTAGAGTTAATTATCCGCAGCAAAGTGATCAGTAGCACAGTAATATGATAGCTTTGATAGTAGTGGTAGCAGCAACAGTAACGGTAACAGTGATAGTAATAGTTTTGTAGCAGTGACAATAGTAATAGCAACAATAGTAACTTTGCAAGATCAATATGTAGGAAAATCATAGGCATTGGATCAGCGATTTGTTGGATTATATTCATCATATAACAGTCATAACCTAGGGAGATACGGCACTAGCTCCAGTTCATAAATATAATGTAGGCTTGTATTCCGTAAATAGTCATACACGCTTATGGAAAGAACTTGCATGACATCTTTTGTCATACCCTCCCGTGGCAGCGGGGTCCTATTGGAAACTAAGGGATATTAAGGCCTCCTTTTAATAGAGAACCGGAACAAAGCATTAACACACAGTGAATACATGAACTCCTCAAACTACGGTCATCACCGGGAAGTGTCCCGACTATTGTCACTCTGTGGTTGCCTGATGATGAGGACATGACTACCACAGTTACACCCATACCCCTACTGTTTTACATCTTGGAACAATTTCTAGAGCTCGCATACGCCAATTAAATTATCAGGTACATTCATTTCTTGGTAATATTTCTAGTGTTCATGAGAATATGATGTTGCCTAACTTAGATACATTTATGTTGCTTGCAATTGAAGGGCCTAGCACAGACGAGAAGGATGAACATTGGAGCATCGTCAAGCACGGAGATGAAGGTGCGTGTGAAGAGAACAAGAATGGAGGTTCAAGTGGAGATTTCCGTACTTTGAAGCCACCATGATGACATACAAGAAGATGGACGAAACATACAAGATGGACTTTCATAAATTTTGGCATAGATTATTGTTGGTGTTGCGCCAACTTATTTTGGTCCAGGCCCATGTAATTTATTTTTAGAGTCCATATTATAGAGGAAACGGCTTAGGAGGTGTTTTAGTCCCACCTTGCCTAGGGTGGACGAAATCCCCTCTCTTTTCCCTATAAATATAGCCCTCAAGGCATCGTTTACACTTGGGTTTTATTTAGTTAAAAGTTAGCCATCGCTGCAACTTCGTGTACTTCGTTTGTGTCCAATGACCAGACCAAGACCGCTTATGAAACCCCACTTTCATCAATACTTCATCCGTATTCGCAATATTCAGATTGCTTAATCATATTCTTGCTTATTCTTTGATTGCTTGCAGGAATAGACCTTCGTGGTCAGGTTGATCATGCTCCGGCGTGGTCAATAACCTCTCGGAGTTAGTTTAGCGATTGCTAAGGTGCAACGTAATGCACGTTTGTAGTCGGATCGTCAAAGTGGTCTCCACCAAATCGATAGTTATCATCTCATTGTAAGATCAGGACACCCTTGCCTCTATCACCGGATCATAACACATAGTAGGTGACTATAACTTGCAACATAGGATGTAGAACATAGATATAATGGTGATAACATAAATGGTTCATATCTGAAATCATGGCAGCCGGGCCCAAAGTGACAAGCATTAAGCATGGCAAAGTCATAGCAACATCAATCTCATAACATAGTGGATACTAGGGATCAAGCCCTAACAAAACTAACTCGATTACATGATGAATATCATCCAACTCCTCACAGACCAGCAAGCCTACGAAGGAATTACTCACTCCCGGTGGAGAGCCTCATGGAATTGGTGATGGAGGAGGTTCGATGATGATGAAGACCGAAGATTCCCCTCTCCGGAGCCCCAAACGGACTCCAGATCTGGCTTCCCGATGAAGAACAAGAGGTGACGGCGGCTCTGTATCGCGAAATGAGATAATTCTTCCTCCCTGACTTTTTCTGGAAAAATGTGATTTTATAGCGTCGGTTTCAGGGTCTACGGGGCCACCAGGTGGGGACAACCCACCTAGGCGAGCATAGAGGGGAGCCCCTGGTGGGTTCTGCCCACCCAGGTGCCCCCCTCCGGTGGTTCTTGGCTCCAGAAATTATCTTTATTGAATAAAAATCCTCACAAAGTTTCAATCCAATCCAAGAACTTTTATTCCTGCACAAAAACAACACCATGGTAGTTCTGCTGAAAATAGTGTCAGTCTGGGTTAGTTTCATTCAAATCATGCAAATTAGAGTCCAAAACAAGAGGAAAAGCGTTAGGAAAAGTAGATACGATGGAGACGTATCAACTCCCTCAAGCTTAAACCTTTTCTTGTCCTTAAGCAATTCAGTTGATAAACTGAAAGTGAAAAGAAAAACTTTTACGAACTCTTTTGCTCTTATTTGCATAAATAAGCTTAAACAGCACCCAGGTTTTCAGCCAAGATTATAACTAACCATGTCGACAATAACTCTTAAAAATTATATTAACTCATATCAATGACATAATCAGTAAGCGAGCAATAATCAGATATCTCAACACATTGTCAAAACAACCGTGATATAATATGACAATAGTGGTATCTCGCTATCCCTTTCTGAGACCGCAAAACATAAATGCAGAGCACCTCCAAAGTTCAAGCAGCGACTAAACATTGTAATTCATGGTAGAAAAGATCCAGTCATGATGCACCCAACATTAGCTACACACCATGCATGAGCATGACAATAGTACTCTCAAGTTCTGGCGCTTATTTGAGAAGGTGATGACATAACATAAAAGTAAATAGATAGTCCCTTCGCAGAGGGAAGCAGTGATTTGCAGAGGTGCCAGAGCTCAAGTTTTTTAAAACAGAGGTAAATGAAATTTTGAGAGATTCACCCTTCTTGTTTACTTCGCAACCATTAGTTATTGGTATCTTCCATGCTAAACACATTAGTGGCGGTTCCTAGGCGATAAAGTAAAGGTTATGACTCCATAGGAGTTTTTGTTTGATTATTTGTAACCTCTTTTCTTTTTGCAGCTTGGGACTGGGAATCCCTAATACCGCCCCTCTCGTGGAAGGACAAGTGAAAAAACACTCATCATGAGATTAACCCACTTAGCATGGAAGATACTAACTACCTCCTGTTGCCCTATGAACAATCCAGGCATACAAAAAGGATATTTATTTAAAGTTTTTAGAGGTGGCATATGCAAATTTACATAGGACGACATGGTAATACCGCATATAGGTATGTATGGTACACTCATCTAGAATAACTTGGGTTTAAGGTTTACGATGCACAAGTAGAATTCCCGCTTAGTATAGGTGAAGGCTAGCAAATAAGTTGATAAGCAGCCAGCAAGAGAGCAACAACGATCATGAACATGCATTATGCATAAGTGTGGCTGACAGAGGCGAAGGTGTCCCGATGTTTCAATGAGATAGCAACTGTTTTCTGTGGGAGTCTACTTTGACGATCCGACTATGAACGTGCGAAGACGTCGCGCCTTAGCAATCGCTAAACCAACTTCTGAGGGGTTATTGACCACGCCGGAGCACGATCAACCTAACCACAAGGTTCTATTTCCTGAGAGCAAATGAAGAACAAGCAAGAAACTGAGATTGCAATATGGATATTGCGAATAAAAGAGGAAAGCTTTATTAATGAAGGTGGGGTTGTGTGACGTCTTGGTCTAGTCGTTGAACACAAACGAAGTACGTGAAGTTGCAGCTATGGCGAACTTTTAATCTAAACAAAGCCCAAAGTCTAAACGATGCCCTAAGAGTTGTATATAAGGAGGAAGAGGGGGTGAATTTCGTGTCCCCTTGTAGGAGGGGTCCGAAACCAACCCTAACTCTATTTTTCCCACATATACAGACTCTAAAAATAGCCTATACTTCTATATTATGAAATTACATGGGCCTGGCCCAATAATAAGGTGACACAACACCTATAATAGCCTCTGGACGAAATTTGTGAAGTGGCATCTTGTATATTTCGTCCAAGCCTTCATGCACTCATTACGGTGGCTCCAAAGTCCTAAAATCATCACTTGGAAGTCTGTTCTTGTTTCCCTTGCACATGCCATCATCTCCATGCTTGTTCTTGCTCCTATGTTCATCCTTCTCCAAGCTAGGCCCTTCATTTGTAAGCAAAACAAATGTATCCAATTTAGGCAGCATAATATTCTCATGAACATTAGAATCATTACCAAGAAACGAGAATATCTGGTAATTTAATTGGCATGTGCGAGCTCTAGTAATTGGTCCAGTATGTATAGTAGCAGGGGCTGCGGGTGTAACAATGGTATTGATGTCCTCCTCTGCATTGGTACGGTATGGTGCACGGTTGGGTAGCGATGCACCGGGAATTAAGTCAATCTGATGCTCAATCCCTCGAATAGGTGGTAATCCCGATGGCACGTCTTGTGGAAAGACGTCAGCGAACTCTTGCAAAATGTTAGTAACAGCAACAGGCAAAGAGGAAGGCACATCCTCGAATGAAAATAATGTCTCTTTACACACAAAAGCATAGCAAATAGATTTGCTAAAATATAGCTCAATATCAGATTTGGTGGCAAGTAAAAATGCACTTTTCAATTTAATTTTAGAAGCAACACTAGATGGTTTATTATCAGGCTTCATTTGTTGCTCAAAGTCTTTTGCCACAATCTGATTTTCACTCTTATTTTTCTCCTGTATTGCTTTATTAGCTAAATATCATCTTTCAAAATGGAATCAGGAGACATAGGAAGCAAAGTAGTATGTTTATCCTTATGAACAAGAGTATACTGATTGTTTCTACCATGGTGTACAGAATTTTTATCAAATTGCCATGGTCTACCATGTAATAAGGAACATGCTTGCATAGGTACCACATCACAATCAACATAATCAGCATATGTAGAGATATTAAAATGCACACGAACAGGACGTGTTACCTTAACCTTGCTACTGTTGTTAAACCATTGGATGTAGTAAGGATGTGGATGTGGTCGTGTGGTGAGAGATAGCATCTCCACCATCTCCGTGCTAGCCAAGTTGTTGCAGCTCCCTCCATCTATGATGACGCGAACAGAACGTTCCTTCACTACTCCCTTTGTATGGAACAAATTATGCCTCTAATTTTGCTCAGCTTGTGTGACCTGCACACTCAAAACACGTAGAGCAACTAAACATTCATACCTGTTAGTGTTCAAGAGCCATGTATTGCGTCTCATGATCAGAATCATCTCCACCGTGTTCTTCACGTGTAATAAGAGCCAAAGTCTCCTCATCATAGTCACTACCGGACTCATACCCACCATCCTTAGTAGCAATCATCACATGCTGAGATTTGCATTCTCTCGCATAATGACCTCGTCCCTTGCAACAACGACAAATAATATCACTTGTGTGCCCTATTGATGCCATGGAAGAAGAAGAACTCTGTGCAGGCCCAGCAGGTGTGCTCTTGGCAGATAGTGGTGGTTGTGCCTGCTTTCTTGTATCGCAGCTGGAAGTGGCACCTAATGGAGGAGCTGGTGCAGTGGTAATAGAGGATGCACGCGGTGTCCATGATGAAGGTCGACCTGCAGAAAAGTTAGTCTGCGCCAATGCCTGTCGATCCTGCACTTCACGTTCAGCTTTACAAGCAAGATGGAATAAACGAGTGATATTATTATACTCCTTATACTCTAGAATGGTCTAAATCTCTCTATTTAAACCATCCATAAAACGTGCAAGCATAGCTTCATTCTCCTCAACGATACCACATATAATCATGCCAGTTTGAAATTCCTGACAATATTCTTCTACATATTTTTTTCCTGGTCTTAAGCGCTGCAATTTTTGAAGTAATTCATGTTGATAATAAGGTGGAACCCAACGAGTACGCACAGCAGTTTTCAAAGCAACCCAAGTAGCTAGAATGGTATATAATCTACAATGTTTAGACCAACAAACACATGCAAAACTAGTGAAAGCACAAACAGCGGCAGGAACACGTCTCTCCTCAGGATATTGTAAACATGTAAACCGTTGTTCAGTTTCTAACTCCCAAGTAAGATATATATCAGGAACATATCGACCCTCAAATGGTGGAATATTCAATTTTAGTTTAGGAAGATGGTCATGATCTCGTACCTCAGGTGGTGGTGCAGTCCTACCGTTGTGATGATATGCATGAGGATGACCTGGTGGTGGTGGTGTTGGTGGTTGCACGTAGTTCTGATTTTCATCAACCTCATCCTCGTAATGGTCCTCCACCTCTACAGTAGCAGCAGGAGCTACATAAGCATCAACAGTAGGTACACCAGCACCAGAAGTTTGACCAGGCTCAAGGGGAACGCAATGTGCTCGTCCCACTTGATTTGGAAGGCGATGTTGTTGTTGTTGTTGTAGAGGTGCGACAGGTGCAGCTGGTGGTGGTTGTGGAAGACGCGTGAGCAATTCATTAAACTTGTTATCGAGCTTTGTTTAAAATGCCTTCTCAATGCCATCTATCTTCTCCATGGCCTCTTCAAATCTGTTTAGCACATCTAGCACCTGTCCACTCATCATTTGCTGAAACTTATCATGAAGCTCCTTGTTCTTCAAGTTCTCCCAATCAATCTCATCGTCTTGTGATCCTGTCATGGTTAGCAGCAAGAGAAACACACAAGAATATGATCCTACAGACTACTAAGAAGTGGTGGTGGTGCGTGTCACTAATCCGTCAAGCAAATCTCAAATACTTACCAGTTCTTACCCAACAGCAGGCGGTGATCGGCAACCGTTTTAGTCAAAACTCTCAAAGCTTGGATAGAGCGATTACCAAGGACAGTCAACGCACAACGTAGATGTATGTGGAGCTGCGAAGGCTTATAATATAGTAGCAAAAAGGGTCAGCAATAATCAATTCAGAGATGCAAAGTTGAATAAACGCTCAACGACGGTACTGTGTTGGTCCTAGGCTAGACCATGCTAGAGACATGAGCCTAGAACACTAACAAAATCATGGCGCTGCACGTAAACAAGGTAGGAGCACGTTCTGATTTTTTTTCCTTTTTTCACTTTTTTCCTCTTTTTTTGCTCCGCAACATTTTTTTCTTCAAAAAAGTCTACAAATGGTCTAAAGACTGCCTAGCCAGAATTTTCCAGACTTAGTTTTTTTAAACTGGAACTATTTTTTTGTATGGGTGGCACTATTGTTGGGAAGTCCTACTCTGTCATGACTCGGAGTATGGCGTGATCTGGAAATCCAAAACAGAGTAACAAAATACTAGACTCGGACTAGGACTGGTGGCGAAGATGAATCTGGTGGAACTCGGACTTGTGGCGGAGATGAATCTGGTGGAACTCGGACTGGTGGCGGATATATGTTGCAGGTGGACTCAAATTGGCGTGATGGCGGAGGATATGTGGTGGCGTATATGGACTCGGATTGGTGGTGAATATGTGGTGGTGGTATATGGCAGCGGCGATGAAGTTGGTGTGGTGGTGGTATATGGCAGCAGTGATGATGATGATGATGCGGTGGTGATATATGGCAGCGACGACGTGACAATCTGTGAACATAACTCGAAACTCTAAAGGACTAGACGCTAAGACCAGCAACTTGACACGACGATGCAACCACAAATTCAACAAAGCAAATAAATAAAAGATTATGCAAAGGCTCAGATTGGTTCAGATAGGAAGAACTAACCCTAAATTATTATTTTTTGGCTTTTTTGTGGACTATAGGTATGAAGAACATACTCGATCTAAACTATGAAAAACTGTAAAATCTCACCGAGCAACCTGGAAATCTGATACCACTTGATAGAGGCGAAGGTGTCCCGATGTTTCGATGAGATAGCAATCATTTTCTGTGGAAATCAACTTTGATGATCCGACTACGAACTTGCGAAGACGTCGCGCCTTAGCAATCGCTAAACCAACTTCCGAGGGGTTATTTACCATGCCGGAGCAAGATCAACCTGACCACAAGGGTCTATTTCCTGCAAGCAAATGAGTAACAAGCAAGAAACTGATATTATAATCTAGATATTGCGAATAAAAGAGGAAAGCTTTATTAATGAATGTGGGGTTCTGTGACGTCTTGGTCTGGTCGTTGAATACAAATGAAGTACATGAAGTTGCAGCTATGGCGAACTTTTAATCTAAACAAAACCCGAAGTCTAAACGATGCCCTAAGGGCTGTATATAAGGAGGAAGAGGGGTGAATTTTGTTGCCCCTTGTAGGAGGGGTCCGAAACCAACACTAACTCTATTTTTCCCACATATACGGACTCTAAAAATAGCCTATACTTCTATATTTCAAAATTACATGGGCCTGGCCCAATAATAAGGTGATGCAGCACCTATAATAGCCTATAGATGAAATTTGTGAAGTGGCATCTTGTATATTTCGTCCAAGCCTTCATGCACTCATTATGGTGGCTCCAAAGTCCTGAAATCAGCACTTGAAAGTCCGTTCTTGTTTCCCTTGCACATGCCATCATCTCCATGCTTGTTCTTGCTCCTATGTTCATCCTTCTCCAAGCTAGGCCATTCATTTGTAAGCAAAACAAATGTATCCAATTTAGGCAGCATCATATTCTCATGAACATTAGAATCATTACCAGGAAACGGGAGTACCTGGTAATTTAATTGGCATGAATGAGCTCTAGTAATTGGTCCAGTATGTATCTAGTAGGGGGCTGCGGGTGTAACAATGGTATTGATGTCTTCATCACTGGCACCCAGGCTCAGATAAACCGGAACGCCCTGTATTCCAGCCCAGAGATCGAGGTGAAGTCTTCTGGAATACGACACTGCTTAGCATAGAATAAACCAGCTCTCTATTACAACACAAATACGAATACAAGGTCTCCGATATTACAATGAATAACACCGGCACAGCGACACTATGCCAACCACAGTTTCTCTATGCAAGCAGTAGAACAACATGAGGCAGCGGAACCTCTACTAGCAGTGGAACAACGAATGACGATGATGGACTCCAATCTACAAGAACTCTGCTTGGAACGTTTATCCTAGCTCGCGAACACATGTACCACACCAAACAAGCAAGCAATCCAGGCACGACCTGCAATCTGGCATGACACGCCATGTCAGTACATTGAATGTACTTGCAAGCTCACAATAAACCAAAAGCAGTCAAGACAAACAACAACATGGCATTAGCAGGTTAAAGCAATCATGAACATGTTACATGGCATACACAAACTGAGCATGATATGGCAAGAATCACTTTAGCATGGCATGAGCATATGAAGATGATGATAGTACATGCAACAGGTAAACCATATCATGCACCAGCTTACTCTTATTCGGCGGTTACCTAGTAACCATCACATGCATAAGCTTACCATCACGGACATCACACGATCATCTCAGGATTCAATCAAGCATGGTATTACAATACCATAGTAATCAGTACATGATCACAAGGAGCTTGACCTTTACCCATGATTCTCGCATAACACCACAAATATCACAACTCGATATCCTCGATACCATGGTGATCCTCTCACGATAACAACCAATCTCTTTCTCATCCTCAAACTAGCGTTGTTATTAAGCACATTATTATTATTACTATTGACCCATAGTGTGACCGACCATGGGGATAAGGTACCATAACAACAACAACGGGCACAGAAGGTTCATGTCTGCCTACCTAATCAGGGTAGCGCACGCCATAACCTTCCCTCTTTCGAGGCACCGGCGAGAGGCGTGACAATAGAGCGCATGAGGGCCTTCCCATAAAAGGCAAATGTGGTTGCACTGGTCAACTCAATTTGGTGGCACCATGACTCCGCCAACAGTTATTCAAGTTCATTATTATCCAGTTAAACTTGAATGCAATGAGATGAGCCATAAGAAAATATGATGCAACTATAATGCATGAGCATGATATCAACAAAAGCATGGAGGTATAACATAATCATTGAGCATAATAACAATGCAGCATATATCCAAATGAACATGGCATGCTGACGAGCATGATGATAACACTACACAGGAGCATAGCATGACCACTAGCATCATAAAGAAATACCATGCAAGAATATGACAAGGATACTACCAAGAAAACATATAACCAACTGGATGCAACGGAACATGCATCGCAACGGTACTGGATAACAGACGGTAAACACACATCAGACTGAACATCACCACTATCAGCATGTACTACTACCAGGTATAACATATGAACATGAGTCTAGCAAGTAGTACAAGATAAACATATGCACCAGAACATAGCATGAAGGTGAACATGAAACCACGAGCATAACCGAAACAACGACAACAGTAGCAAACAAGCAGACAGATAACGGGCAAACTTTTATTAAATATTCAAGTAATGATAATCTTTCGGACCTCAGCTAAGCCAGCAGATATGAAAGAAAATTTGAGTCAGTATGAACAGGAACATATGAGGTAAGTCCGGTCAGTATGTCACATACGGTGAAGCAAACCACCCCAGATCAAGGCAGACAGTCATATCCAATTCAGTGGGAACATAATATAAGAGTAAAGGAGAAACCGAGTTGGAAACAGTTTCTTCAAGTCAGAAGATTTACTTGTTCCCTAAGCAACCAAATCTCGAGGAAGATATTTATTTAAGGGGGAAGGTTTGTAACATCCTGGATTTTTCCCTTTTCTTTTTCTGATGATTTTCTTGGATTTGTTGTTTTGATTTGTTTTTCAGTTGCTATGTGGTTCTGAAACTTGGGAAGATCATGTCATCCTAGGTTTTATAGTGGCTTGTCATCCTCATCATCATGCGAAGATCACGTCATTTCCATCCTTGACCTAATCCAATATTCTTTATTTTCTAGGGAATATCCCATTTCTGTTAAAGGAATAACCCTTTAAACCCTAGGTTGTGAAGCAACCTATATTTCTATCACTTCCAAAATTCCCAAATAATTCTCATAAATTGTTTGGGTTCTATCTTGCTCAAATATGGCAAAACTTTTCATTCCCATGTTCAAAAATAATCATCAAATAATTATTTTCCTATTCTGCCCTAAATGACACTTTGTGAAGAAAGTGTTATTTATGTTTACTTGATTGAATCCAAACTTTTTGGACATCTTTTCCGGTCCATATAATTGCCCCATGCCAAAATTTAATTATTTCCTAGTAAATATTCCTGAGCATTTTTTTAAAGTTCCTGTCTAAAGGAAGCCTTTGTGAAGGTAGTACTACCTAGGGTAATCGAAATGAGTTAAAATTTTGCAAGGTCCTTCATATGATCAAATCGTCATTCTCCTCAACATTTGGGCTCCTTTCGTCACTCTATGTGAGCTCAGCTCCAAATCTTAGTTTCTGGTCAGATTTTCAGTTTGTGAAGCAACCATATTTTATATTTCTTTATTTAAGCTGAACAATTACCTGGAAATTCTCCTATCCATATCAACCCTCTCCACCAAGTTTTGGCTCAATTCATTAATCCATTTGCCCTGTGCAATTTTTCCAAGTTTCTGGTCACAATGAAGCATTGTGAAGCAAGTACCATTTTGGTATTTCCAAATGGCATGACACTTTTACAGATGCTTCATATGATCAAAAAAACCAACCTCCTCCAAATTTCAGCTCATGACAATCAACTATGTGAGTGCTTCTTCATCATCTCTTATTCTGGCCATTATGGTGGTTTCTACAGCAATTACCCTCTAAACTCCTCTTAAGCAGATTTTTGGTAATTAGCACCATCTTAGTGGTTGATCATGCTGCGCCAAAGCTCCGACTCTATCTCCACACATGTGAACCTCAGGAGGCAACAAACACCTTGTTGTTGAAACGTTTTGGAGCTAGGTGCCAATCTCTTTTTTACCCCTGGACCGAATTCATTCTTCATCTATACTAAGGGCACTAAGATATATCCACTAGACATGGTCGGCTTGGCCAGAACGCACAGCTTGCACCCGTGCCCGTGGTGATCACGCTTGTGTCATGGTTAATTGTGTGCTCTGGCTCATTCCGTCCACTGTTCCCGTCGTCTCCCTCGTCGTCTTGACCTCCAACCATGTCCTAGAGCTTCCCCGTGATCGACATCATCATCCCGTGCCCCTTTCCCCTCCTGGTTCACCATAAATGTGTCGCCGTCACCATGCCCGTGATGCGTGCTGCCTTGGCATCTCGATTGTTGGCTAGTTGAGCTCGCCCGTGAACTCTTGAACCCTCTTCCGTGGCTATATATAGCACGCCTGAGTCCTCCCGCGGCTCCCAAGCCTCTCCTTGTTCCTCCTCGCCCATCGGAGTCCTCGGACCCCTCCTCTTTTTGCCAGAGTTTGCCTCGGCCATCGCCGGTCTTCTCTACTTCGGCCACCTTAGGCCTCCTCTCTTCCTCCCAACCTCTCCACCAGCCCCTCCCCTCCTCCACGAACCGCCCTGACCACTTGCCCCTCATCGGAGTTGGCTGCATCACCGTAGGCCACCACCGCCGCCGCCGCCTCTGTCCTCCCCTAGCGACGCCTCTCCCCTCCTCCCCGCGCCTCCCTGGCAGCCACCGCTCCTTTGAACGAGTGCGATAGGACCCGCCGCAGCCGCCGTGCCCTCCCCTTGGCCGAAGCTAGCCTGGGCCGACCAGCCCCCTCGTCGCTTCTCTCCCCTGCCCCTCCTCTGTTCACGCGGGGAATAGAGGGAGGAGGAGGAAGACGACCAAGCACCAGTGCCCCGATCGCCCCCCTGCCCGTGGACCCCACCGGTAAGTGGCGCAAGCCCGGGCCCATCTCTGTTTAAGTGGAAGTGTATTTCGGTAGAATGTGTTTTCAGTTTTGTGAAAACGTATTTTCAATCTATTGCGGCTGGAAATACGCTTTTCTCTTCTGAATACGTATTTTTCTTCTACTTCGGCTGAAAGTACGCTTTCTTTTACAGAAAACGTATACGGCCCGAAGGCGCTTTCAGTTTATTCCTCCCAAGGACTTGTTTGTAGTAGTTTTTATTACAGATTAGTCCCTCTTCTTCCACACCTCATAACTCTGCAACTGTAAGTCCGATTGACGTGAAACCAACGCTCACTTAGTGAAAATGACCATTTTGCCCTTGCTTCTAATCAGCCCCCTTCGAGAGAGAACCGTCCGGTGTTTCGTTCCGCGGCTTAACCACACTTCTTCTCGGAGTCTTCATCACCCCCAGGTAAGCCACAATAGCCACTTGCATAATAGCCATGCAGTAGCCATGGTTTCTACGTGTCCTTCTCGATATTAATCCTTGCTGGAGATATTATTCTCGTATCGAGTACCAAGAACATTCCACGGAGTGGGGACACATCTTCCCGTGGAACAAGGAATCGGTTCCATCCAGGCATCGTGCTGCTCGAATATATATATATATATATATATATATATATATATATATATATATATATATATATGTATATGCATGCCTTTTGAGTTCAAAATAGTAATGTGAATCATACCAATTCTTGTAATGGATTCTGACATCTTGTAGAAGTTTCTGACTTATCTTGACTGGCTACACAGTCTTGAGTATCCAATTTGTACCAAAGGTTTGACTGTCGCCTGACGTGACTGATATAAAAAAGCACCATTTCCTGATGATAACATTTGCAGACTGGACTGGTGGTGATCTTGGCAAATAATCCCGCTCACGGCAGGCTACTCTTTAATCTATTCCCATATGTGAGAGCACATGCTTTGTGATTTAATACCCTAATTCTTCATTTTGACGGTATTCTCATGTGATAGTAGGTCATGCGATGCTTTAGCACAGTTACTGAGGTCAATATATTGAGCTGTCCTTGGGTCAGACCCGACAGACTCGGGTATTCGATGCTGACAATTCTGACCATACTTTGGACTAAGCTAGTTGCCTTGCTATGAGGTCCTTACAACAATGGAGTAGACCTCTTAGGTGTATCTTCATGGGGTGAGGGATAAGAGTGTCTTGTATGTTCGAACCGCATTTTTCACACAATACTCCGTCATACTGGTATTGTCTGTGTTGCTCCTTCATTATTATTCTCTTCATCTGGATCTTTAACTGAAAGAGTTGGGCCTTCTATATCCTTGATTATTTCTACGACCCTGAGTACTGTCATGTGCAATATCTTACAATTCATGCTTTGGTATCGAATCTCAGGATATTTATTTGGTTCACGTGTGATTACACATATCTCACTATTGATTATGCAGGATCTTGACAGGATTAATAATTTCACTTTGTTGGGTGTGCGGGGCTGATCTTGATAATTACTGCCAAGATGGTGTCTCAATGTTGTCTTTCTTCAAGACTTGTCAATTTTTGCATCACCCACCGGCTTTCTTTCTCTTGCATAACCGGCGAGGTTGTCGGATGCTTACCTTGAATTCTTCCTTGTACAAGGGTCTCGTATGAACTTGACATCATACTCACTATATGAAGAAATATCTGATTCTTGAGGCATACATTTGTTCTGACTGATTCTTGTGTCTGTCTCAACTGTTGCAGATCCGACTCTTGAGAAACATTGTCATATGATGACAATTCATTGTTTAATATATTGTACAAGTGTTGTACTGAAGAAGACTGTGTAGCGTACCTTGTAAGCTTCCCCCCTTAAAGACTTGCTAGGGAAGACTGGGTACCTTATGCCAGAAGCTCGTGCAGTATCTTACTGAACAAGACTGAATATCTTGCACGGGAAATCATTCATACCTTACTAATGCAGACTGGGGAATCTTGTCTTATAGCTTTGCTGATAAATTCTGGAGAAGGACTAGACTATTTTTCTTGGTGAACGGAATAACATATATATATTCTTATCATTCGGGCTGCTGATTACTTGTATGACAAGAATTTTCTAACTGTCCTTGCAGAATTCATTGTGTATTTGGACTGACTTCAGGGTGTCGCGTGCTTCAAATCTAACTCATGACAGAATCAATCATTGTGTACGAACCATAACTTTGACTTGAAATGCACTGTTGGACTTGGATCCAATTTGGTTCTCATGTTGGTTTAATTATTGCTGCAATAAAGATGTATCTCTGACGGGTACTTGTTACTGAAAGTCTGAGCAGAATATAACTTGTATTCAGACCAGATGCCTGCAATACAATGTTGTCAGCTGAAAATATCATTTCTTATAACTGAGTTCCTTGGTGTATATCTGTACTTGCCACGGCTTCTTCTGATCCGGTGTCGGTTGATGATCAATTTCCATAAGGGGGTGACACCGAAGATTTAAATAAAGAAGCATGAGAAAACGACCGATTGCAATAAAGCACACAGCAAAGAAGCTACAAAACTACTCCACCCAAGCACATACAAGCACAATAGTACAACAGATGCACATGCGCTACGCGAATGACTACACCCTACGTTTGAGAAAACGCTCGGGAACTGACGAGGAAGCTAAGGGAGTAGCGAGTGGAACTGCTGACTCTGAAACTCTGGATGGATGAGGTGGAGGGGTTGGAGAAGCTGGCGGAGACTCAGGTAGGGAAGCACCAAGCAATCTCCTAACTCGAATGGCGCCTCAGACTAATTCAGAAATAAGAAGACACTCGACCATCATGTAATGGGACATGGCGAAGATAGCCCAGTCATCTTCAGGGTTAACATTGGGGAACTCGATCCACTTAGGATTCTCGGCGATGGTAGGATAGTATAGATAAGCACAGTTCTCTTGCACCATGCTCTCTTGATGATGAAGACCGGTGATTCCTACCATTGCGGCAAGCTGAATGGCACGCTTGGGAGTAGCGCCATAACCACCATGGAAACTGTAGGTGTGCTTACAAACAAGAATCGGGGCTGACAGATGGACATGAGCAACATATTCCAGAATTCTTCCTCCGATAGAAAACTAGAATACTTAATAATGGGGTGGATCTCCACGGGGATAAATGCTAAACCACATATCGCCAAGGAGGGCGGCAAAGCTGAGAGGTGCAGGAGTGGGACTGAACGCAATGGGAACAGCACCGGGAGCTCTGGGGAGGGCACTGAACTCGTGGAAACTGACTGCCATCTACGCACGAAACAAGGGTTAGGGGTAACCGAAATAAGACTATATGCAGCAAACAAATGCAACAACCAAGGGCAACAACCAGACCCTATACTACCATTTTCTAACGTTCCAGCAGACTAGGATGCTCTACAGCCAGACCTGCTCTGATACCAAGCCCTGTGGCACCCTGGCTCAGAGAAACCGGAACGCCCCATATTCCAGCCCAGAGATCAACGTGAAGTCTTCTGGAATACAGCACTTCTTAGCATAGAACAAACCAGCTTTCTATTACAACATGAATACGAATACAAGGTCTCCGATATTATAATGAATAACATCGGCACAGCGACACTACGCCAACTACAGTTGCTCTATGCAAGCAGCAGAACAACACGAGGTAGCGGAACCTCTACTGGCAGCGAAACAACGAACGACAATGATGGACTCCAATCCGCAGGGACTCTGGCTGGAACATTTATCCTAGCTCGCGAGCACAGGGACCATACCAAACTAGCAAATAATCCAGGCACGACCTGCACTCTGGCATGACACGCCAGGTCAGTACATTGAATGTACTTGCAAGCTCACTATAAACCAAAAGCAGTCAAGACAAACAACAACATGGCATTAGCAGGTTAATGCAGTCATGAACATGATACATGGCATACACAAACTGAGCATGATACGGCTAGAATCACACTAGCATGCAATGAGCATATGAACATGATGATATTACATGCAACAGGTAAACCATATCATGCACCATCTTAGTCTTATTCGCTGGTTACCTAGTAACCATCACATGCATAAGCTTACCATCACAGACATCACACGATCATCTCAGGATTCAATCAAGCTTGGTATTACAACACCGTAGTAATCAGTACATGATCACAAGGAGCTTGACCTTTACCCATGCTTCTCGCATAACACCACAAATATCCAATCCACGGTGATCCTCTCATGATCACAACCAATCTCTTTCTCATCCTCGAACCAGGGTTGTTATTAAGCACATTACTATTATTACTATTGACCCATAGTGTGACCGACTACGAACTAGGCCCATATCCGCGGGCGCGGCTATCGATAGATTTAAACACACACACTCTGTAGAGGTTAGTACAGTGTACCCACACCATGGAACCCATGGCCTCGCACTCCCATTCGGGTGGACCAACGGCACTCCGACAAAAGCGATCTATTGTCATCACACCCTCCCAGCCACTCCGACAAAATCCCCTTTGGGCTAAGTCCTGGGTAGCCCCGATGTCCAACAAAGACATCCAACAGCCACCGTCATGGCAAAACAATCAATGGTCCCAAACAGGGACAAGGTACCATAACAACAATGGGCACACAAGGTTCGAGTCCGCCTACCCGATCAGGGTAGTGCACGCCCATAACCTTCCCTCTTTCAAGGCACTGGCGAGAGGCATGACAACAGACCGCATTAGGGCCTTCCCATAAAAGGAAAATGTGGTTGCACTGGTCAGCTCGATTTGGTGGCACCATGACTCAGCCAACAGTTATTCAAGTTCATTATTATTCGGTTAAACTTGCATGCAGTGATCTGAGCCATAAGAAAATATGATGCAACTATAATGCATGAGCATGATATCAACATAAGCATGGAGGTACAACATTATCAGCGAGCATAAAAACAATGTAACATATATCCAAATGAACATGGCATACTAACGAGCATGATCATAACACTACACAGGAGCATAGCATGACCACTAGCATCATAAAGAAATACCATGCAAGAATATGACAAGAATACTACCAAGCAAACATGTAACCAACTGGATGCAACGGAACATGCATCGCAACGGTACTGGATAACAGACGGTAAACACGCATCAGAATGAACATCACCACTATCAGCATGTACTACTACTACCAAGAATAACATATGAACATGATACTAGCAAGTAGTACAAGATAAACAAATGCATCGGAACATGGCATGAAGGTGAACATGAAACCACGAGCATAACGAAACAATGACAGCAGTACCAAACAAGCAGAGAGATAACGGGTAAACTTTTATTGAATATTCAATTAGAAACCATGTATACTACATGTCTATCATCCAAGTGGTTGTTGTGGCTTGCCTGGGGTGATGGAGACTCTGGGAAGAAGTACGGTGAAGCCGCAGAACGAAACGCCGGACAGTTCTCTCTCGAAGGGGGTTGATTAGAAACAAGGGAAAAATGGTCATTTTCACTGTGGGGGCCACCTAGTGAAAATGTTACCAAAAGATAGAGCTCAACGATATGAAGAAGTGAGTGTTGGTTTCATCTCAATCGGAGTTATGGTTGCGGAGTTATGAGGTGTGGAAGAAGAGGGACTAATGTGTAATAAAAACTACTACAAACGAGTCCCTGGGAGGAAAAACTGAAAGCGCCTTCGGGTCAAATACATTTTCTGTAAAAGAAAGCATAGTTTCAGCCGAAGTAGAAGAAGAATACGTTTTCAAAAGAGGACATCGTATTTTTAGCCGCAATAGATTGAAAATACATTTTCACAAAACTGGAAATGCATTCTATAGAAGCACGCTTCCACTTAAATAGAGATGGGCCTGGGCTTGTGCCGCTTACCGGTGGGGTCCACGGGCAGGCGGGGCTGATCGGGGCACTGGTGCTTCACCGTCTTCCTCCTTGTCCCTCTGTTCCCCGTGTGAACAGAGGAGGGGTAGGGGAGAGAAGCAGCGAGGGGCCGGCCGGCCCAGGCCAGCTCCGGCCAAGGGGAGGGCGCGGGCGGCTGCGGCGGGTCCTGCCGCGCCTGTTTATAGGAGCGGTGGCCGCCGGGGAGGCGTAGGGAGGAGGGGAGAGGCGGCGCCAGGGGAGGACAGAGGCAACGGCGGTGGCGGTGGTCTATGGTGATGCAGCCAACTCCGGTGAGGGGCAAGTGGTCGGGGTGGTTCATGGAGGAGAGGAGGAGCTGGTGGAGAGGTTGGGAAGAGGAGATGAGGCCTGAGGTGGCCGAAGCAGAGAAGACCGGCGATGGCCGAGGCGAACTCCAGCGAAAAGAGGAGGGGGCCAAGGACTCCGGTGAGCAAGGAGGGACAAGGGAGCTGCGGGAGGACTCGGGCATGCTATATATATATCCATGGAAGAGGGTTCGAGAGCTCACGGGCGAGCTCAACTAGAGAACATTGGAGGTGTAGGGGCAGTACGCGTGACGGACATGGCGATGGCGACGCATTTATGGCGAACCAAGAGGGGAACCGGGCATGGGATTATGAAGTCGATCACGGGAAGCTCCATGACATGGTTGGAGGTAGAGACGAAGAGGGAGACAACAGAAACAGTGGTCGGAACTAGCCAGAGCAAGCAATTAACCATGACGCAAGCATGATCCCCACGGGCATGTGTGCAAACGGTGTGTTCTGGCCAAGCCGACCATGTCTAGTGGATAGACCTTAGTGCCCTTAGTATAGATGAAGAAAGAATTCGGTCCAGGGGCAAAGAAGAGATTGGCACCTAGCTCCAAAACATTTCAACGGCAAGGTGTTTGTTGCCTCCTGAGGTTCACATGTGTGGAGATGGACTCGGAGCTTTGGCACAGCATGATCAACCACTAAGATGATGCTGATTACCAAAAATCAGCTTAAGAGGAGGAGTTTAGAGGGTACTTCCTGTAGAAACCACCATAATGGCCAGAATAAGAGATGATGAAGAATCACTCACATTGTTGATTGTCTGTAGCGACCCGACCCGAATGGATCAAGTCTCTGTGCTTAAGTGTCATCCCTGGATCGGTATGCTGACACACACAGTACTCGAGGATTTATAACAGAGGTAAATCACATGTAAAAGTAACGTAAATACTATTACCTCAATCCAAATAGCGGAAGTAACAAGGTTGTGGATTCCCATCAACACCAACGGCAAAGTTGAGTGTAGAAATCGTAACCCTAACGTATCACTTACTCGTCGTAAGATATCCTGCAACATGAGACGTTGCAGCCACGAAGGGTCAGTACATTGAATGTACTGGCAAATTCACACCATAGAGAATGATGAACAATGGCTATCACTACATGCATATATGGCTGGTGGAAAAGCTCTATGGTTATAAAGTTTTTGCGAAAAGCCAATTTTTCCCTACTGCAAAGGAATAAATTTTATTTAGCTATCATGGTGGTTGTTGAACATTGAGAATGGTTGACAACATCCTCAATCCCAATTAAGTATCATCGTTAAACGCAACAAACTTAATTTAAAGTAACATGATGAGATTCACATGATAATCCAAGTACTAGATACTCAAAACGTCCATAACCGGGGACACGGCTAATCATGATTAGTTTATACACTCTGCAGAGGTTTGCGCACTTTACCCCACAGGACTCAATCTCCTCCGTTGGTTTTCTCACAATGCATGGTGTTTGAGAAACGGATGACCGAGACACAGTCTTTCAGAAGCGCTAGCACCTTACGATGGATAGACCGTTACACCTACTTTCCCCTACATCTGCTAGTCTACCCTGTAAGAGTTCGCACGACTTAATCAACTAAGCTAGAGCCCATAATAGCTTGTGGCTGCACACAGAAGTGTCTAGTATGAAAAATCTCATGATCCCTTTGAGCCTGGGTGGCGGTCCATAAAAAAAGGCAATCCTGGTCTACCCAGGTGCCTAGACAGGCAATCCTGGAATACCCAAGTGCCGCAATCCACCTAGATGTGTGTTTAAGTTGCCACCTTAAGTAAACCCTTAATTAACAATCTCACATTTGTCATCAATACTCTCAAAACCCAATCCATGTCTACGAGCATAGCATGGCAATCTAAGCATAACGTATGTAACGCCCCAGATGTAACTTTCCCCATTTGTACTCCAACTCTTGCCGTTTCCGGTGTCAAGTTATATTTATTTCTCGGGTTCGGGTCTTTGTCTCCGTGTGTTGTTTTCGTTTTCATGCATCTCATACCATGTCATCACGTGCATTGCATTTGCATACATGTTCATCTCATGCATTCGATCATTTTCCCCGTTGTCCGTTTTGCATTCCGGCGCTTCGTTCTCCTCCGGTGGTCATTTCTAGCTTTCTTTCGTGTGTGGGGTTTAAACTTTTTCGGATTGGACCGAGACTTGCCAAGCGGCCTTGGTTTACTACCGGTAGACCGCCTGTCAAGTTTCGGGTCATTTGGACTTCGTTTGATACTCCAACGGTTAACCGAGGGACCGAAAAGGCCTCGTGTGTGTTGCAGCCCAACACCCCCCAAATTTGGCCCAAAACCCACCAAACTCTGCTCCATGTCCTAGAGCGTTCGATCACGATCGTGTGGGCGAAAACCGCACCTCATTTGGACTCTCCTAGCTCCCTCTATGCCTATATATACACCCCTCCGTTTTCGGATCTCTCCCTCTCCCCGAAACCCTAAAAAAAA